>NC_060269.1:110590543-110929220 GCF_021613505.1 Equus quagga | reverse complement strand
AAAATATAATGTGATATCCTACAAAGGATCTTGAAACAGAAAAAAACATTCAGGTCAAACTAAGAGAAGATGAGCAACATACGGATTTTAGTTAATAATAAGATATCAATATTATTGGTTCATTAATTGTGACCAATGCACCCTACTAATATAAGATGTTGACAAGAAGGGAAACTGGATGTGAGGAATATGGGAAATTTTTTGCTATCTTTGCAATTTTTCTGTAAATCTAAAACTATGCTAAAATCAAAAGTTTATAATATATTAAAAGTTTAGTCCTGAAACTTGAAAATTACATTTTGTATAGTGCATTTCTGGATACAGGGACTTGTGAGTACATATATAGACTTCCAGTAGAAGGTGAGCAAGAATATTTCTTATTGACAGAGGATTGACCGCAATAGACTGTGTAATTAAAAGAATAATGTGAACAAAATATAAATTTCCATATATAGTTCAAAAAGATAGGATGAAGTCATCCTGCTAACAGTATATTCTGTTCAGGCCTGTGTCCCAGCAGCATTGAAGAAGAAATTTTATTATCTAGCATCTATTAGTCAACTTGATAGGAAATATACATCACAAAACATTAGCGTGGTGAGGATTTTCCTAAGTATTTTAGAAGTCATCAAGGTAAAATTAGTATTTTGTTGCACTGCTTGGAGGAAATAACATTTAGCTTTCACTGTCATTATCATCACTGGCAAGTCTTGTTTGATTTTGTTAACAATTTATTTTGTTAGAATATTAGTTGTTATTAGTCTCCTAAAGGGAAAGAAAGATCTATCTTTAGGGAGAAGCCATTTGAGATAGGAATATATGTGACAACAGAGATGTAATATATCAGATGGGAAACACGTTGATTTAAAAATAAGCATAGAAACTGTACCATAAGCTTCAAACATTTCAGATATCATAATCATTAATTCTTATGTATTCTATTTTTTACATTTCCTTTTTATCTCAAACTTAGACTAATCGCTCTGAAATACACACTTAATCAAATGCACATACAATCTTCGTAATTGTCAGCAACCTTATTACTACTGGCTAGGACTCTGTGTTCTTGATCAGTTACTATTTCTATAAAAATATTTAAGATAATTTATTATTCAGTTCAGCAAAATGGAATGGTAGTGCCCCCTTCCCAAATACCCATACCCACCCAACAGGTTACAAAATCATTAGGTGATTTTGCAATGAGTAGAATTTGTGAAACTTCTTGCTACACATCATGATGAGAAGAAGGTTCATAGAAGAATATAGTCTGGTGGGAAGAAAAGTGACTTTGTGAAAAATATCTATATTTTTTAAATAGCATCTCTGGGAGAAAAGGCGCCATTTGCTGAAATGCTTATATTTTGTTGCTGTTTTCACATCAACATCAATGGGTAAATATATATAATTTTAATGATCTAAAATGATATGACTTTCTTAGACATTGTGATTATTTCTGTGATTACAACATGGCAACTCAATATATAAAAACACATCTGTTGTTTCTAATTATACCTGTTCCTGAACATTTCCGTCATGCTAATTTCAGTTGCTGAGTGGAAATAATTGAATTTGCTTTTCCTTTCATTTCATATTTGTTTAAGCAAACACCTGGGGATTTCTGCCTATAGGAAGAAATATAATGAGATGATTCAAACATACAGCTTACAACAAAAACTTATTGTTTTCTCTTTTTTTTTTTTTTGCTGTTATTTATATAAAGTTCAAATTTCCCATTTCTTTCTCCAGAATTAAAACTGTTTTATCCTCTTCAGGTAGATGCTATTGGTGGAAAAAAATATTGAACACTGGAACTTAGGAGATTACCCAGAAAATGACTTTGATTAAATTTCATAGTAAGTAGAAGCTGAAAAAGTAGCATATTTACAACAAACTAGTTTTCCCTATTAGTTCCTGGAATTCAAGTGAATTCATTATTTCTCTTGAGACAACTTGTTTCAATGCCTCAGTGAATCATATTATTAATCAACCAGTTACACAGCTTACTATCTTCATCATTCTAGGCACTAAATATAATACGAATTTTGCTGTTGCTGAATATATAATCTAGTTGAGGAGACACATGATAACATATAATTGAACATACAAGACAGATAGATTATGTGATGTGTTTTATTATTAATTTTTGTGAGAGAGTTAAGCAGATTAGACCAGTGAAGCATAGCTTTAAGAAAGGGATGAATAAATATGTGGATTTTATAGAATGAATAAAGTTAAGATGGTTCCTGAGGAATGAAAAATATATTTCAAAAAATGAAAAGAGATGGTAGGCAAAGTAAGCATGGCCAGATATGACTGAGAAACTGACCCTACTTCTCCTACTTTTACCTGACATTCCAAATCAATGATACTGACAAGGACCTTAAAAACTTACACAGATATGTATAGAAGATCAAATGATTCTATTAGGTGGGATAATTATTAAAAAAAGCAAACAATCAAAAATCACATCTGTGCCTAGTAAAAATTTTAACTTTACCTGAAGCAGGAGATAGGAAGAACTGTTTATCTAATAAACGAGGGAGTATCAATCTTCTTGACCCATTTCACATTTCCCTCTTATTCTCTCTTTAAAAGTGTCTACTCCTTTTTACTTCATGATTAATTGTCAAGGTGACTGAGTAGCTCTTTCCTGAGTAGTATAAATGTCATTCACTTTATTTAGGTATGAGCTTCTCTTGAAACATGTTTGTCACCTCTTCTTAAAAGCTGAAAATCTCAGACTTCAATATTCTCACAGCCAGAGAATGATAAACTATCTCTCAAGAGAGCAACAGGGTCAAACTTGATCAAAATAGATTTCTAAAATTAAGTTACACATGGCAATTGGTATTTGTTGTTGGCATATCAGTGAAAAGTTGCTACAATATTCCACAATTAGGTTATTTTCGACTACATAAAACAATCCTTTGATGAAACAAAAAGCAGGAACTTCATTCATTTGAGCATGTTGCAATATCAATTCAACTCCAACTGCGTTAAGTAATTTACCTAAGAAAATTATACACTATTTGTGTTACTTAAAATGGAATTTTTGGTGCTGTGTTGTGACTTGCAGATCTTCCTTCAGAAATGAAGGACTTATTCACTAAGCTATTGGGAATGATGCTAGAGATGTTTTTCAGATACCTTCCTACTATGCAGACTGCATCATCTGAAGAGTTCCTGGACGTGGCCACACCTCTCTCCAGGGCATCCAACGACTGATCAATGCAGCAGTAAAGGTTGCTCCTTGCTCCATCTTGAAGTAACTCTGACGGACGTTCCCAGCTCTGAAGCTCCCTATGGAGTCAGCAGAGACCTTCACTGGGATTACAGTGCAGCTCAACCTCTCTCCCTGGTGAATTCTGCTTCCTTACCTCTCCTCCCAAAGCTGTTCATGCCAAATGTATTTCACAAAGATCTTCTATTTCTGAGTCAGCCTCCCATGGAGTCCAACATGCAAATATTTTAAAATATGTTCTCATATGTACACAATATTTCTTAACCAAATATCAAACCCATATTTCCAGCTTTCTATAGAGTCCTTACTTAAAAGTACCATATTTGCTTCAAATTCTTCGTGATCCAAGCATGCCCATCTCTTCAAGATGTATATAATGTTTATTACTGTTTCCTCTATTCCCTTCCTGAAGTTAATCTCCCTTCCTAGACATGCATGGAAATAAATGTACTATTAACTAAATGAGCCTCTGAAAATGTTGTTCATGTGAGGTTTGGCATAAAGTGATTTAATATGAACTATCTAACATTATTCTCCAATAGTTAGGGGATATAGAACAAGAAATTTACTTCAAGGAATTCCCTAGTTGCAGATTCATATTTGGCTCACTTTCCAAGACTGCATGTGAAGGACTTTTTCCAAATTACTTAAGACTAGTTTTTGCAAAGAAAAAAATGTCTACTAGAGAAATTCCCCATTCAACATTTATTCAATAACATTCTCATTGAATGCTTATAATGTTCTGGTAAGTATTATAATTTCTGGGATACAGTGAATAAAATAGACATGAACCTTACTTTATTAGTGCTATTAAGACAGTAAAATAGGCAATTGGCAAAGATGTACCAGGACCAGACTTACTTAGGAAGGCTTTATTAAGAAAATGCCATTGAGCTAAGATCTGAGTCATGAGAAGGGACCAGCCGTGCAAAGATCTGAAGAAAGATATGGAGAAGGAAGATTATGCATAATGTCTTTAAGAGGTGGGAATGACCTTGATGTATTAGAAGGATAAAAAGAAAGTCCCCATACTGGAGCATGAAAATAGGGTATTTTTACATCTCATTCTCTAAAAACAGACCTTGAGAAGAGAGTTAATGAGAAAAAAATTTGTTAAGGAAGTATTCCCAGGGCATAGAAATGTTAAAAGGGGTCTGAGGGGATCTGGGTAGAGTAGTAATATTATCCTCTAAAGAAGGAAAGCAGGATGTGAGTTGAAGAAAGAGAAGGAACTGAATTATATTTTATTTGATAGGATGCTTTTGAAGAGTTTTAATCAGAAGTGTAACATGATCAGAGTTGTGCTTTAAAATTACCCCTCTGCAGACTGATACAGAGAAAGAGAGAAAGAGCTAGAGAGAGAGAGAGAGAGAGAAAGGATTGCAGAAGACCAAGTCTAATAGCAGAGAAGTTGGTTGTAAGAGAATTGAAGTGATCTAGAAAGTGATGATGGTGGCTTAGTCAGTGGATGGATAGAGAGATAGGTAGCCAGATTCTTAACATATTTCAGTGTTTGATTTCATATGTTTTGCTGAGAGGTTAGATGTAAGATGTACAAGAAAGGAAAAAAAAATTAAAGATGATGCCTTGAATTTTGGCCTAAACAACTGGGTTGTGGTATTTACTGAGATGGATGATCCTTACAAAGAAATGAATTGAGTGAGAGAAAACCAAGAATTCTGGTTTTGGCAAGTGTATATGTCAAGTAGTCAGACAGATCCAGAAGTCTGGAGCTCAGAGAAAGATTTGAACTGGGAAATACATATTTTAGAGTAAGGCATAGTCGGCAAGTGTTTACAGTCATGACACTGGATGAGATTACACAGAAGGAGGGAGCCAAAATCAATGGGACACTTCAACATTCAGAGGTCTGAGAGAGGAAAATTGCCAGTGAGGAGGGAAGGAAAAGTAAGGAGTATAAAAGACTGAAAAAAGCATTTGAGGAAGCAGGACATAGACAACAGTGACAAATGCTATTGAACGAACAGAATAGGTGCATATTTGAATGCTGTCAGAATTTTGAAGCAGCACAGCAAGATGCCCAGTATTAGGCTCAGACCTGTTAAAATGCCAGGGTCTATACAGCTAACAAACTTTTATTTGTGCAGTTATTCTCCTCTCTTACCGTCATTCTACTTAAAGATGGCGAGGAGGACCCTAATGATGAATTATTTGGTGCATCCTCTCTTACCTTTAATTAAATAGTAAATTCTGGTGGTCATGAGTCATTGCAAATAGTGTTTTTTCACTATGCCCCTAAGATTTAAAAAAGAATATATCTATGCTTACAGTACCCTAAACGTTCTTTGATACATTTCATTACCTTTATTGGGGTTTCTCTTCCTCACTTTTAAAAGAATGGTGTCGTGTAGAGGCTAAGAGCATAGGACCACAGTTAGACAGCCAGGGTTCCAAACTCCTCGCAGCCACTTTCTAGTTGTATGATCTATGCCTCTCTTCTCTGCCTCAGTGCTTTCATTGTAAAGTCAGGAAACGAATAGTGTCTATTTTATGGGTTTTGTGAGGATCAGTAGAATTAATATGTGAAAAGCCCTTGGGATATTGCCTGGCATATGGTATTTGCTACCATTTTATTATTGCCTAGAAAAATTCCTAGTCATTATCTCCTGGATTCCCTCCTAAGAACTCTTTTCTGACAGACTTGGAAAGCATCAATCACTCCCCCCTCTGTGCGACCACTGTATTTTCACTCGTACGTCACTCTTTTCCTGCTCCAGTTCTTCCCCGGTTCTCTCTCCCACCACACAATGAGCTTCCTGAAGCCAACATCATAGTTTACACAGCCTGTGTTCCTGCAACAAAATGATGCGCCAAGCACACGCTGCACCAATAATCAGCATTCCTGGCTGCCTGGCGGGATCACTGAGGGGAGCTCTCAAAACATGCATGCTCTTAGATTAGGATTCAATAGGAAATTTGGAGTTATTTTTAGAAGGTTTAACTATATGATTTTCATGCTCTGGCAAGTTGAGTTTCTCTCTGGTAGGCACAGAATAAATAGGTAAATAAATGAATGAGCTATACTTTCTTTTAGCTTACTATTTATAAGGGGAAACATTCTTACTTTTGATTCATTCTGAGTGCCTTATAGAAAAATTGCATTTATTGATGGAAATGAACAGCTATATGTGAGCTGAGTTATGTAAAAACTTTTTTATATTTGAATACTATTATGTACCACTTTTCAACTTTCTTTGATAAACTCTAAATAATCACGTATAATGCCTTTGGATTTATTTATGAGGGTCTCTGGGTGTGATTCACCACCCTAACAAAAGAGAGTTCAGTCTTGCAGAGGAGAACTTCAAATGTACAGGAGAATTTTTCCCAAGCCTTGAATATGTTCTTACTTCCAGAAGTTCCTCATCTGAATGTGGCAATTTATGGTTGTCTAATGTATCCACTGGTCAAGGTAGTTAAAACATATAATATGTTCCTTATTATCTCTAGGTTTCTAAAGAGGGAAAGAGTATATTTAGATAATATGAGAAGAAAACTTCATCGGGGAAAAAACATTTAAAAATAAATCGAGAATGCAGTTAAAACCAAATCTCTCACTGAAACTGTCAAATTGTGTGTCATGAACAATAGCACTCATAACCATGAATTTACCTTATTGTTGAAGATAGAAATATATTTTGACAGATATATTCTGATATTATTAGTAGTTTTAGTAGCTTTCTTATTACACCTGATCTATACAATTTTTGTTTGTTTGTTTTATTGGCCAAATTTTCCATTGTAGTTTTCCAAAAGTTTTTGTATGGAAACATACACATACACACACACATCTGTGTTGTTGTGTTTTTTTTTTTTAATTTACAAACAGAATATGAACAGTTAATGTCGTTTGGTCATCAGGTTGAAGTAAATGTTTCTGCACCTATAGTGGCCTTGGGACTGAAAGATATATTGAACGGAGGTATCTTCCTGGAGTTCTAGAACAAGTGTACCTTATCCAAAGACAAATGGTACTTAGCAATTTATCACCTACATGAAGAACATGAGCGAAACCTTACCTCTTCTCTGAACTGTACTTACCCCCCATGCATTCATTATTTCTCGTATTTTCTCATTAACTGAAATTTCTACTTATCTTTATACTATAATTGAATATTTAAATGATACACATTGTTTTATGTTTTGTATTCAAATCTCTCTGGTTATTTTTAATAGCAGATATTTTAAACATCTCCTCACTCCAAATATTTTTTTTTGAGGAAAAGATATTTAATAAGATGTTTTTTTCATTTGAAAATCACTTGCTGTGTTATATTTAAATACTTAAAATCAACAAGCTCACGAATGTTTAACATTTTTCTATGGGACTTCTGGAGCATTCGATTCAGGTTGACCCCATGTTTTCCTCAAATATTGTTGCAAAAATTTTTACTAAAAAGTTTTTAAAGGATCTTTCATGACAAATTCCTGGAACACATTCGTTTATTTGGCCTTTAGCTTTTTGAAAAAATACGTCTGTAAGGAAAGTCACTGAGATTGGGGGTACAATCACAACTACCTTTGAGTTTCATTCAAATTTTTCACCACAATGGTTTTTCATCCCTCTCTTTTATAAAGCTGGAAGCAAATTTCCTGGAGCTGAAAATTCACATAGGAGACCCATTTGCTCTTATGCTCTCAAAGTGGATTCTGTTAAATCTTGATCTAAAAGTAAAGTTTTAACGAATTAACCATTATGAGCATGCAGCCCCTGCTCTAAGCTGGCAGTGTAACTTGTAATTTTGTTTACGTATTGTTTACTGTTGGTTAAAGTCCTGGATTTTGTCCAATAGAGTTTCAAATAATTTCTGTCCAATAGACAATAATCCCAAATGTTATATATTTAATTCTCTGCAGTCATTAATCAGTTTTGTATCTAACCCAGTTTTCTAGTTCCCCAAAATACCTAGTTTCTCAAAATGCTGTTTCAACCAACTTTGACATTTACCGGTTTCCTAGTTAACAAATTGAAAATATTTTCCATATATATTATTCTGTATTTGGAAAAATAGTTATAAGCATATTACTACTCTTCACACATCTCAAATGAGTATGATGGCACTTTTTTGTTTATTTCACAGAACAGTTTAATGTGATCTTGACGTGTAGGCCCCAGAAAGCCTCAATAGACCATCTCACTGACAATGAGACAATTAAAAATTAAACTGTGTATTCCCAAGATCAATCTTTATGGTAAAATTTTATGAGTCAGATTCTCCTTTGTGTATCTTTCCCAGTTGGAAAGTGCCATGAGAAGACACAGTTCATGCCAGTGTTATTCTCGTGTACTCTGAAAATGTCAAGTGATTGATGGATAATGGACTCTTTCACTTATCTTCCTAATGGCTAAAAGATTATTTGTGGTCTAGAGTAACATGGGAAATAATGGGCTATATTATACCAGCTCATAGATAAACTTAAAACACAAGTCTCACCCAATTTCAAAGAGTTACTATGTAATTGCATCAATATTTTAGGATAGTGTACATTTGAATTTTGTTCTTGATAAGAAGTCAAGCAGCAATAAAGGATTAATTTCTATTTCTCCTATACTTTATTATTGTTGCAAATTAGTGAGCTATTCTTTTGGAAAAAGAATGAAGCAACGTGTAATTTTTGTTAAATAATTGGTTTTCTTAAATCACATGGCTGTGTAAGTATTTATGCTTATTTTCTTCCACTCCTGCACATTACTTAGATGTCCTTGGAAGAAAGGCAGCTAAATTGGAAACACAGGTGAACTTCTAAGATAAATTTTCAGGTAAATCCAGAAAACAGTAGGATAAAATCTTGAGTTATTTTAACTTTTACTGCAGGGACTAATTGACTAGGCAGCGGTGCTTTTTTGAAATAGATTTTAAAACACAATGTCCTTGTTTTTCCTTTCATACCATTCCTCATGTTTGAGTTATGCATCGTTGGTAGTGTTTTAAGCCATAGCCTCTACACCTGGTCTTTATTGCATGCTTTATTGCATACTTGAATGGCATTTTTCAAAGCCTGGAGGTTTTTCATATTTCCTTTAGTGAGATTTATGCAATAGAATTTGTAGAGTCAGAAAAAAGGAATCAAGAAAAGAGAGCTGATGACTCTATTTAATGTAACCTTTGATTGCCACAGGCTAACTCAGACCTAAGAAAAAATCAAGTACTCAACGTAAATCAATGAAGCTTTAAATTCTTTTTTTTAAAATTCTCTGTTGAAGTTCCAATTCCACCAGCCTTCACAAGTGGCTGCTTGTGATGCCAGAATGGCTTCTAGTCTCTTTTCCTCTCTCAATATCAAGGGCAACTTATTTAAGGAAATATGCCTATCATAGTTACAGAATGCCCAAAAAAGTATTTATTGGATGAAAGGGCAATGTAAAAAATCCTGAGCAGTCCTCAGGCTGTAAGACGGGCAAGTGCCCTCCAGTATCTGAGGCAATCAATAAACTAGGATTGCTTCCACTAAGAGTTGCATATTTCACAGGCATCATGGTATAATTGTAAAGCACAAAGATATTAAAGCCAGACAGGCACAGATTTTTAATCCCATCTCTGTGTGGCTATGGGCAAGTTACTTGGCCTACTGGGTTTTAGTTTCCTCTTATGGAGAAAGAGAATGTGACCTTGGAAGGTTGTTGATAGATTAGAATAATGGATCCAGAGCACCTGGAACATAATAGTCATTCTATAATAGCTATTAGGAAAAATTATCCCATCCCAAGTGGAAAGAGCCATCTTCATTTTTAGTTGCTGTTGGATATCCTAACTGATTCATGTTCCTTTGGTCTCACAAGGTAACCTTGCTCTTTCAGCCTTGCTACTTTTTCTGTGAGAAGTTTATATCATGTTCTCCCAGGACCTGACACAGGAGCTGTTTTTCTATCAAGCCTTAATGCTAAGCTCAGTCCTCTCCTCTGCTGACCTTCTCTGTTTTTTCTGAACTGAAGTTTTATATTTCAAATCTGTGCCTAATCAGGGTGGAAAGAGCTGGAAATACAATGCCGAGTAAGATATGATCCCTGTACTTGGGATCTTCTAGTCTCCCATGCAGTAATTCTCAGGTCCATTGTAGAGTGCTTCCAGCAGGGTCCAGGGATCCTAAACGCCAATAGTATCTCTGGTGGATTGATTTACACAAATTGTAATGATCTTAATTTCATTGCATCTCAGACTGTTAAAATAAATTTTTAAAATAAAATCCCACTAGCATATAACTGACTATTGAGAACTAGAAACAAAATCTAGTGCCCTCTTCCTCTCCCAACACTTCCACCTTTAAACTGATGTCACAAATGAATAATAAGCCATTTATTACACAAATGTTTACTGGCAAGCTACAGGAGTGCTAGGAATACGGTAGTGACTCAAACAATAGAACACAAAATTTGAGCCTTGGCCTTTTATGGAGCATGTGTTGTGTGGTCCGCCATATCTAGGTTGTGTGAACTATTTTTTTTGGAGGCATTTCTTTCTCTGTTCTCAAATTCTTTTCTTCAGAAATCATCAATTGTCTGCTAACTGGGCATCATTGCAAGTAATATAATCATTCCTCAGAAATTTCAGATCTCTTTCTCAAGGCACAGGCAAGACCCAAAGTACTATTTAGGTCAGAACGACCACCTCAGGTTCGAATTTTATCCGGGACATTTATTATCCTTTATTTTTGAGCTAGAAACCTGGCCTGAAGCACAATGCAACAAAGGGAGAGTGTGGTTTTTATTTTCATCCTGGGAACAGAATGTCAGTTTCTTTTCTTTTCTGCCTGAAGCCATTTATTCACTTCACTTAATAATTAACCCCTTCAGGAGAACCAAGAAGGAAAAGCAAAAACAAAAACATTTCAAGGGTAAAGCTGTCAGTTGTTCTATCAGATAGTTAATAATTTGGTCAGCAGAAGGTGGATCCACTGAAGAGCTACAGCTGTAAAGGCTATTTTACAGAACGGAAACAGAGAGCTCAAGGGTAACCGAGACGTGAGTTAAAATCTTGGCTTTGCCACGTGGTTGCTGTGTAGCCTTGGGTAAATTTCTTGTCTGCAGGAGGCTGAAATTTTCATATCTATAAAATAAAAATAATATTGCTTATCATATAGGTAGTTTGGGGGCAAATGAATGTCATAAGCAATACACCAAATACTGTGACTAGAAGATGGCAAATATTCAGTGAGTAGTAATTGTTCTCCTTGTTATTATCTCTAATAAAAAGTTTGGGCATAAGAGAATCAATACATCAAAGAAAGTATTTAAAATGTGAGTAGTGCTGTGGAAATTTAGAAGAAGAGGTAGCATTTTTGCTGGACCTGAAAAATTGGATGTGGAAGGATCCTTCCAGATTTCTCTACTTACTAGAATTTTTCTCTCTCTCAATCTGACAGGGAATGTTGAGGAAATCTTTTTGGAAAATTTGCATTATAGGTTTCTTCCCTTTTGGATAAAATAACATAGATAAAAATAACATTTAAACTCATAAAATCATCATTTGACTGACACTTGTTCATATGGCAAAAATTGGTTCAGATGAGAAAAACTTAGATATATAAAGTTAAGGAAAACAATATTCCCAAAGCTTTGCTTTCTCATGGATAAATTCTGTCACTTATTTGCAAAATGTCACAAACTTTTTAAAATGTTATATATGCACATTTAAATAAAATTCAATTTCTTGTCTATTAATGTGTAAGAATAAAGTAATATAGAATAAATCTTCCTCTAAAGAGAAAATAATATACTATTGCCCTTAACAAATAGAATGCCTTGAAACCTACTCGTCCTCATTTCACACTTTGCAAAGTCAGCTTCAAAACATCCAGTCTAGTCTCTATAATATGAATAAATGACATTTTAAAATATAATACATGACAGCTGAATGAAAACACATACACACACATACACACACACACATATTGAAAGTGTATTCTTTCACACTAATTCCTCTCCACTGAAGAGGAGTCTGATAAGAGTTCCTATGAACAGTCACTAAGAGGTGCAATTGAAGAACTGTACTTACCACCTTTCTCCCTTAATCATACTTTATTAAGACTTGACATTGTATGAGGGTTCCCCTCTCTCCACACCCTCATACACTGGGGGTGGCAGTGCAAAGTGGTGCAGCCACAATGGAAAATAGTATGGAGATTCCTCAAAAAGTTAAGAATAGATCTACCATATGATCTAGCTATTCCACTGCTGGGTATTTATCCAAAGAATTTGAAAACACGAATGTGTAAAGATACATGCACCTCATGTTCATTGCAGCATTATTTACAATAGCAAAGACTTGGATGCAACCCAGGTGTCCATCAAGGGATGAATGGATAAAGAAGATGTGGTGTATACACACAATGGGATACTACTCAGCCATAAGAAACAATGAAATCCGGCCATTTATGACAACATACATGGAACTTGAGGGCATTATGCTAAGTAAAATAACTCAGAGGGAGAAAGTCAAATATTGTATGATCTCACTCATAAGTAGAAGACAAAAATGACAACAAACAAACACACAAAGACAGAGATTGGATTCGTGGTTACCAGAGGGGAAGTGGGGAGGGTGGAGGGCAAAAAGGGTGATTAGGCACATGTGTATGCTGATGGATAGTAATTAGTTTTTGGATGGTGAACATGATGTAATCTACACAGAAATCAAAATATATAATGATGTACACCTGAAATTTATATACTGTTATAAGCCAATGTTACTGTGATAAAAAAAAAGACACTATTGGTCATGTAGGACAAGCTTTGCTTGTTCCCTAACATTGTATTTCTTTCATTGTCATTTACTATTTCAAATCATTTATAAACTCATGAAGATGAGATGAAATATAATGCCTGGAGTGGATAGGGAAGAAATTTTTTGCTAATGTAATCTTGTTATCTTTTCTCATTCAGTAGGAAACGAAGTGTTGCCTTTACCTTTGGGCAACTGGGAGCTATACTAAGCCTCTGAAGTTTGAAATATTGTCTTGGGTTTCTATCTGTGAAAATATTAACTGTGAATGCTAAAGCTGGAGGGTTGAAAATGTTTCATTGAAATTCTTGGGGAAAAAAGGGTCTGTGATCAGAAGAATCTCACTTCTCTTGACTCAAACACAGCCTAAGAATCTGAGGAATCTAGGTGTGTAAAAGCTATAGACTTATCCAGATCAGGATGCCAACATAAGTACCAAAGAAACTTTTGCCTTATAACAATTTCACGAGATCTCTGTTACCCCAGTTTTGCTGCTGTGGAATTTGAAGCTTAGAAAGTTTTGGCAAATTAACAAGGTGACACAACTGATAAGTGATCACAAAAACTCTCCTTGACTAAACTTTACTCAGGCTCCTCGGAACCTTCTTCTCAACTAGGCCTGGACTCAACTAGGCCACAGCCTCTGTCCTGCTGGTCCTGCATAGTCCAGTTTTAGCAAGAATCTCACCAAACCAGTTTAGAGACAACTCCCCACCCTTGATATCTACTCAAATTCCTCATTCCTTGCCGCTAATGTACAAATCCTTGGCCTACCTTCAGCAAGTATCCTAAGTCAGTTTAACAAGAATTCCCCCTACCCTTGATTTCTCAAGGGTAGCCCACACCTCCAACTGTCTCCTTGGCTATATTCCCTTTTCCTTGTGGTATTCAGAATTGAGCTTGATCTCTTTCCCCTGTTGTCATAGTCTTGACACCTATGACAATGGTCACAATAGTCTGAAATAAAGTCTTTTTTTTCCTTTTACTGTTTTAAGTGCCAGAATAATTTTTTCTTTAACAGTGGCAAAACCAAGACTGGAATCAAGTCTGCTGAACTCAAAGTCTTTGTTCTTTTCTTTAAATTATTATATCTCAACATTTGATACTTTTATTCACTAGTACTGAATTTTTCTTCTGTTAGCTAGAGTTATATATACTACTAGTTAATATATGTATACAAGAGCTTTAAAATCATTTTCAGAAACACTAGGTCTACCATATGTGTATTTGGCCTGCTAAAAATTCATTCAGCCCACCCCTGTTTATCAATAGCTCCCCTTAATCCACACCTCCTACTGTTCCTTGTTCTAATACACTGAGACAACACTAGCAACTGCCTGCAGCAAATATGCTCAGAATTCATACAGACAAGCAGCGAATAGAATGTGGACTTAGAAGTGGTTTGAATTTCTTTTGGGCTTGCTGCTTTCTTCTTGTTCGGCCCCTGCCTGACTCCCATCAATCTCAGCTCAATTTCATTTATGCTTTTGGCATTTTGACTACATTTGTCATCACAGCTGATAAAGGCAGAATTTATATGATTATTCTGATTTTGCAACTTTACTCAATTTGAAGTCAAATCTATTATACAATATGCAAAGGAATATGGCCTCAAAATGCAAATTGATAGCACTTGGTACTATCCATCTTGAGCGAGAATGAGCTGTCCGCCACTGGATAAGAGTTCACATTAGTATTACAAAAATTCACAAGGCATTCACCACGGACTGGGCCAAAGTTCTGTTCAGCATTGAATTCGGGGCTGAAATCTCCATTTCAGCCTGGAGGCAGTCTCACCAGTGTTTAATGATTTTATTTTCAGTTTCAGTACAAACATCCTCAAGTTTTAAAGGCTAATCTTCCTGAAAACATTCAAAAGCAGATTTCATCAGAAAATATTTCTTCTTATTCACAGTTATATGGAGAGCAAATATGGCACACACCGCTTTTCATATAAATGAGGAAGATGTCTTATTCCAAGAATGGACCACTCAGGTTAGACTGAGTGTAATGCAAACACTGATACACTGATGAGTGATCGAGCAGTTGGTTTCTTTCTTACTTCCTCTTTTTATTAATAGTTCAAGAGTGGTTTGGAAAACAGGGTGGTAGACAAATATATTAGATATTGCATTATGGGAGAAAGTGTATAGAAAATAGAAGGAAAAGTTTCATGTTTAATGTAGAAAAGGAAAAGAATTCTGAAAGAACAAGAATATATTGATAGTGTCATGAACCAGCACTCCCTGTACACATCAAAACTTCCAAATATTTTCTGATGACAATTCTTAGATACTTAACCACAGAGTTTTTGACTTTCTGTTTTCTCAGGGAATGCTTTTGGAGATCACAGAAACATTAGTTCTCTAACAGACAATTTGAACTAATTCTATATGACTGAAGGGCATTAAAATCAAACTGGCTGTCAAAAAAAGTAAAATGTTGTAAAAGTGTTAAAACTAATCTTTGATTGTTATAATTAGTGAGGCTTGGATTTGAAACAATTATTTTGCCCTGGACTGCCAAACACCGAGAAATGCCATTGAAAATCCTTTGTGCTTCTTCTTCCAGTTTCCAGATTTGCATCTCTAAAAACATTTAAAAAATTGCTGGGGCTTGATATTAGATAGTGAGTGCTAGAGATAATGGTATTACAATATCATATATAACTTATATAGCTTAATAACCATGTTGTTTTTTTCCCCTCCTTCTCTTCTCCCTTTCCTCCATATCTCCTTCTCTCCCTCCCTCCATTTCTCCCTCCCTCCTTCCTCCCTCCCTTCCTTTTCTCCTTGCTCTCTTTCCTTCCTTCCTTCCTTTCTTTCCTTATTCTTGAGAAATAAGAGTAAAATTGATATACACTCTCTCAATATGGAATTTTTTCATGTAATATAAGTTGCATTGACAAAGCTTCCTAAGGAAAGCCTGAATCTGAAATGACGTTTCTTTCACTTACCAAGTTTTAATCATTCATCTTATACGACAATATAAATACAAAACCAAAAAATAAATATTGTTATTTATATATGTATTTAAAAATATATCAGTACAGAAAAATATGTATTCTTTTAAAAAAAGGAAGTATCTATAGTTTTGTATCACTGTAGATATTTGCAGATGAATCTTTGGAAAAACTGCAAATCAAATACAGTTCTCCTTTTTTTTTTTTGAGGAAGTGTAGCCCTGAGCTAGCATCCACCACCCATCCTTCTCTTTTTGCTGAGGAAGATTGGCCCTGAACTAACATCTGTGCCAATTTTCCTCTATTTTATATGTGGAGCTCCTGGGTTGGCCCCAAATCAGGTTTTCTTTTCGAAGCCACATTGGTATTTTGTCTCTGCTTCATTTTCAGTTCTCGTGTTGTCACCATTGAATGCCTAACCTCTCTTGTTCACAGAGAGCGTTATTGCTCTTCCTGGTGCTCTCCTGAATCCTTTACTGCCTTTTTTTCAGTTTGTTCCTCTGAAGAGAATCCATTAAATAGCAGTTCCCTAAAGATTGAAAAAGAAAGTCTTTATTTTTGAAAATTTACAAAACTACACAAATTCCTTTAGAAGAAAGAATTTGGGTCATAGGCGCAGAAATGAATACCCTCAAATGGAAGAGTCCCAAGTATTAAAAGGTAAACTAGATTTTAGCATACGGATGTCTTTCCTTACACAAAACCAGACAATTGCAGGTTTGAGCAGCTTATTATATAGTCATTGCTGCCTCTTCAATAACTCATTTTGATATTTTGTAATTTGCCAAAATGTGCCTTTGTGATCCCACAGGCTCTTAACTACTTTGTAATGAGTGTGTATGAACAGATGGAAAATGTTTTCAATTTCAGAGAAAACCACTAATGGATGTCACCAGCAATTAGAAAAGCTCAGGTGGCTTCATTTTCCAAGGAAAGGTATTGTCATAAAACTCTTCATTTTTTAATGAAATGTTTGCTCATTTATACCTAGATGGTAATTTAAGACTTCACAAGTCTAAACAGATTAGAACTATAGTTGGAAATTATTCAGTGCTAAATAGCCCGGAAATCCAATCTCAAGAATCTCACCTGAAAACAGTAATGGCAATCCAGGTCATTTGATTAGAACAACATGAATTACTATAAAAACAACTCCCCAAAGAAGTGGATAAAGGAATTTAACTAAAAAGTCAGATACATGCTTGAGCTTTGGTGTTTATCCCTCTTTTAAAGTAAAAAGAAGTATACCTTCTGTCCTCAGTTCCATCCTAAGCAAATACATATTTTCAAAGAAAAACACATTGAAGGAATGCTTATAACAGAGGTTGTTCCCAAAATATGGTCTATCTGATGTCCAAAAGATATTTACTAGCTCTCCAAAATGCAGAACCACATCAAAGGAATGATTATAACAGAGATTGTTCCTAAAGTATAGTCTATCTTATGTTCAAAAGATATTTAGTAGTTCTCCAAAATGCAGAGCCACTAGTTGAATTAAAATTCACACCAGTTTCTTCTCTTACAAGACTCTTAGTCTAATGTCGTGTGGAATAAACAGGCAGACTTTTGGTCCAATTAATTTATTTTGGGCCATTGTTACCCTCTCTTTTACTTAGTAAAACTTTGGGCAAAAATAAATGCAATGCCATCTGTGCAATGATTGATCTAGCATGTGTTTATTTATTTAGAGCTCCACCAACAGGAATTATTTATAAGCTCGTTAGGAAAGAATGGAGGTGGCAATTAAGTTCTAGCAAAGCAAATTCTTACAATTTTAAAGAGAACTTCATAGTTCCATTTCTTCCTTACTTGGATATGAAGTATTCAACATATATTTTGGGTAAGTTCGTTCCTCTTATCATGGAAAATAGGTGGGCCAATACCATCCAGAGTGCTGACACTATGCTACTTTTAGTGTCATGAACATCATGTGAAGGTGATTACATCAAAACCAAAATTATTGACACTAATATATGTCTTGTAATAAAAGTGCTTCAGTACAGAAAAAACAAGTTTAAAAATCTCTGAGTCTAAGGGGTATGTCAAATGCCCATTGGAGTTTCTTTTTATTTTATTTCACCATGGAGACAAACCACCCGACTGTAGCACTTCTGAGACCAAACTGCAGAGTAGCAGCAATGCAGCAGTTTTGTAGCAGAAATGTGCATGAACAAAGTTGCTGCTTTTAAAAATGGAACTGCTCTAAGGATATCATCTGTTTTGTTCTCATTGACCTTTATGTATGGATTCATATGTTTAGTATAATTTCCTAAACAAGATCAATGGCATGCATTTCAATTAATTTCCTCTTTGTTATAGATGTCAGGAAGTTCCCATTTGTGGTTGCATTCTTTACCCAGAGATTATTGACGTAATTTTCCTATCTTCACTCTGCAACTTTTATAACTTGGTTTTGGCTTTCATTATTCTGATCAAATAGCTGTTGGTCACATTGTAACTATTATACTTTTTTAAATATCAAATCAAATCACCTTTCAATCATTTGTTTATATAGATATGGCTTTAAGTATGAATGAATTGTTCATAATAAGATGGTCTTGCTCTTCTCATCGTATTTTAATCCTACCTTAGCATAGAAGATAGAATTCCATTATAATATGGCTCAACAATGAAGGGTTGTAACTAATTCATGAGTTAAATCATTGTCACTAAATATAGCCGTCTGCATTAGAGTCACTTGTGAAATTTTTGGCCTGTATGAAGGGTTGCGTTGATGTCTGACTTTGAATATTAATGTTATTAAAATGTGTAACTTTCATCCAGAAGGACAGAAGTCCTTTATACTCAAACGCATGTGCACACACATATATAACTATCTTTGTCACACATAAGATAAATGAAAGATTAGATATTGCAGAAGAAAAGATTAGTAAATCTAAAAAGATAGTTATAGGAACAATCCAAAATGACACAGAGACAGAAAACCTGTGGAACAATTTCAAGTTACCTAATATACATGTAACTGGGGTTCCTGGAAACAGAGGAGGGCAGAAAGTATTTGAAGTAGTAATGGCTGGAATTGTTCCAGTTTTATGAAAATGATAAATCTACAGATTTAAGAATGTCTACAAATCCCAAACAAAGAAATTTGAGGAGAACTACCCCGAGTTATAGCATAATCATATTGTTCTGAAACATTATGCACAGAGGAGCAAAGATAGAGGGATGATGGCAGATTTCTCATCAGAACAATGCAAGTGAAAAGACAATAGAGTAGTGTTTCTCAATCTTGTTTTCATTATTATCCTCACTCAGAAGACTTTTTAAATACTTTTTTTCCTAGGCACTCCTGCCTGATAAGATCTCAGTACCACAGATATGCTCTATATCTGTTCAATATATACAGATACACAGATACACATGCTGGTATCTGTTCAATACCATAAAACTCACTGTACTGTGACTCTTTTGAAGGACACAAACCATTGTAATATGGCATTTGTCACCTGCCTCAAGAATCAGTTTTCACTTCAGTAAGGTTTATATTGCCCCACTGAGGATGCATACAGAAAGTAACATCTTGAAAATAATGGGGGAAACTGTCAACTTGAAATT
The DNA here is from genome assembly GCF_021613505.1 of Equus quagga. Taxonomy (NCBI): domain Eukaryota; kingdom Metazoa; phylum Chordata; class Mammalia; order Perissodactyla; family Equidae; genus Equus; species Equus quagga. Next base: position 110,909,701 of record NC_060269.1, on the reverse strand, counting down.
CTATACCCAGAAAAAATATCCTTCACAAAACCAAGGAATAATAAATACTTTTTCAGATACAAAAATGCTGAAAGATTTCATCACCAGAAGAACTCTAGTATAAGAAATATTAAGGTAAGGGCAGAGGGAAAGTAATACCAAATCAAAATCTGGATGCATACAAAGGAATAAAGCACAGGAGAAATGGCAACTGCATCTGAAAATGTAAAGACTTTTTCTGTATTAGTTACATCTCTTTAAAAGATAACTGACTAAAGAAAACTAGTAATGTTTTGTGGGGTTTGCAACTTCACTCCAGTGGAAAGAAATAGAGAATAAGAATTAAAAATACTCAAAATAATGGCCATTAGTAAGTGGTATGAAGAGAATAGAATGATGTAATGGTTTAGTAATTGACCACAAAGAATGGAGGCAGGCACTTGTGTGGCTTGATAAAATTCTCTCTGAGAAGCTGAGGGAGTCAGCCATAGGGAAATTCTAAGGTCAGAATGTAGCAAGTTGTGGTATAGTGATGAAAGATAGAATTCAAAATGTAAGCAGAAGCCTACAAGTCTTTGCAGCTCAGAAATAGGATTTGGGATTTTATTCCAACTGTAATCCTTAGCCAATAGAGGATTCTGTCTAGATAATTTATATGGTATGATTTACATTATTAAAAATTGACTAAATTTTCTATGCATTAGATTCTGAAAACATTGAAATATGTCAAGGTTTCTCTTGCATATTGTCTAAGACCTCTTAAGTTCTCTACTCTAGGAAGAGAGAAATACGTGATTAAACACTGTATTTCATAATGTCTTAAGACATTACTCTCATGTCTTAATATAAGAACAGGGGTAACAAGATCTGCACTCTCCCTTGGGAGAACATGAAGATTTTATAGAAGAAGTAATCATTGAGGTCAATCAGAATGATGATTAGGTGTCAACTCCGCAGAAAGAATGCAGATTGGAGGGAGTGTTCAAAAAAGGAGTAACAATATTCAATAAGTATCTGGGGTTGAAAGGACCTTATCTTAGAAAAGAAAAAGAGGAATGAGGGGAAAAATAAGTAGGGATTAGGCTTTAAGGGAATATTATTTTGATACGTTTCATGATTGAGTTTGACATACTCCAGGTATTATAGCATCATGGTTTAAATCTAAGCCTATGCATGCAACCATCTAAAGAGCATATTCTCTTAACTCCCTGTTGATTATCGTACACATTAATCACCTGAGAATGTGGCCATTGATCTTTCATTACTGTTACTCCAATACTAGTATACAGCTTTCATATCAAAACCCCGTGTTGGACTCTATACCAGAACCTTATCGCAAGATCAAAGCTAAATCCTCTTATACTGTCTAAAGAACATGTCGCTTAAACATAGCTTATCACATAACACAAAGACACAATCTTATCAATTATCTATTAGACATTGCACAGATAACTGAATATACTTACTCATATTTTTGCCCAGGCCTTAATAATTATTTAATTAAAATTAGCATAATATCATAGCACATCTTTTCTTCTATGTGCCTTATTCGTTATTTTCTATCAGTCTTTACGCCCTCACAGCTATAACCCTCTTCCCAAAAAACTTAGAATCTGCAGTTTATTTTTAAAAGATTTCTAACAATTCTTCACAGAATTCTGGGATTTCTTAAAGCTCATTTGAAAATATTTTAATTCTGCATTATTAGCATGTGAAAAGACACAATTTCAAACAGTAATCCATAATTTCTCCCTGTGTTTCCCTGCACTATTTGACCCTTTCCTCACTCAAAGAAAGGCTAATATAGCTAAGAGAATGCAGTGGTTAAATGTCGTCTTTTGTGTTTCAAAAGCCTGGTAATGGGAAGGAAATAGAAAGAACTCACATCTTGGAAGATAAATATAGAGGAGAATATCTATGGTATAAAAACCAGAGTATCCTATCCTCAGATAGATAAGAATGGAAAAAGAAAAGTATCAGAGTGGAAACAGGGAGACTTGGCTGTGGTAGAACCCCTTCGGAAAAGGATTTGAGCTTGAAATGAGATAAGCTTCAAGTGGAGTGGAACAGTAGAAAACCAGTGAGGTTTGTGTAATGCAAGAGCAAAAAACTGATAAGTACTTCCATTTCTTGGTAGACCTTAGGAAGGTAGCAAGACCCCATTCTAGGAATATGTATGTGATATGTCTACAAATGACTTATCTGGTTCTCCCTTGCACCAGTATAGCATGGGTGTAGCTGAATGATTACACAAACTTAAGAATGGAATTGAAGAAGACGTCATGTGACATCCACAGAAATACTCTCATGTTCTGGTATGGTGTGGAATAGAAAAGTGAATGCCAGGATGGAATGCTGCTAAAAATGGAGAGACTATTCAAATTTTAACATGAGATGAAGTAGAGGCATTTAAATGGACCAATGAAAGACGATCAGATGGAATGATGACTGTTTCCATGGCTGTCAACTGGGATGGAAAGCATATGATGACCAGATTTTACCCCTGAAATTCTTGCATGTTTATGTTTGTGGCATGAGACTTGTCCCTGCTATGGATATATTCTGTGTTCCCTGTGAGACACATCTTATAAATACAAGGTATGTCTATGTTTGCTTTTCCTTATATACCTGAAAAAGTCAGCAGAAGTCATTTTCCTTAACTCATTTTTATCCAGATAATACTTTTGACTATCAAATATATTCCTTAAATTTCAAAAACAAATCCACAAATATCTCCTTTGTAAAAAACATAATCTCTTCTAAAATTGTCATTACAGTTGAGATCTTTCCCACTTTTGTTTTTGTTTGAGGAAGATTTTCCCTGAGCTAACTGCTTGCAATCTTCTTTTTGCTGAGGAAGACTGGCCCTGAACTAACATCTGTGCCAATCCTCCTCCACTTTATGTATGGGATGCTGCCACAGCATGGCCTGACCAGTGGTACATATGTCTGTACCTGGGATCTGATCCGGCGAACCCCAGGCCGCCAAAGCAGAACATGCGAACGTAACTCTGTGCCACCAGGCTGGCCCTTCTTCACCACTTATTATATTCAGCTCAAGGAACATAATCACCATAAGGGATCCTCACTTAGGTCCCCATGCCATCAGGTTATGTGCCACATGTTGTATATATTCATCTACCACCTTTCTCTCTACTTAAATTAGCAATTCTAACCAGATATTCTGTCAAAATTACAGAGTATTCATGAAAACAGCACTTCAGCTGAAACTTAATATGACTAAATCCTAGGTGGTAATACACTTTTCTAATTCACTTTTAGAATATCAGTTTATATCAAGTTACATGAATTTGCTTAGGTTGTTATATCTGATCCACCTCTGAAATCTCAGAATCAAAAATGTTTCTCTCTCCTTATATCCTGTTCTTCCAGTTTACTTATTGAAGAAACTGTACTACAATGATTCTTCGATTTCATCAAGATATCTAATCCATATATTAAAGCACTTTATCATTATTAATCAGACCTCTCTGGTGTTCATTTTTCCTTGTCTAGCCTGCATTTCATACTCCATCGTTATCATTCTTTCTTTGTAAAGCCTACCAAATCTCTTACTTTCATTTCACATTGATATACTCATCTGAAAACATTACAGTGATTTAAACGTGAATATCCATTTATTTTCTCCATATCTGTACTACAGTGAATAACTGCTTGGCTGGCCTAAATTATTTCATATTACACATGTTAAATAGGTCTTCAAAGCTATTCGACTTTCTTATAGTGCTTTCTTGCTGGGCTCATGTTCTTATGCTGCAAAATATACCTTCTTCTCTCTTCTAATCCTAGTCTTCTTCAACTTTGATCTGAGCTAAATATTCATTTTTTAACTCACTGAGAAAGTAGAAGTCATTAGAAGCAATTTCCCTCAGCATTCGACCTCCAAATCTACAAACTTAGCTATCCCACTCCTATCTTCTCCTTCTCTCCTAGTTTAGACTGTTACTCTTCTTATCAAAAGCAATCCATGCCTACATTCTCTGGATCCAATTTCTTTTCAAAGGCTCACTCTTGCTCGTAACTTTTGTTTCCTCCCTTAGGAATCTCTTCCTTTCTAGTTGATAATTTCCACACACATAAAACATGTTCTGAAAGCTTCTATTTTTTCTGTGGAGTGCAGATCTCCCCTAGTTACAGCAACATTTATCTGGTCCCATTTATTGACAGACTTGTTAAATGATTTGTTTTCACAAAGAACTTCCATATCGTCGTCTCTTGATTTCACCTCCTCTCCTTGGGTCTAGCTCCACCCCTCAACATTCTACTGAATCTTCTCTTGTTGAGATTATCAATGACATTTTTACTACAGGACTCAGTGGACGCCTTTTTCCTTCTTGAAATGTTCTCCTTGCTTGGCTTCCACAAAACCCTTCTCTTTTGCATTTTTATCTACCAATTAACCAGTCTTCTTTTTCAGACCATCCTCCTAAACGAATCTGTTATTGTTGAGATCCACAGGATTTGGTCTTTGTCCTTTTACTCATTTCTTTCTCATTACTTCTTCTCGGTAATCTCATTGATTCCAAAGAATTCCAGCATCATCTCTATGGCGATGACTCAAAAATGCTATTTTCTCTGCACAGAAGTCTCCTTGACTATCTGTTTATTTCTAATTGCATATCTTACAGACAACCACCTTTTAGAAAACCTCTCAAGCTCTTGATTATTTTGTCTCCCTCTCCTTTTTTCTTGCTCATTTCAATAAATGCCATTACCTCACACTTGAAGACAGAAATTCAAGAGTAATTCTTCATTATTACTAATTGTAATTTATATTTGTAACTATATTAGTAATTCTCTGTTTATGCTAACAATTTTTCCCTGTCCCCATCCTCTCATCAGCAAGTCTTATTGATTATATCTCTGAAATATATTGATTACGTCTGAATTATATACTGATGATATTTTGGAAATATCTGCCAATTTTTAGATTCCTTTACTATATAATTGCTTTACTTTGGGTTGCTGTTAATTATTATCTGAATCACTCCAGCTACCACATGTCAATTAGCTTCAATTTCTTCTCTATGTGGCCATAAGAGTGATCTCTTTAAAGTGTAAGTTGAATCACATTGTTTCACCGCTTAAAAGTTTGCGTGGTTTCCCAAAGTTTTAAGAATACAATCTAACAGTCTTACTATGGTTTGTACAGTTGGGAACGATCCACCTCTGCTGGATCACTAAACTCACTTCACAATTATGCCCATCTGTCTCCTTCCCCGATCTCATTGGTCTTTTCTCAGTTGCTAGAATGTGTAAAATCATTTTTATTTTGGTGGAAATGTACATGTTGGACCCCTGTCCCTGCTCAATGTGCCCACAACTTCCTCTTTATCTGATTATCTTCTTTTCATTTTTAAGTCTCTTCTTACATGACATCTGCTTAGAAAGACTCTTCCTGACTATCTAAAGTACACTTTTCCCTAGTGATCTCTAATCTGTCTGATTTATTTCTTAGTTCTTGTTCATCCCCGAAGTATTTTCTTCATCTTTCATCTGTTCTTTTGTCTGTCTACTCTCCTAGGGTGTACATTCCTTGGGGTCAGGTACTCTTTCTCCTGGTTTATCGCTTTTTTTTCCAGTACCTGTAATAGTATCTGCCATACTGTAGATGTTCAGCAAATATATTTGTTGGCTGAATGGCTTCTCATCAAAGGTACTTATGTAACTATCATCATATCTGATGGATATCGAGCTTGGGAGGACATTTTAAAGTGTTTATCTTAGATCTCTTGTAACAACCAACCCACACGTAGGAGAATGGCTACATTCTTAAGGATCTTTCAGTTGTCCTTTTGTTATCTTTTTCTAATTTACCCTTGGCTTTCAAATAATGTGTCTGGAATTGCGGCCTAATCACAAATTTTAAGACATATTTGCAGTTTAGATACGCTTTCTTCCATTCGGAGGTGGGGTGTTATTGTAAAACACCCTAAATAGATGCTTGATTTTCACCAATACCTGGTTCCAGACTTTATCACAGTCAGTGCTCTGGCTCTCCATTAAAACACAAAAAAATTACCACCATATTTAGTGGCTTAAAACAACATCCATTTTATTATTCTTTATATTTTGTCAGTCCAGAATTTTGGCAGAGTACACAGAGAAAGGCGTGCTTCTGCTCCAGAATGTATAGGGTCTCAGCTGGAGTAACTCAAACAACTGATGGCCAGAACAGCTGGGTTCTGGCCAGGCATCTCTTTTCATGGAGACTCAGGGCTTCTTCTTTTGGATCCTCCATGTGGCCTTCTCTCATGGTGTCCTCGGTATAATAGCCTCGGGATAGTTCAACTTCTTACCTGGAAGTTCAGAAGTCTATAAGCAAGTGTCCTGAGAAGGAAGAAGACACCAGCCTCCTAAGGCCAGGATCTGGAAGCAGTTACAGCATCACTTGCACTATACGGTCTGTCATGGCAGCCACAGAGCCTGCCAAGATTCAAGAGGAGGACTCATAGAGGAGTGCCAACCAATTTGTAGTCATCTTTAATCAACTAAAATAAAGGACTGAGTTTTAATTATAAGTGGAAAGACATTTAAAAAATAAACAAGAGAAGGGCAGGTCTTTCTTATTAGTGACGTTATTGAAAAATCACATGGATATTTCTGCCAATATGCAATTGACAATTTATCCCTTTATGAAGATGAAGCCTATGGTGTATTTGCCTCCTACTCTTTACTGAATGCTCATCCATCCCAGTTTTGTTGTTTCAAAATCTCAACAATTACTTATATACATCCCTATGTCTTTATGTCTTCTAAATTTAAATAATAATTTGACTGATTCATTGGAGCTCCTCTAAGCCTTTTAAGTGTTTTGCTTTATTTAATTCTCATAACAAACCTGTAATCTCTTTATATAATTGAGAAAAATATTTAATAGGGGTTAATGAAATTGCACATTAGGTTAAGAAATATTCCTGTAGTGAGGTCAGAAGGCCATTCCTTGAATTTATACTAACATTTATACTGACAGCATTGGACTAAGTCTTAATGTTGATTTTGTGGGTACACAAGCTGTTAACTTTTAGACAAATGTTAGATTAGCAATCTTTACATTTCCTATCAGTTATAAAACTTCATGAGGGCTTACATTCTTCAAAGAGATAAAATTTCTTTTGAGGATTAGGAGAAAATAACTTCTTTTGTTAAAGTCAGGTTATTTAAATAGATGGAAAATTAGAAAGCAGGTCCTATTTTGGAAGTTCCTTGGCTATAATTTGCTTCTATTTATACCTAGAAATGACTATTTGTGTCTTTTGAATCTACCCTCTGGCTCTTGATCCACTTTCTGAGCCAAATTTCCTTTTTCATGAAATTTGGTATGTGTTTCCAGCTAAATAGTTCTCTCAGTAGGTCCAGCCAGCATATCAGTTGACCTCAAGCACAACACTGCTGAATAAGTATAATAAGGCCACAAACTAGCAGATTAAATTCTGTTTGCTTGAAGATTTGGCTAGAACTACCTAAACCCAGAGGAAAACTATATTTTATTAGGATTAACGGATAATGTCTATTGAATGCAAAAATTTAAAACTATATTATGACTATACTTGTGAACACAATAGGCAGTTCTTAAAAATATTGAGAGGATTTTATTTATAGATGCTTGCTTTGAACTGCGTATAACTTCTCAAAAGTCTCTTTGGGCAATGAAACTTTCTGTGATTTCCTAAAAATAATTTTATTTCTGGTTCTAAGTTTTTAAATAGAAAAGATTATATCATTTCAAATTTCTTAAGTAACTAAGAACTAATGTGATAATATAATAGGGTCTAATAAAGGAAAGGTAGAATATACTAGCAAGTGGCAAATACACTTTAAGAAAACGTTGCAACATTTAAATTTTTTACACTCAAGATCTGATTTTCCATTGAAATAATTGTAATACCAACTCATTTTTAAAAATTGATTGTTAAACTTGGAATTTATCAATACACTTAACTGAAACTTTAGTCCCTTTCACAGAACTCTGAAAAAAAAATCTAAACTCATTGACATGTCCTGCAAAGATATGCATGACCTAAGTCCCCATTATGCAGATGAAATTACCAACTTTTCCAACCTCCTCTCCTATTTCTACATATGGCTTATGTCTCATTAGCCACTGGAATTACACAGTCCCTTCAAATTGTCTAACTATTCTCACCTAAAGTTCTTTGTTCTTGTCTTCTTAAGTTGAAGTTCTCATTCCCCTGACTTTTAAATGACTTTCTCTTTCATTTCACTTGTTTTCCCACATTTTTAATATTTTCAGATTCCCTTTCCTCATCATCTTAACAAAACTGCATTACCATCTCTGCCCCTGCCATTTTTATCTGCTTCCCCACGTTGCTTTCTAAAATAGCTTCTAAGATTATATTTTTAGAAGCTATTGCTTCTTACTTGCTCAGTATCTGTTTCTCCAGCTAAAATGTACGTTCCAGGAGAAGCTGTATTATCACTGCAAATATCAACGCCTAAAAGAGTGTGTGTATTTCATATTTATTTATTGACTATAAACTACCAGTCCTCTCATACACACATATAAATAGAAAAATATAGAATTTAATCAGTAACATAATATTATTTATAGAATTAATCATCTGATGAATATTTCATATTTCTACTGTTTTTTTTGCTCATAACTTCTCTGAGAAACAAACTGATACTTTAATCCCATTTATAGAGATGTTTATAATTTCTGGACTGAGAATCAAATTATTTGGATCCTAATGATGAAACATAGCTAGTAATTTGGTATGTGTTCCCTGGAGGTTGAGAGACATGGGTTCAAATTCCAAGTTTGCCTTTTAAAACTTCGGTGATATAGAGTAAACTGTCTCTACACCTACTTTTTGGAGTGGGATAAATTATGACCATGACCTGAGATACAATAACTAAATAACACAATTTGGCAATCGTTTTTACAATTATCTCTTGTCTCACAAGATACAGGCTATGAATGACCATTTAAGCTTATGAGACCTACTTTCCTCATTTTCAAAGAAGGGCATTTACAAAATTTCCATATATTTTTCTGTTTGGTGGTAGAGAATAGTTAGCAGTTGCCCTCACCATTTAGAGTCCTCTAACAGTGAGAAACAATTAAGACTCTATTCCATATTCTCTTTTCCAAAGCAAATAAACAATCTCAAGTCTTTTAATATCCTTGGTTAACATTTTTCATTTTATTTTCTCAGAGACCAGACTCACGAAGAACACAAGACCTAACTTTGCTGTTATTAATGAACACTGTCAAACACACGACTCCCAGACTATTACGTCTTTTCCCTGCTATGTAGATGGGCCAAGGTTAGTGGGAACAGACTAGTCTTTAACTGGTCTTATTCTGCCATGATACATATGGAGTCAACAAAGTTGATATCGCCTCTGAATTTTCACCATATTCTCTATGTCCTTATGTCAGTCTACTACATTTATAATCATAACAGTTAGGAGGGTTTCAAGTTTAATTGATAAAAAATAAACTCAAACTAGCTTAAATGAAGAAGGGACTTGATTGGTTCACTTGTCAGAAAAGTCAGAGGCAGGCATTACTGGATCCAGTAATTTACACCACCTCCCTTGAACTTCGCCTCTCTGTCTCTCCACTGTGCTTTTCACGATCTCAGTTTCCACACCAGAGTTCCAGATTCTCCTGTTAGGCAGCAAAATCACTAGAGCATCTTCAGACCACTCACTTTTACACTTTACAATCCAGGAGAAAATAGAATGTGTCTTCTATCTCTTTAAATCCTGGAGATTACTCATTTTTATTGACTGAAATCAATTTTCAGTGGCCAGTGAGGTTTGTTTCAAGCAATCAATCTGATTCAAGCCATGTAGCCAAGAAAGGGAAGATCAAAAAGTGTTGATGGAAGAGATAATTGGAACTGAAGAGGCAATCAACAAATGTCTACCACCTTCTTTTAAGATACACATTTTCGTATTGAGAAAGCCTATCTGATAAGTACCACCAGGAATACACCTGCAGCAAAACAAAGTTAGCTTTATTAACTTTATGCAGCAAGGGAGGACACTGTCAATGAGGAACAGTGGGACAGATAACTAAAAGGGAATGGGGAAGGGCTTTTAACAGGGCTTGTGTTCATGCCTAATGACTATTTCTAAGGAGCAACTTGGAGAAGCATGAAACAGCTCCGGATTGTTTATCACAATAGTCTCGGTTAGGACGCAAGAGAAACAAAGCAGGGTTGACGAAATCATTGGTAAAGAAGTAGTAATTGCTCAAGTTGTGTGGCCTTGGCCATGTCTAGTTGGAAACTTTGTTTTGGTTTCTGTTAGAAATGTTGTAGTCTGATTACCAGCAGCACTGCAAGTAAGACTTTCGGTTCTGTTTCCTCAGCAACTACAAAGTCAAGATAAATGAGGAAAACTATGAAAACAAAACACGAATCCCCCAAAATCCTCTTATCTGAAGAACTAAGGTTGGAAAATGAGGCCACTTCAGTATGTCAAAGTGACTCAAATGGTTCAGATCCTTTAAGCAAAGGCAGAATGTTCTATTCTCACTGATTTGATTTCAAATAGTAGTGCTTCTCATAGCTGAGGCTTTTAATCAACAAGGTTTCTCAGCACAATGTCTTTAAAGTTAATTAATAAAAGAAGTCTTTACATATTCAAAATAAATAACTGCTACTTTTTTGGAAGATTTTATTTTTTTCCAGCAGTTTTAGATTCACAGCAAAATTGGGGGGAAGGTACAGAGAATTCCCATATATTCCCTATCACACACGTGCATAGCCTCCCTCATAATCAATATCCTCCATGAGTGTCAACCCTGAATAGGTAAATTTCTTGCCATTGATGAACCTACATTGACACATCGTAACCAAAGTCCATAGTTTACATTACAGCTCACTCTTTGTGATGTACGTTCTATGCACTTGGACAAATAAACAATAATATATATCTGCCATTATTATAGCATCATACAGAATAGTTTCACTGCCCTAAGAATCCTCTGTATTCCGCCTATTCATCTCTCCCCTCATTTCTACCCCTGGCAACCACTGATCATAAATTTTACCCTTTCCAGAATGTCATATAATTGGAATTATACAGTATATATCTTTGTGGATTGGCTTCTTTAGCTTAGTAATACGCATTTAAGATTCCTCCATGTCTTTGCACGGTGTGATGGCTCATTTCATTTTAGCACTGACTAATATTCCATAGTCTGGATGTACCATGGTTTATTTATCTATTCACCTACTAAAGGACATCTTGGTTGCTTCTAAGTTTTGGCAATTATGCAATTATTATAAATCTCCTATAAACATCCATATGCAGGTTTTTGTGTGGACATAAGTTTTCAACTCATTTGGGTAAATACATAGAGCACAGTTGCTGGATCATATAGTGAGGGTATGTTTAGTTTTGTAAGAAACCACTAAACTGTCTTCCAAAATGGCTGTACCATTTTGCATTCCCATCAGCAATGAATGAGAGTTCCTGTTGCTCCATTTCCTCGTCGGCATTTACTGTTGTCAGTGTTCTGGATATTGGCCATTTTAATAGGTGTCTAGTGGTATCTCATTGCTGTTTTAACTTGCATTTCCTTGATGAGAAATGATGTGGAGCATATTTTCACATGTTTATTTGCCATCTGTATATTTTCTTTGGCAAAGTGTCTGTTAAAGGTTTGACCCATTTTCTAATTGGGTTGTTTGTTTCTTTTTGATGAGTTTTAGGAATTCTTTGCATATATGAGATAACAATTCTTTATCAGATGTGTCTTTTCTAAATATTTTTCACAGTCTGTGGCTCATCTTCTCATTCTCTTGATAGTTTTTGTAGAGCAGAAGATTTTAACTTTAATTGTCTGGCTTATCAATTATTTTTTCGTGGATTGTCCGTTTTTCTGTTGTATCTAAAAAGTTATTACCATTCACAAGGTCTTTCAGGTTTTCTCTGATGTTATGTTTTAGGAATTTATACTTTTGTGTTTTACATTTAAGCAGCCCCATGATCATTTTTTTTTAAAAGAAGGTTAGGCCTGAGCTAACATCTATGCCCATCTTCCTCTATGTTTTATGTGGAATGTCTTCCACAGTATGGCTTGATAAGTGACTTGTATGTGTGGGCCCGGGCCTGCAAACCCAGGGCCGCCAAAGCAGAGCATGTGAATTTAACCCCTGTGCCACCGGCCAGACCCCCATGGTCCATTTTGAGTTCTCTTTTGTGAAAAATGTGAGGTCTTTCTCTAGATTCACTTTTTTGTGTGTGGCTGTCCAGTTACTCCAGCACCATTTGTTGAAAAGACTATCTTTCTTTCATTGCATTGTCTTTGATCTTTTTTGAAAAATCAGTTAACTGTATATGTATGTGGGTCTATTTCTATTCTTTCTATTCTGTCCCATTTATCTATTTGTATATTCTTTTGCTAACATCATGCTATCTTGATTATTGCAGTGTTATGTAAGTCTTGAAGTCAGGTAGTATCAGTTCTCCAACTTTGTTCCTTCCCTCCAGTATTGTGTTGGCTAATCTGGATCTTTTGTTTCTCTATCGAAACTCTAGAATCAGTTTGTCAGTATCCACAAAATGGCTTGCTGGTACTTTGGCTGTGATTACATTGAATCCATAGATCAAATAGTGAAGAACTGACATCTTGACAATAGTGAGTCTTCCCCTCCATGAACATGGAACGTCTCTCTATTTAATACTTCCTTGATTTCATTCTTCAAAGTTTTGTAGTTTTCCTCATATAGATCTGGTACATATTTTGTTAGATTTATACATTAATATTTCATCTTTTTGGGTGCTAATGTAGATGATATTATCTTTTTAATTTCAAATTCCACTTTTTAATTACTGGTTATAGGAAAATGATTGACTTTTGTATGTTAATCTTGTATCCTGGAACTTCGTTATAATTGCTTAATTCCTAGAGACTTTGTAGTCAATTCTTCTGATTTTTTACATAAATGACTACCTCATGTGCTAACAAATACAGTTTTATTTCTTCCTTCCCAACTTGTGTACTTTTTATTTCCTTTTCTTATCTTATTGCATTAGCTAGAATTTCCAATATGATATTCAAAAGGAATAGTGAGAGGGCACATCCTTGCCTTATACCTGATTTTAGTGGGAAACTTCAAGTTTCTCACCATTAAGTATGATGTTAGCTGTAGGTTTTTTGTAGATATTCTTTATCAAGTTGATGGCATTCCTCTCTATTCCTAGTTTACTGAGAGTTTTTTTAATCATGAGTAGGTGTTGGATTTTGTCAAATCCTTTCTCTGCATCCATTGATATGGTCATGTGATTTTTCTTATTTAGTCTGCTCATGTGATGGATTACATTAATTGATTTTTGACTGTTGAGCCAGTCCTGCATACTTGGAGATAAATCCAACTTAGTCGTGCTGTATAATTCTTTTTTATACATTGTTAATTTTGATTTTCTAATATTTTGTTGCAAATTTTTGCATCCATATTTCGTGAGAGCTATTGGTCTGCAGTTTCTTTTCTTACAATATCTTTGTCTGATTTTGCTAGTAAGGTAATGCTGGCCTCATAAAATGACTTAGGAATTATTCCTTCTGCTTCTATCCTCTGAAAGAGATTGTAGATAATTGGTATAATTTCATCCTTAAATGTTTGGTAGAATTCACCAGTGACCCCATCTGGGCCTGGTGCTTTCTGTTTGGGGAGCTTATCCGTTGCTGATTCAATTTCACTAATAGAATTCTATTAAGATTATCTATTTCTTCTTGTGTGAGTGTGGCAACTTGTATCTTTCAAGGAATTTGTCCATTTCATCTAGGGTTTGAAATTTGCTGCGATAGAGTTGTTCACATAACTGTTACATTTTTAATCTAGGGTTTAATTTTAACCTTTTTAACCAGAAAAAAAGACTACCAAAATTTATTATTAAATATGAGTATGATTATGTCTACAATAAACAAGATAAAGGAGAATCGTGCCAGAAAAAAACAAACAAACAATGACATTCTCTAACTCATTGTTGAGTATGTATCCTCTAAAATACCCATGAGAATGCTTAAATGAATTCCTAACAATCTGTGGTAAAAAAGTAGTTTACAATTTTTTTCTGTTTTCTTTTCTTTTGTATTATCTATTTTTGCTTGTTTTTCCATGGACATTTAGGTGTAAAAATTAACTTTAGGAAATTTTTATTTTGTCTCAATAATTTTTCAGATAAAGCAGAGATACATATTGCTGAAGTAAACAATACATGTTCGCAAGCTAATTAGTGCCAGAGCTAGGAGTAGAACACAAGTATTGTACTGTTTCCACCACACTGCACTGTTACCAGCTAAGTGGCAGCACCTAGGAAAGGTCTGTGCAGAAAGGTGCATGCTACGTTGTTACTAGTTAAGAGCTCACTTGGACAGAAGTTCTTTCCCTTAAACAATCCATCATCTTCTTCCATCGATTGGTTTTTGTGTGCTATTTATCTGGGTTGTGTAAGTATTGGTAAAATCATTTCAACTGCCATTGGAAAACTCACTCTTTTTATGATTTTAGTAGAAAAATATTAACTACAGCTTTTGCCATCTGATAATACTAAAACCTCTCCTTTAGTATGGACTGGTATGTGGTAGTTCATCCAATCCGGGGCCTTGGAAATTCTGTAGTATTTGAAGTTCAGGGGATAAGCCTTGGGAAGCAAGGAAAGTTGAGAAGTCAATTTTATTTCAGAGGGTTCAGCTCTACATATGTGAATAAAATATATAAATTAAGCAGCTGCATTGATAACAAGATTATTTTTATTTCTTTGAAACAAATTTTAGTAATATCACTATTGAATTTGAAGCACTGGATGTTGAGTAAGTCACATTAGTTGTTACAGTGACAGTTCAGAATTGAATAAAGATTCGATCCTCAGCATCTGACACTCTTGCTGGAAATTTTCTTGGTATTATATCTCATGGTTAATTCTTCTGCCCAAGGTTGTCATTTTTTAAAAGTGATTGGTGAACATTCTTGTCTTTCTTTGATGGGTTACATGAAGTTTTTAGTACTTCAAAGAAGTTTTATTTTCTAAAATAAAGAAATTGTGTTAGTTCCATAGGATTCACTTTGCCTTTTGTATTTACCCTGCTCTCTTTTTTAAAAAATAATTTTAGTCTTTGATTCAGAGAGTCTGTGATATGATGAAAATTAATAAAACCCCATTATCCGTAGAGGTGAGGATTTTAATATCAGAAATGTGTAATAAAATACATTAACTTATATTTAGAAAATGAATATGCATTATTTATGTTGGTCTAGTTGAACTTATTGATGATAATTATGGTGTTCAGAACCCTTGTCTTTACTCCCAATCATCATAAGTATATCACTGATATTTTGTGGAAAACTTCAAGAATTCTTTCAGGAATATCTTGTTTGATAATTATGAATATCTCTTAAAAGAAGTTCTCCGTGTTCAAGGAACTGAAAGCTGGCCTGAAATGGAGCAGAGGTAGGGCAAAGTTGAAACAACTCTTCACATGATAACAATTTGGTAACCTCCTTTAAAAGTGGTTTTCCTTAATTGGTATTTATATTCTGACCTTAAAATAGACAAATATGAGATAAGATGTTCCGCTAGCAAGTAGATAATTGAAAAAGAAAGAAAAAAAATCTCTGCTAGCCAAAAAGAAAATTTGGAGAGCTATCTTCTCAACTAGGATGATTTGGGAAATAAAATCTCATTGTGGAAAGAAAGGAAAAGAAAGGTACCTGCCTTGCCAGCTGGAACTGACTCTTAACTCTCTCTAGTCCTCAAAGGATCTACTTTCATTCATTCAACAGACCCGTTTGGGCATCAATTTGTGTCAGGTACTATCCTAGACTCTAGAGATAAATAATAGCAATTATCAGAGTAAAACAAATCCTTGCCTTTTGAGAACTCACTTTATAGTGAGAAGAGGCAGAAAGAATCAAATAAGGAAATAAGTATGTAACATTCCAAATAAAACAGGGAACAGGAGTTGGGGACATTTGTTGACATATTATTTCATATCTATTATGTGCAAGTGCAATCTCACCTCTTGGAAATGCAAAGAAGACAGAGTGTTCCATCCTTGGGAGTTCACAGTGTGAAACACAAATAAATAAACAGTAATGTTAAAAAAAAAAAAGGCTTTGGGGTCAGCCCCAGTGGCCTAGTGGTTAAGTTCAGTATGCTCCACTTTGGTGGCCCAGGTTCGGTTCCTTGGTGCAGACCTACACCACTCTAGTAGTGGCCATTCTGTGCTGGTGGCCCACATACTAAAATGTGGAGGAACTCTGGCACGGATGTTAGCTCAGGGTGAATGTTCCTAAACAACAACAACAACAAAAGGCTTTGTACAAGAGAAAAAATGGAATATAGAAACATCACATTCTGCTTGGCTAATCTTTTCCAGGGTTATGATGATTGGGAAGATGCCATTTGAGTAACCCAGTTTGGATTCATCCTCAAAGCTGGGAGAAAAGTGACTACCTGCTCAGTTGGCAGCCCCATCCTGATGATATGACTTCTCATTGATGAATTTAGACATATTTTTTACAATGGCAAAGGAACTGGTAGATGGAAGAACTATGACTATTCTATAGAGCAACTCAGTTCAACAGAAATATAATATGAGCCACAAATAAAAGCCACATATATCATTTTAAAATTTCTAGTTGCCTGATCCAAAGTGTAATGAATTTTAATGATGCATTTTATTTAACAATATGTTCAAAATATTGTCATTTCAACATTTAATTACTGTAACATTATTAATGAGGTTTATACATTCTTTTTTCCCTACTAAGTCTTTAAAATTTCATATGTATTTCCACTTAAGCATGACCCATTTTGGACTAGTGATATGATATTTCAGTTGCTCAATGGCTCATGGCTACTTTGTTATACCGTCTGTCTATAGACCTTTTCGTCTCTTTACTCTGCCCATCCTCTGAGATTTTTATCTTAGAGAATAAAAAGATATATAGAGATTTCAACATAGTTGGAATACAGATTTTCTAGCTTGCTTTTATTACTGCAGCCGTTAATTTTGGGGCCTTTTCTGTGTGCTATGTTAAATAGCTGGTCAATATCTCCAATGTTATAAGGTGGTAGACATTTTTATGCAGAAGAGAATGGAGCTATAACTGAATAAAATAAGCTAAATTTCTTACAGTCACTTATCCTTGCTAAATCACTGTAAAATTATTAATTATTTTAAGAATTAACCAAAAATTTTTTCTTTATTTCTTTGGTACTATGACAATGAGAGTATGAAGGTCAGGCTGAAGTGTTCCAAGATTTTCTGAAATTGTAAAGAGCAATGTAACAGAGAAGAAACTGCATTTCTCCTGGTTCCTCATTGAATTGCATAGTCTCTAAACACTGCCAACTTACTGACTATATATATTCTTAAATCCAAAAGGCAAAAGGTAAGCATTCACCTGCTTGACCTGCTTGTCAAAAACACTGAACAATTTTTCCAGATGCTGACAGTTTATATGTTTGTTGTTTTTTTTTTCTGTTCTGTCCTTACAGGCTTCTTTCTCAGGCGTCTCTCTGTGCCTTTTCAGAACATTCGTTCAGGTGATGCCTGAATTTACAAACTCATTAACGTATGATAAGATTTAATTTAGTTCATCTGGAACTGAGAGTCCTGAAATCTGGAAAGGTAGATTGTAGGTGTCATAATAGAATATAAATAAAATACAACATTTAAAAATCATCTATTTTTGATATTCAATTACAGGGTTTTTGGTAATTATGATCCTTAACATAAGTATGAAAAGACTAATAATGAAATATTCTCCAAAGCTAAATGCACTGATATTCTTATAGGATTCAAATGAAAAATGTATTCTTCTATGTATATATTTTACCAGAAAATTTAAGAAGTTAATTACATTATTCTTGACTTCAGTAACTTATTTTTAAGTCTTTCTAACTGAATATTTGATTGATAGCAACAAAAAAATTTTCATACTTCTATACTGTTCCCCTGCCTTTGTCTCAGGCCAACTGATAACGAAGCATCAGGCTTTCCTTGTTTGCAACTTTCTCCTTGTTAATCCAACTTGAGGACACTTCTATGTTCACTCAATAAACAGGCTGAAAACGTGGTCATCAAATATACAAAGCAGGATGCATCATAAAATCTTTAAATTTTCGTTTTGCTGATTTACTTGGGAAATATTCAAATCTTTCAAAGGATTTAAACATTCCTGAATATACTTACTTGTTTGCATTATATTGGTGCACCTTACTTGAGACAATAACTTGAGAAAAAAAGATATGCCAAATTACTCTAGATTTCCTAATTTTTTGGCATAAAATATAAATGCTAAAGATTTTTATTCTAAGATAATTTTATTTTTTGAGTCATTATTTTAAATTTAGGCTTTGACTGAGTTTACTAACTGGATATTTTTATGATTAGATTATAAATTTGTTTAAACATGTCTATGAGTGGCATTTTTCTTTTCCTGAGACTAGAGATTTTTAACTTAAATCTATAATCTATGCTGCTTGATTCTACCCCTCTTTTAAATGATCATAGATTACTTTTCTTTTAATATATTACTGTTTTAATTTCTTATGGTAATGGAATCCACAAGTATTTACAATGTCAGTATTTGTTCCTCCTTGTTTTACTTGTTACAGCATGCTATAAAAACTATGTGCAGACTTTGAAAATTTCATTAAACATTTTAGTAGTTACTCCTCACAAAATTTTTACAAGTAAGGAAAGTATCACTATTTATAGCTAAAAAAAGTAGCAATGGGATAAAGGATCATCTCTAGGAATTCCAAATGATCTATTCAAACATCAGGGGCTGTTGCAAATTGCAAAGGACCATATTGAAGCACCAGAGATCCAGTGTCTCCTTTACCTAGTTGTACAGAAAGACTCAGGCATTTGAAATGGATTTTCTTGGCATCAGTTTTTATCTAGTTATTATAAGCCTATTCACTAAGTAGCTAGAAGAGAAAACACAAAAATTTAGACATGGGATGAAAATAATAAAAGTAGGACTTAATATTAACAGTCTAAGAAAGAGCCAACATAGGTTCTCAGGATGTTTATTAGGACAAAATCATGATAAATAATTTAGATCAAATGAGAACATTTTAATAGAAAGGTAAACTTAGTTATAGAGAGTAGACGAAATTATATAAAATAGTATTTGTTGAAAAATTTTTTATTTTGAGATGAGTATAGATTCACTGTAAGTTGCAAAAAACAAACAAACAACAACAACAAAGTATAGGGAAATTCTATGCATGCTGCATCCAGGTTTCCCTAATGATAATACCTTCAATAACCACAGTACAACATCAAAACTGGGAGATTGACGCTGGTGTACATTCCACGGAACTTATTACATATACTCATTTGTGTTTGCGTGTGGCAGAGGGGTTGTGTAGTGCTATCCATTTTTATCACATGTATAGATTCATGTAACTAAAACCACCCTCAAGGTGTAAAACTCTTCCACCATCACAATGTCCATCAGGCTAAACCTTTATAGCTACATAGCATAGCTATACGTATATAGCTATGCTATGTAGCTATAAAGGTGGAATGTCCCTTTTATCATTATATACTGCCCCTGTTTTTCTCTCATTGTCTTTTTTATCATGCAGCCTACTTTGTCTGATATAAGTATGGAAATACTTGCTTTCTTTTGTTTGCCATTAGCTTGGAGTATCATCTTCCACCCCTTCACTCTAAGCCTGTGTTTGTCATTAGAGCTGAGATGTATTGCCTGGAGGCAGCAAATTGTTGGGTCTTGTTTTCTAATTCATCCAGCTACTCTGTAACTTTTGATTGAGACATTCAACCCATATACATTTAGAGTGACTATTGATATATGAGGGCTTAATGCTGCCATTTTATTGCTTCTTTTCCAGTTGTTTTTGTATTTCCCTTGTTGCTTGTCTCATGTATTTCAGTTCGGTGGCTGTCTATCATGGTTTTCTCAGTTTTCTGTTTATTTATCATTTATGTCTCTGTTCTGATTTTTTGTTTACTGGTTACTGTGAGGAAAAGACCTTGTAGATGAGATAGTCCATTCTCTGATAGCCTCTTATCCACTTAGTCTAAGTAGGTTTCATCCCATTCTCTTCCCCATCTAAGTTGTTGTTGTCACAACTATTCCATTGTGTGTTGTGAATTTGTGGTTTAAATGAAGTGATTATATTTATTTTTGATGTTTTCCTTCCGTTTATCTTGAGTCATAATTACGTCTTTGCTAATCTGTTTTGATAGAGAGTTAAAATTTTCTGCCTATTTATCTCTTTGCTCAAGGCTTTGTAAACCCTTTCTTCTATTTATTTTTAGGTATGAGGGGCTTCTTGATCAAATCCTGTAGAGGGGGTACTTGTGGAGATGAACTCCCTCAACTTTTGTTTATCTCAGAGTGGTTTTATTTCTCCATCATATCTGAAGGATGTTTTCACTGGGTATAGTATTCTTGGCTGAAAGTTTTGTCTTTCAGAATTGTGAGTATATCATTTCACTCTCTCCTAACCTGTAAGGTTTCTATCCACTGAAAGCCTGATAGGGCTTCCTTTGTAGGTTGTTTTTTCTGCCTTGCTGCCCTTAATGTTTTTTATTTGTCATTGACTTTTGCTAGCTTTACTAATATATGCCTTGGAGAAGGTCTTTTTACATTGATGTTATTAGGAGTTTTACTGGCTTTATTTACATGTAGTTCCAGCTCATTCTCCAGGTTTGGGAAGTTCTCTGCTATTATTTCTTTGAACAAGCTCTCTGCTCCTTTCTCTCTCTCTTCTCCTTCTGCAATACCTATAATCCTTATGTTGCATTTCCTAATTGAATCAGATATTTCTCATTTCTTTTTAGTTTTAATTCTCTCTCCTCCTCCATCAGAAGCATTTCTGTATTCTTATCCTCTATATTGCTAATTCTATCCTCCATAATATGAGCTCCGTTATTTAAGGAGTCTGTGTTCTTCTTTAACTCATCCATTGTCTTTTTCATCTCCAACATTTCTCATTGGTTGTTCTTTATTGTTTCTATCTCTTTCATGAAGAATTCCCTCTGTTCATTAATTTTGTTCCTGATTTCATTGAACTATCTTTCTGAATTCTCTTGTAACTCATTGACTTTTTTTTTTTTTGAGGAAGATTAGCCCTGAGCTAACTGCTGCCAGCCCTCCTCTTTTTGCTGAGGAAGACTGGGCCTGAGCTAACATCCATGCCCATCTTCCTCTACTTTATATGTGGGATGCATACCATAGCATGGCATTCCAAGTGGTGCCATGTCCGCACCCGGGATCTGAACCGGCGAACCCCAGGCTGCTGAAGCAGAACATGCACACTTAACTGCTGCACCACTGGGCAGGCCCCCATCATTGACATTTTTTATGATGGCTGTTTTTTATTCTCTGTCATTTAAAATTGCTCATTGAAGTATTTTTTGTGATTACTACTTTAAAATTCTTGTCTGGCAACTCCAACATCCCAGTAATCTTAATGTTGATGTCTCTTGATTGTATTTTCTAATATGACTTGTTATTGTCCTGGTTATTGGTATGAAGAGTGATTTTTTTATTGTACTATGGATATTTTGGGTATTATGTTGTGAGACTCTGGATCCTATCGAATCTTTTTTAGCAGGTAGTTACCCTGTTTAGGGTACATTGGTTTTAGAAGAAGATGGAGGTTCAGGCTCCCCATTGGTTCCTGCTGACACCAGGATGGGGTTGGAGGAGACCAGAGTGCTGAGTAACCTTGCTTCACACATCCTCATTAAGTCTTGTTGCTGCTGGATCGGAGTAGAGGCTCAGCTTCTCACTAGGTTCTGCTTGCACCAGGACAGGGTAAGTGGAATGATGATTATCCCACTTCCTACCATCTAGACCAGTCTCACTGCTGCTGAGTGTTTTTTGTGGCTCAGCTTCTTGTTGGACCCCGTGAAAACACTGGCAGGTGACTTAGAGAATTGCCTGCTTCTGCTGGGCAGAAGATTGAAGACTAACTCTCTGTTTAGGTACAGTGACATTATCCTAGCAGTGGAATTTGAGCATTATCTCTTTATGCCAAGTGTGGGATGGAAGATCAACTCCTGTGGAGCAAATTCTGAAATTGTCCCCCAAGATTTTCCTTCTTAATTCCCATGACTATAAGTATACAGACATCTTGCCCATGGTTGTGTTATGTTACATAGCAAAATGAATTTTGCAGATGTAATTAAGGTTGCTAATCAGTTAACACTGACTTACTCAAAAGGGAAATTATCTCGGTGGATCTAATATAATTACATGAAGCCTCTAAAAGCAGAGCTATTTCTCTAGTTAGTAACAGAATGAAAAGTAAGAGATATTCGAAACAAAAAAGAGAATTCCGTACATCTTTGAAAGCTTTAAAGATGGAAGGGGCCATGTGCAAGAACCATGGAGCAGCCTCTAGAAGCTGAAAGTGACTCCTAACCAGTGGCCAGCAATGGTTACAGGTAGGATGGGGGAGGTTGATTATATGAGTAAGAGCCTCAGAGATTTTTCTGAGCAAGCATGTTAAGCTACCTGATTATATCCCTTAAGTGGCAACTCTATGCCACTACCAAGCCATCTGTTGTACAGCATCTTGCAAAATATGAATTTCAATATGTTGATCTTAATTACCTAAGGATGACCCAGGTTAGAAGTTAGATTAGACTAATCCCAAATTCCTGAGTTATCCTAATTCTTAGTGGAATTTTAAAAATAATAATCATGATATATTTGCTCTGAGTGCTGTGATAGTGGAAGTTGAATGAGAAAAATCATAGATGAGGATGATCTGTGGAGATAGATCTGGTCTTACACTCAGTATAGAGAATATGGCTTTGAATAATTTGGTTTGTTTATTCAGTGAATCTCTATTTTTTAATATGAATTGTCATTTCAAAGCTTTATTATTGTATACATTTTGTGGATATGTTCCTTTGTTACTACAAAGACTCAATAACAGAGCTGAGTTGCAAATGCAAAAGAAAGCCTTAATGGATTAAGAGCTCATAGGTCCAGAGAAGGAGGGACAGCCTCTTGCTAAAGGATTCTTGAAGAAGTTTCATTGCAAAGTTGTTTTGTGGAAATACAAGGAATGCCCACAGGAACAGTTAGGATTTCAGTACTTCTTATCCAAAGTTTAAAAATCTATTATAGCACAAAAATGAAATACAGACTCTAGTGGGAGAAGCAATAATTTCCTGAATGTTAAAGGAAAACACTTAACGATTATGTAAAACAAGAAGTAAACTTTGTTTACAACTGCAGGAATATTGTTCTCAAATTCAGTATTGAAACCAATCAAGACTGAAAAGCTAAGGTGTTATTTATGAGCTATTCCCTCATGGTTCCATTTTGCTCAAATCACATCTGGAGCCTGAGTTGTGCTCTGTGATAGAAGGTAACATTTGTTGACTGTATTGGGTGGCATTTGCAATATGCCCTTATTGAAATCCCAAATCATATTTACAAAGAAAGGTTCAATCAAAAAAATTTTCAACCCATTCATTGATACATATGATATAATCTTCATTACTTTCCTTGTTTCCTAACATACAAGTTTCTTCCGAAACTACTATCATGAAAAGAAGAAGAAAATAATTTTTACACAGCAAGAACACAAGATTTCAAGGTAATTTTTACATTGGTAAATATATATTGTTGGCTAGATTTGCTACAAGCATTTCCTAAAACGAATTGAAGACAATTTTCAGATACTAGATGAAAAATCATATGTAAGAATAGAGATCCCATATTTATGTTACTGAAAAAGCTTTATTTCCTCTATAGATATATTACAAACAAAAAAAGTAAACCTAAAAGTGAGGCTGAAAAATAATGTTTCCTGAACACCTACAAAATTTATTCTAAGTCTGTCATTCCCTTTCCAACATTAGATGTTTATGTGCTGTCACCAAAACTATTTATACACAAGTGAAGGCTTTCAAAGTAGAGAAAGATACAGGGTGGGAAAGAAAAGTATGTATTGAATACAAATGATGTACAACTGTATAATTTTCAAAATAGGTTCAATGTTTTTTACCTAAAATTGTTTAAACTTTGCTATAACTGCAAAGTAAAAAAGAATTGTATATGGGGCCGGCTCCATGGCTGAGTGGTTAAGGTCACGCGCTCCACTGTGGCAGCCCAGGGTTCGGATCCTGGGTGCGGACATGGCACTGCTCATCAGGCCACGTTGAGGCGGTGTCCCACATCCCACAACTAGAAGGACCTGCAACTAAGATATACAACTGTGTACAGGGGGGCTTTGGGGAGATAAAGCAGAAACAAACAAACAAACAAAAAAAGATTGGCAACAGTTGTTAGCCCAGGTACCAATCTTTAAAAGAAACAAAAAAAGAATTGCATAATCATGCTATATTTTAAACTATCTTAAAATAAAGAATATGAATATAAGATATATACATTTAATACATGACAAGTTAGGGAAATTAAATTAACGTCCTATTCAATATTTATTGTTAGCTGGCTAACCACTGGAAAAATAAAATAAAACTGGATTTCTCTGTCCCTACACCAAAAATAATCCTGGCTGAATCAAAATTTAAAAAGAAAAGACAGCTTCTAAATAAATTATGAGTGAAATTTCATTGTGGAAAAATGAAACACATTCCAAAAGACATGGAGGCTTATACTGAAATAAAATTATCACAAAATATTCTGGAAGATAAATTCAAAATCTAGTGCTATAATTAAATGGATAATATACAAATTCTTTTAGTTATGAAAGGAACATTAATAAATCAATCAGTAAAAAGGAACATCCTGAATAAAATGAGAACTAAAACATAAGATGAATTATAAAACAATTGATCAGCCTCACTAATAACGAAGTTAAAAATAGACTTTAAGGGGCTGGCCCAGTGGCGCAGTGGTTAAGTTCACACGTTCTGCTTCTCAGCAGCCCAGGGTTTGCCGTCCTGGATCCCAGGTGCGGACATGGCACCACTTGGCAAACGCCGCGCTGTGGTAGGCGTCCCACATATAAAGTAGAGGAAGATGGGCACGGATGTTAGCTCAGGGCCAGTGTTCCTCAGCAAAAAAGAGGAGGACTAGCAGTAGCTAGCTCAGGGCTAGTCTTCCTCAAAAAAACAAAAAATAGACTTTAAAAAGTACATGTGTATGATTTTATATGTAGAAAACTGTAAAGAATCCACTAAAAATCTTTTAGAAATAATAAATGAATATCGTCAAGTTGCAGAATACAAAATCAACATACAAAAATCAGTTGCGTTCCTATGCACTAACAATGAAGTAGCAGAAAGAGAAATTAAGAATACAATCCCATTTACAACTGCAACAAAAGGAATAAAATACCTAGGAATAAACTTAACCAAAGAGATGAAAGATCTCTTCTCTGAAAACTATAAAATATTGTTGAAAGAAATTGAAGAATACACAAAGAAATGGAAAGATATTCCTTGCTCTTGGACTGGAAGAGTTAACATAGTTAAAATGTCTATACTTCCTAAAGCAATCTATAGATTCAATGCAATCCCTATCAAAGTTCCAACAACATTTTTCACAGAAATAGAACAAAGAATCCTAAAATTCATATAGGGCAACAAATGACCCAAATAGCCGAAGGAATCCTGAGAAAAAAAGAACAAAGCTGGAGGTATCACACTCCCTGATTTCAAAATATACTACAAAGCTATAGAAACAAAAACAGTATGGTACTAGTACAAAAACAGACACACAGATCACTGTGGAACAGAAGTGAAAGCCCGAAATAAACCCACACATATGTGGACAACTAATTTTTGATAAGGAAGCCAAGAACATACAATGGAGAAAGCAAAATCTCTTCAATAAATCGTACTGGCAAAACTAGACAGCCACAACAAAAGAATGAAAGTAGATCACTACCTTACACCTTACAAAAAAATCAACTCAAAATGAATTAGACTTGAATGTAATATCTGGAACCATAAAACTTCTAGAAGAAAACATAGGCAGTATGCTCTTCAACTTCGGTCTTAGCAGCATTTTTTCAAATACATGTCTGACCAGGCAAGGGAAACAACAGAAAAAATAAATAAATGGTATTACTTCAAACCGAAAATCTTCTGCACAGCAAAGGAAACCATCAACAAAATTAAAAGACAACCTAAAAATTGGGAGAAGATATTTGCAGACCATGTATCAGATTAGGGGTTAATATCCAAAATATACAAAGAACACATACATTTCAACATCAAAAGAACTAACAACCCAGTTGAAAAATGGGCAAAAGATCTGAACAGATTTATCCAAAGAAGATATACAGATGACCAACAGGCACATGAAAAGATGTTCAAGATGAGTAACTATCAGGGAAAAGCAAATAAAAACTACAATGAGATATCACCTCACTCTGGTCATAATGGCTATAATTAACAAGACAGGAAACAATAAGTGTTGGAGAGGATGTGGAGAGAAGGGAACCCTTGTACACTGCTAGTGGGAGTGCAAACTGGTGCAGCCACTATGGAAAGCAGTGTGGAGTATCCTCAGAAAATTAAGAATATATCTACCATATGATCCAGCTATCCCACTGCTGGGTATTTAACCAAAGAACTTGAAAACACAAATGCATAAAGATTCATTCACCCTTATGTTCACCACGGCATTATTCACAATAGCCAGCACTTGGAACCAACCTATGTGCCCATCAAGGGACTCATGGATAAAGAAGATATGGTGTATATACACAATGGAATACTACTCAGCCATAAGAAATGACGAAATCTGGCCATTTGTGACAACAAGGATGGAACTTGAGGGTATTATGTTAAGTGAAGTAAGTCAGGAGAAGGTCAAATACCATATGATCTCACTCAAAAGTAGAAGACAAAAACAATGACAAACAAACACATAGCAACAGATATTCAACCAGTGGTTACTAGAGGGAAAAGGGGGAGGGAGGAGTGTGAGAGGGGTGATTTGGCACATGTGTGTGGTGATGGATTGTAATTAGTCTTTGGGTAGTGAACATGATGTAATCTACACAGAAATTGAAATATGTAATGATGTACACATGAAATTTATATAACGTTATAAACCAGTTACTGCAATAAAAAAAATAAAAAACAAAGTAAAAAAAAGTTTATGGGTATCTATCTATATTTCTCTATACCATTTTATGTTCACATTCGTATAAGATCGGCGAAGATAGTTAAGATTATTGTTGGCATGGCGAAAAAAGGCTCTTTCATATGCTGTTGATGGAATGTGAACTGAATTGCTATATCATTTTGGAGGACCATTTATTAATAACAAAACATTTGTAAGTGTTTTTTGCCACACTCTCATTCTTAGAAATTAATATCACAAACATATTCACACTAATGGGACAACATGGGCATCTATATAAAAGGTTTTCAGTTGATCATATCATTGTGCTGTTCTTTAGCAGATTAAGTGAAATAGGACCCACCCATATGACTGTATCTGTGGCAACAACAAAAAAATTAGAAAAGATGTTTAGAATTTAGTGTGAAACAAACAAAAAGTTTTAAAATACTAAATGTAATATGATTTTGTTTATTAAAATATACTATAATAATATATAACTTATTATCATGCAAACATATAAAACACATATTGAAATGAATTAATCAAGTTTAGTCATTTATTTCACAAATATTTTTTGAACCTAGTCGCTACCAATCGTGTGACTCTCTTTTTCATTGTCATTATCAGGCAATCACATTATTATTAATTATTTTGTAAGAATTTGTATGCAAATAGTTGGTACACATATATCCACATTGTAAAAGAAACTGAAAACAATAAAATGAACACTCATCAATCCACAATGCAACTTAACTGGAACTTTGCCAACAGCATTGCATCATCTTCCGTGCTTCTCCATATTACCATCTGAAGCCTCCTTTTATCTTAATTATTATCCCGAAATTTGTGTATTGTTCCCTTGCTTTTAAGTTTAATATTTATTGAAGTATAACAATCATACAGAAAACAATAGAGTAAGTGATTATTTTGATAAACTTTCACAAAAGAAAACAAAATAAAGCATAACAAAAACAGAAAACAACTCCCAGATGAAGAAATAGAACTTTAACGCATAAGAAGCTCCTCATTCCCCCTGTAAGTAAATACTTTCCCTGAAAGTTAACCACTATTCTGTCTTCTTACACAGTGTATTTACCTTTGACTGGTTTTGAACTTGATATAAATAGAATCACTTTATATATAGTGATGTGTTTCTTTTGTGCAATACTATATTGCGATGTTCATCTATGTTGTTCAATGACGCACTAGTTCATTTATTCTCATTGCTTGATAGTATTCATGATATGAAGATACAGCAATTTGTTTACTTATTACACTTTAGTTATTACATATAATTAGTATTAATACTTATGTACATAGATATATGTATATAAACGTATACTTATATATAAACACATATAAATATGCATTTTTGGGGTAGACATCTGGAATAGAATTACTGGGTCAAAAAACATAACTTGTTCCAGCTTTTTCAGATAGTATTAAATAATTATCCAAAGTGACTATATCAATTTACATTTCCACTATCATTGTGGGAGTTCCAGATAATTCATATACTCACAAACACTTGATATTGTCTTCACTGCAATAGATTAGGTTATTAACAAAAAATATTTTCCCCACTTCAATGAGTAGAACAGAACTCCCTGCCATTAGATTCTAGGCCTGGCCATGGGAATTACTTTGGTCAATGAAATGTTAGCTTCACAAGGTAAGTAGAGTAGTAAATATTTGCCTTGTTGTCTTGTTCTCGAGAACTTCAGTAGTGTCCATAAGAAGTATATATCCAAGTAAGCCATGTGATCCCAGGAGAAGGGTGAAAGACATGTGGAACAGAGCAGAACTATCCAGTGAAGCCTATCCTAGACTAGCTGACCTCCAGCTAATCTGAAACCTGGTGAGCTAAATGAATACTTACTGTTGTATAACACTGCAGTGAGGGGCTACTTCTTACATAGCATTATTATGACCATAGATAACTAATACGTTAATCATTCTTTGGATGGAAAGTGGTATCATATTTTGTGTGTGCAGTTGCATGTTGTTTGATTTGCATTTCCTTGATAACTAATAAAGTTGAACACATTTTCCTATGCTTATTAGCCATTTGGATATCCTGTTGTATTAAGTGCCCATCCGTGTCTTTTCCTCATTTTTCTACTGAGCTGTCTATAATTTGTAGGATAATTTTGTGTAATAATAGTGTATAGACATATACACAAATAATATATATGTATGCTATATACTATACTTGTGAATGTTATATATATACATATACATATATGTGTGTGTATGGTATAGATAGGTAGGTAGATATAGATAGATAGTTGATAGGTATAGATTTATTCATATTCTGGAAATGAATCATTTATCATATATTTGTATTTCATATATTTTCCCACTCTGTGGATTACCTTTTCACTTACTTATTGCTATTTTTGATAGACATCTGTTAGCTATAATGTAGTCTAATTTATTATTTTTTCTCATTTACAGTTAGTACTTTTTGCGTCTTGTATTTCAAATATTTTCATATCCTATGAATATGAAGATAACGTATATTTTAAAAATTTTATTGTTTACAGTATTTAAATCTATGATGCATGTGTAATTATTTTTTTATGTATTCTCTGAGTTAAGGTAACAAGCTTCACTTTTTTCCATGTGGATTTTCATATTGACTAGCCTGTGCATTTTTCCATATTGGAAGCCCACCCTTTCATCACTGCATTCCTACGTCACTCTTAAAAAAAATCAGTTTATATAGAGTTACTAATCTGATATGGCTGCATAAAATCACTGTAGCCTCTTCTGTTCTGGACAAAATACAAAAAGTAACTATCTGAGATCATAGAATTATGTTTGCTTATGATAAAGTAAACAAATATAATCAGATCATAGAGGAAAGAAAACATTTGGAGCAGCTAAATGCATTAGGGGGATACAGGTGAAAGAAAGGTATTCTGAGATGATTGAAAAGTAAGAGCATTTGTCACCAGCAGAACTACTCTACAAGAGATGTTAAAGAAAGTTCTTCAGGCTGAATGAAAAGAATACCACAGGGAATTTTGGATCTTTAAGAATGAAGAAAGACCAGGAATGATCTATATCTAGTTAAATACAATAGACTGTTCTTTGTTTTAATTTCTTTAAGATACAAATACATGTTGACAGCAAAAAGTATAACGCTGTCCAGTGGGACTTTGAACACATGTAGATGTAACAGATTTAACAACTCAAAGATAAAGCTTAGTGGGGATACAAAAAGACCTATATGGTGGCAAACCTCCTACATTTTATTGAAGTCGTGTAATATTAACTCTTTGTAGAGTGAATGTTTGAATATGCATATTTTAATTCTTAGAGTAAGAAAGATTACACGAAGACATAAAGCTCCAAAAGTCAATAGATACCTTAAAATGTAATGATCAAACAATCCAAAAGAAGGAAAAAAGGTAAAACAGAGCAACAAAAGTCAGAGGGGGCAAATAGAAAACAATAAAATATGAGACCTGTATTCAACAATATCAATAATCATACTTAATGTCAATGGTCTAAGCACTCTAATTAAGAACCAGAGATTGACAGAGATTGATTAAAATGTAAAACTGTAGTATAGTGGTCTACAAGAAAAAGATTTTAAATATAAAGTCACAGGTAGGTTGAAAGTAAATGGACAGAATGAGGTTTACCGTACAAACAGTAAGCCTGATAAGATTGGAGTGGCTATCTTAATACTAGATAAAATAGAATTCAAGACAGAATATTACAGAAATAAAGTAAGACATTTTATAATAATAAAAGGGATAATTCATCAAGATGACATAACAATTCTAAATATATATGAACATCACAATTCTAAATATATATGCACCTAATAAAAGAACTCAAAAATACATGAAACAAAAATTAAATAGACTGCAGAAAGAAATAGACAATTCAACAAACATAGAAGGAGATATTAACATCTCTCTCAACAATTGATAGACTAGCAAGACCGATAAATCATGAAAGACATAGAAGATCTTAACAGCACTATTCACTACTAGAACCATTGTAGTAGAACATTCACTACTAGATATTTATGAACACTACATTCCATACACACAATGTGTACACAGTACACATTCTATTCCATGGAAAAGAATTCAATTTAGATAGACCATATGCTGGCCTATAAAACAAGATTTAATAAATTTGAAAAGATATAATGTACACACATTTTATTTTCTGACCAACATAGAAATAAATTAGAATAAGACATGTAGACCTCTGTTCCACATATCTGGAAATTAGCAAAATACATCTACAGTCATACATTGCTTAATAAGGAGGATACATTCTGAGAAATGTGTCATTAGAAGATTTCACCTTTGTGCAAACATTATAAAATGTGCTAAAGGGGAACAAAATTTACCACCCCAAAATGTGTCTCTTTAACATGAGGATTATTTTAGGCTGCTTATTTTTAAGAAAAAAAGACTTAGGAAGTTTTTCTTGTTATCTTCCCATTAGTTGTCTAAAGAAATTCAGATTAAAAAACCTGTCTCAGAAAGCAAGCTGTCACCTTAACATAATAAGAACTAGGTGATACGTAGGGAGGAACCTAGAAAAGCCTGCTTGTTGGGCTCCCCTCTAACTTCTGTTTCTGTGTGGCCAAACACTTGTTTTCCAGACGTTTGCTCCTTTTCAGCTACCTGTAATTGCCTTCCTTCCCTATGAAGTCCCTGCCTCTCCCCATTCCCAACATCTTCTCTTGTCTGTAACTGAGGATGGTATTTAAGGTGAGGGCTTTGACTACTTTGGTGAGTTACTTGATTTTCCTGGGTTTCTCCTACATATACATGTTATTAAATTTAAGTTGATTTAATTCTTAGACCAGCCAGAAGAACCTACAAGGGTAGAGGAAAATTTCTTCCTCCCCTAAAATACTTGCACAAACCCAGATGATACAGCCTACTACACACCTAGGCTATATTATAGTAATCTTATGGGACCACTGTTGTATATTCAGTTGGTTGTTGACTGAAATGTCATTATACAGCACATGGCTATATAATTCATGGGTCAAACTATACGCTCCTGGATCACAGATGAAATCAGGAAGGAAATCAGAAAACATTTAAAACTGAATGACAACTGAAACACAATATATCAACACTTGTTTGAATCAGCTGAAGCAGCATTCAGTGAGAAACCCATAGCTTTGAATGCATATATTAAGAAAGAAAAATAATCACCCATGGTTCCAAATTAAGGTATTAGAAAAATAAAAGCAAAGTAAACCCAAAGCAAGAGGAAGAAAAGAAATAGTACATAGAAGAGCATATATCAATGTACTAAAAACAGATAGGCAAAAGAGAGAATTAGAAAAGTTAGACGATAGGTTTTGATAAAATCAACATAATTGATAAATCCCTACATAGTCTGCTTAAGGAAAAAACAGGGACCATAAATTATCAATATTAAGAGGGCTATCTGGAGCCGGCTCCGTGGCCGAGTGGTTAAGTTTGCGCGCTCCGCTGTGGCGGCCCAGGGTTCGGATCCTGGGCGCGGACATGGCACCGCTCGTCAGGCCACGTTGAGGCAGCATCCCACATCTCACAACTAGAAGGACCTGCAACTAAGATATACAACTGTGTACGGTGGGTGGGGTGTTTGGGGAGATAAAGCAGAAAAAAAAAAGAGGGCTATCATAATAGATGCTGCAGAAATTAAAATGTAATGAATGAATACTATGAACAGCTTTATGCCAACAATTTGACAACTTAGATACACATATTCTTAAAAAAAAAATTTATCAAAATTGACGCAAGATACCCCACAAAATCTTAATAGCTCTATGTCCATTGAAGGAATTAAATTTGTTATCAAAACATCTCTAAAAACAAAATTCAAGGCCCAGATGGTTTTGCTGGTGAATTTTGTAAAACATCCAAGGAAGAAATAATACAATTTAATACAAATATTTTCAAAAAATAGAAGAGGAGAAATGACTGATCAACTCTTTCTATGAGACCATTGTGACGCTGATATCAAAATCGGACAAGGAAATTGGAAAACAATGAAGAAAGAAAAAAATTACAAAAATGGACTCAATAAATCTCAAAATCGTTGGTACACAGTTTATGATTCCATTTATATAAAATTCTAAACAAATAGAAAAATTTTTACTTGAGCTAATTACTGTATTTAATATACCTTAAAGTTATAACAAATAACATAATAGAAAAGTTCGTAACAGATTATATAGCAAATGTTAAATTCCCAATAAATTATAATTATATTAATTTTCTGGGGCTGTCATAACAAAACACCATAAACTGGATGATTTAAACACATGAGTTTATCCTCTCATAGTCTGGAGGCTAGATGTCTGAAATTAAGGTGGAGGCAAGGTTGGTGCCTTCTGAGGGCTATGAGGGAATCTCTTCCACGCCTCTCCCCGGCTTCCGGTGGTTTATTGTCAATCTTCGGCATTCTTTGCCTTGTAGGTACATTACTTCAGTCTCTGCCTCCATCTTCACGTGGCGTTCTCTCTGTGGACGTAGCTGTCTCTGTGTCCAAATTTCCACTTGTTATAAGGATACCAGTCATTTTGGATTAGGGTCCATCCTAATGACTTCATTTTAACTTGATTACCTCTGTAATGACCCTTCCAAATAAACTCACAATCAAAGACAACAGGAGTTAGAACTCCAGCGTATCTTTTATGAGGGACACAGTTAAATCCATTGCAGGGAAGAATATATTGCGATAGAGAACTTATGTAAAAAATTAACAATTCTTTCTTCTACTGAAAGAATATCTATCCCTCCAAACTCTGTTAAGACAGCACATTTACGGGAGCATCTGTTCACCCAGCTCTAGCTGGGGGTTCTTGAAAAACAATCAGGCCTTAGTACTCACTGTACATAATTAATGTAGAGCAACCCCTCTTTATCGGCTTTGTTCTCCAAACAAATCGTTCTTCAACTTTCCTTCCACAAATATGTCTCAATCCTTAGCATTTGTCTGGTTTCTTGGGTGAATAACCAGGTTCAGGTTCACTTTTCTGCCTGACTTCATTGCTATCATCTAGGAAACCACTTATTTCTTTTTTGTCTTTTCCCTAAGCCCTCTGTGTTCATCCAGCAAGTCGAGTTTTAGTACCCCGAAAATGACTGGCTTTACACATTCTCTATTCAATCTCTTACAGAAAATGCCCTTACCAATATTTCTGAACACAGCAAAACAATTCTGTGCTCTCTTCCATGTGACAGCACTTAAAAATATTTGAAGAGAACTATTTTATGCTTTTCATGTACTACTTTTTCTTTTTCAATGGCCCATGTAGGCTTTGTTTGGCTTAAGTTCTTATATATCCTACAAGGATAAAGTCAAACATTACCTATGTAAAAATTCCTCAAACCTCAAACCCTGGCTGTGTTAGTCATTACTTCTACCAAGTTGTAGTTCTCTGCATGCCTTAGATTATCTATTACAATTTATTATAATTATTTGTTTAATCTTATTCTACCTGCAATGCTATGCGCCTCTTGGATACAGATACATTGTTTAAATCATCTTTTCCATTCCAGTACAAGGAATTACAATTTAAATTTATAGGCAATCAGTGAATTAAATTTGAATGAATGAATGAATGAATGAATGTGTAAGAGTCATGAACTCTGTGAGCATTATCTTCAAGCTGAATAGTTATCACTTGTCCAATAGCTTATTATATTAGGTCTACTATTTATCTGATTATACACCTGAGTGTATCCTCATTAGTTCATGCTTTGCTTAAAATGCGATAAGCAGAATTGAAAAGAAAAAAGATCTTGATTTTGGAGTATAACTTCCAATTAGAAGTTACTGCAAGTTTTTGTTCTGGGAACAAGTAGTATTAGAATAATCTGGACTTTGGTAAACTATAGTACCCGTGAAGGTTAATTTTCTGTGTCTACTTGAACAGGCTAAGGGATGCCTAGACAGCTAGTAAAACATGATTTCTGGGTGTGTCTGTGAGGGTGTTTCCAGAAGAGACTAATATTTGAATCTGTAAACTGAGTAAAAACTCACCAGAGCAGGAGGGCGTCATCTGATCCTTTGAGGGCCTGAATACAACAAAAAGTCAGAGGAGGAGGAAATTTGCTCTCTGCTTGTGGTGGGATATCCTCCTTCTCCTGCCCCCACGACACTGGTGCTCCTGGTTTCTGCCTTAGGACTCCAACTGAGACTTACACTACTGCTCCCCACCCCTCTGCTGCCATTCCCTTCTTGAGCCTTTAGACTTGCACTGGGAATTAAACACCATTGGCTTCCCCTGTTCACATGCCTTCAGACTCAGACTGAATTACACCACCAACTGCCCTGACTCTCCAGCTTGCAGACTGCAGATATGTGAACCAATTGTGTGAACCAATTTCTATAAAAAATAAATAAATAGGAGATACACGCACACACACTCACACACACAGAGACATATTTCCTGTTGGTTCTGTTTCTCTGGAGAACCTTAATACGGTGCCCAAATTTTAACTACTCAAAAAATGGTGTACTTCTTTCTGTTATAACACTCCAGGCTGGGGCAGACATACTCTGAATGTTCATTTGGGGCCCAGAGTAATAGCTGCTCTGTTATCCTCTATACATGGTATGCAGATTCTCCCCTGATATTGTCAGCCAGAAGGGAGAGACACTACAGTGGCACAAGCATGGGGGCTTTTTATTAACCAGGACTCAAAGTCACATGTGCTCTCTGCTCACAGACTGTTGGTTGGAACGCAGTCATCTGGCCAAAACTAACTACAAAGCAAGTGGAAAAATGGAACTTATCTGTGTTCCTTGAAAGAAGAGAAAATAGATTTTAGGGAAGAGACAACAGTCTCACATATATGGTAGAGACACTCTTTTCTCAGAAAGGTATATGTAAGGGAGTGAGATAATGCCCTGACTATTGAAACCAGTAAAACTTTCACTAACTTTCTGTGAGAGAGCACTATGGGAAAGGCACTGTTCTACATGAATATACATATTTACTTAGAATATATACACATGCACACAGTGTATATATACACTTCACTAAATGAAGATATATATACACACACAGATACCCTACACATACATACATACACACACATACACACACGTATATATACTTATTTAAAAATCATAACAGCACTATGAGGTATGTACATGATATACGATTGCCCCAATTTTACCGAAGAAAAAACTGCAAGCCCAGAATTTTCCCGGGTCACCTATTGATGTGAGACAGATCTAAGGCTGAACGTAGATTGTCCACTCTGGTAGCTGAACTTCGAACCATCACAATATAGCCAACCCTTGGCCATACTGGCAGCAAGAGTAATAAAAGAAATAAGACAGATTTCAAAATCAGATAGTCTCAGGCAATGGATTGAGTGTAGGAGGGTAAGGCATGGAAATTTATAAAAGATTTCGTTATCCAATGTATAAGTATATTTTGAAGTCCTAGGAAGGTCATGTGACTCTACTAGATATAAGAATTATAATTACAACTCTACGCTTTTAGAGAATTATTCATGACTGAATCAGACTGATTCACCATCTATACCTGAAAAATAGGGTGAACTCTTTACAGCAACATTTAATATGTGCCGTATTCACAGGCTGTGTTCATACAAAATTTCTCTCCAGCTATTTTATAAAAAATAAAGGAAATATTACCAGATATGCAGTAAGTGCTTGTTGATAATGCTCATCTGGCTGTTGGATTCTGTGCCTGTGGAAGAGCCAGATATGTGAAAACAGCTGCTAAGTTCTTTTGGATTGGGAAAAAAGCTCACTACATCAAAATTTATACCTCAGAAATGTTATGTTTTTGGCACTATATATATATAGATTTAATAATTATACAGTTTGTTCTTCACATGCATGTCTTTACTCCTTATAGTTTTTATTTTTTAGATGATAGTGCAATCTAGAGATTTTATTTTATCTATTTTCAATACAAATAGGCAATATTTCCAACATCGCTTAATTGAAAAGTTTATCACGACCAAGTGTTTTATTCAGTGCCTCCTCTGACCTATACCATATTTTCATATGAAATTGACTCTTGTTCATCTAGATTCTGAATTGAACACTAACTTCATGTTTTCAAAAATGTCAGTGTTTTAATAGATGCATTTAGTGTTATAATTTTCTAAGTATTTACTGAGTTATATTCAATAGCTTTGACATGTGCTAGTAGTCATTCTAATTAATATGTAACTTATATTGTGATTACTTTTTTCTCCATCAGGTATTTATAAAGGTGAGTTATTTAGAAGAAGTTCTTTAATTTCAAGATATATATGGGTTTTAAAATCTCACTGATATATATTAGAGTATTGTTTTGTCATCTTAAAATGCATGTAATTAAATAATTTATTTAAAACCTTTTGAAATATTCATGAGAAAATGGATGAAATGAAATTCTTTCTGAAATTGCTGTTAGAAGAGATTTAGTTCTTTTCATTTTATCCCCGTTGTTTCCTATCTTTCTTTTCATATTTTCATGCCCTTTTGTCTTAACTCTGTTTCAGATGTATTCACTAAAATCTCTCTCTTTGTACTAAATCTCTTTCACTACATGTCATTGAGCCTAAATTATGAACTTCTAATTTCAACAATACCCATTTTATTCTCAGAAGTTCTATCTGGCTCTTTTACCTTTTTCTTAATTATGTGACTGTTACCATTTTCATGTGGCTTTGGTTCCTTCTCTTTCTCCCTATAAGTATATTTATTAATGGACCATATGAACTCCTTGGATTGTTTTCCTGAATGCTTGAATTTAGAATTGTATATTTAATTTCCATGGATCATTCTTGGTGGAAATTCTGTGGAGCCTTGAAAGTGCTGGTGACATTCTTTTACCAAATCATGGGGACAATTTGATGGTTTAGGATCATAAACTAAAGTTCAATGGAAACATATCTCAACAAGTAAAGGTTAAAACTCAGTAAAAAATTGATGAAAAGTTGGGCAAGTTTGATATTGCACAACTCTAAGTCAGTAATTTTGGTAGTTTTAGAGTATGGGAAAGAACAGAAGAAAAGATGAAACAGGGAAGTTAGACAGGTAATCTGATACGGCAAAGCAAGGAGAGAAAGAGATACATGTTCTTGAAAAGCTTGTAACTTAGATGTGAAATCACTTCCCACTATAACCATATTGAAGGGACTTTCATGTTCTATCTTTTAGGTAGATGGATGAAGGCCATCTGCCTGATTTTAGCTGAAAAATCACATTTCCATAATATATTAACCTTCAAGTGACAAATTCTCAGGGGTAACAATTATGATTATTAAATAAGTTTAGTCCTGAACTTCAAATCAAATAATGATTTATTTTCCTTTCTTCCTATTCTTCCCTTCTCAATATGCCTCTCTTTCCTGTTTTGTTTTCTTCACCACTTCACCACTCTTCTACCATGTTCTTTCTTTTATAAATCCTTCGTCCTCCAATATGTTTTTCTATCCTCATTATCTTTACTTCATCTCAGTCAACTGCTTCATGCATTTTTCAGGGGGTTCCACATCTTGGCTCCGGTCTTTTTCTTTCCTCTCTATATCTTGTCTCCAAGCTCATACAAATATTTCAATGTTCTTTTGGCTGCTGTGACACAGCCCACCACAAAGGGATTTCTCATAGAATTTCCATCCTCTCTATATCTTGTCTCCAAGCTCATACAAATATTTCAATGTTCTTTTGGCTGCTGTGACACAGCCCACCACAAAGGGATTTCTCATAGAATTTCCATCCTCATTAAAGGACAATAGAAATAATCTTCTAAAGTTTTATAGTTTCCATTTTGGAATTCACCCATTTCATTAAAGTTAGCTGTTTTACCTTTAAAAATATTTTATGTTTAGTTCAAGTGAAAGGAAGGGATAGAGTGGTAAGATGAGGCCATTGTCATAATTCATCATTTGTAAACATACTTATGTGGTTACAAAACCTAGGAATGTGAAATCAGCACCTTGAAAAATAGAAAAAAATATTTATATATATATACTTTTTCTCCTTAGTATGTTTCTTACGTGTTATTGTCTTTTCTTGGGGGAAGAAAAGAAATTATGCTCTTTGAATGTAAAATTTTCTCTGTTTTGGATAGTAAACTTTCTTACCTTACAAGGCCCTATGAAAATTCTCTAAATTCTCCCTTCGCTTTGTTCTGTGTCTTTTCCCCAATACTAAACACACAGGAAACCATCATAAAGTTCATTTGGGTTCACTAATAGGTGAAGATGATGATGGTGGAGCACAATGAATTGTAAGACGGTCAAGCACTGTAGTCAAACACTATAGCTCTGTGTCACTTCCACCAGCCACAGCATACTGGTCAGTACTTCAAAGCTCTGGTTTCTTAGATCTCATTAGAACTCCTCAAAATGCCTTTTGGTTATTTTTTTAACCAATACCCTGATGAGAAACAAAGTGTGAAACACTACTCATCTATAATCTTACATTTGTTTTCTGTAACTATGTGTGTTCTGCTGTTTCTATAACACAGAAAGTACTAGGAATAAAATCAATGCTGACATTTGTCTGCAAACTATGTGGAATGTCTGACAAATCATGCAATTCACTTTACAAAGAATTTTGATAGGGAAATGATTACCTTCCAATCCTCTCTGATATCAAAGCTGTGAGTTGCTAGCCTTCATCTTAAGGATGGAACTCAGCTGTTTATAAAAATCTCTCTAATGAGAAATGGCTGGGCTAGTGACAAATGATCATTATCCTTCCTTCTTTGCAAAAAAAAAGCCTTGACATGATGAAGTGCTTGAATCAATTCCAGCCTCTCTTTTGTTGTCGAAAAATCTATTAGCCTATGGGGAACTGTGACCTTAAAGGCCAAAGATTCGGCATTGCTGATTGAGGAAGATCCTCAATTTTTGTTTGGCAGTTTTGCCCAAATTAAAGGAATAAGAAAAGCGACTGTATTTTTCTTTTTCATTTCAGCAATAGCATGCTTTTTTCTTCCACTCTGTCTGATTCCTCATCCTGAAGTGAAAGGGTTTTTAGATAGCTTGAAGTGCTCTGTCTGGACCTTTCCTCTATCTGAGATAGTTCTAGAATTTTACACTCTTGGTGCAGCTCAAGCTAGCACTCCTTTCTCCTTGGCAATGTCTTAAATATTTATCTGAAGAAAGAAGGTAAAAAGATTTTCCCAAGAATTCTTGATGATAACAAACTTTGAGTCAACCAACCTTACTTTTCCAAAGTGAAAATCAATGTTTAAATCAGGATTAACAATGGCATAGAGTCTGAGGTCTATTTAGAATGATCTCAGTATTGGGATTATTAAATGAACTCAATATGATTGACAACTTTTGCTGAAAGCCAACTTTTAAAATACTTGTGATACTATCAAATAATGAAACAGTTGAAGTCCTTTTTGATTTAATGAATCTCCCCCATGTCCCTAACCCCTGGCAACTACTAATCTTTTTATTGTCTCCATAGTTTTGCCTTTTCCAGAATGTCACATACTTGGAACATACAGTATGGAGCCTTTTGAGATTGGCTTTTTTCACTTGGTAATATGCATTTAAATTTCCTCCATGTCTCTTCATGGCTTCATGTTCTTTTATTTTTTTTCAGCATTGAATAATATTCCATTTTCTGGATGTACCACAGTTTATTTATCCATTCACCTACTGAAGGACATCTTGGATGCTTCCAATTTTTGGCAATTATAAATAAAGCTGCCATAAACATCTACGTGTAAGGTTCTGTGTGGACATAACCTTGGTAAATACCTTGGTAAAAACCTTGGTAAATACCAAGGAGCATGACTCCTGAATCATATGGTAAGAGTGTTTAGTTTTGTAAGAAATCACTAAACTGTGTTCCAAAGTGACTGTACTATTTTGCAGCCTCTCTAACAATTACTGAGCATTCCTGTTGCTTCGCATCCTCGTTAGCATGTAGTGTTGTCAATGTTCCGGATTTTGGTCATTCTTAACAGACGTATTTTAATTTGCAATGTTGTTTCAATTTTTATTTCCCTGATGACATATGACATGGAACATTCTTTCATATGCTTATTTGCCATTTGTATGTCTTCTTTGGTGAGGACCTGTTCAGGTCTTTGGCTGATTTTTGTCAACCAATGGTTTATTATTGTTTTAAGATTTCTCTGTATATTTGGGATAAGAATCCTTTATCAAAAGAACAGTTTTTTATGTTGTTCTTTTTCTTACAACTTATTCCTTCCTCAAGAACTCAATTGACACAGATATACAATAAGAATCATAACTAAGATAAAGTGAAGGACATCTGCCTGAAAGAGCTGTAAAAGTACTGGCAGGTTAGAGGAGTAATGAAGATTATAAAAATTGAGATCATTCTCTGAAATTGTCAGCCTTCATTTTCTTGTAATTTAGATGTGGTAGAAATAACATTTTAATTATGTTAATGTGAAGCAGAAGTATAGGACATTAGAAGAAAATTTGGGGCTATATTGAATTTTTAGTGTAGCATTTGTATTATTAGGATAGCTACAGTTGCTAGGAGAAATTCCGAAGAATGTCTTTTCTAACTTGCAGAAATTCACATTTTCAAAGTCCAGGTCAGAAATATGTGGCACTTAAAAATATAAGTAGGATAAAAGTAATCCCAAGTTGGAGTATGCAATGTAGAATGTGTAAGAAAAATATTCCATTATTTCTGAAAATAGTCATTAGTCATTCCAACTATATAATGCTATGAATAATATACATTTACAATGTGAGATAAACAGGGATTTTGTAAAGATTATGAAGTAGTGAAAACACCACTAGAACTAAGAAATCTGTTTCATCTTGTTTTTCATACAAATGAGCCATCTGGCTTTGGGAAAATTACTTAATATTCATATCTTCTGCCTCTGTGTCCTATGACCGTATAACCCAATTTACTGTGGACAGTCCTAGTTTATGCCTTTGTTCTAGTGAAATGCTAATCTTGTAACTTTCACTGTTAAAAGTGTGTTGCTTTGGATAATATACTATAACTGTAACTTTACTTATATATACACACACATATATATACACACACCCACTCACTCACTTTTTTATGGTATTTAAGCTTCTTTGAAGTCTATCCACGGAACACATAGGTAACTGGTCCTTAATCATAAATCACATGCAGATTTCTCGAATATCTGCTACATAGCACATGTAGAGTTCTAGGGCTCTCTCCGAAATCATCTTGTTCAGCAGCTCTTTTATGAGTGAAAAGGTCTTTTTACTCTGGTAGTGATCTTTAGTGCTGTTCATTGGTATTCAGTTCTACGATTTCAGGACAATGATTGAATTGCTTTTTGTGGCCCCTTTGTGGCTAGATGAGACATCTGACTAGTTCTGGCCATTGAGTTGAAGACAGAAATGATATTTGTCACTTCTGGGCTGAGATATTTGCTTGGCACAGTGATAGGCAACATTTGAGATGGTGGCTGCTCTGCCAGACTGATTCCTGGACTGACTGCTATTAGCACAGACTCCTTCCTTGCCAACCCTGAGGATGATCATGAAGTATGAATGAGAAACCTTTGCTGTTTATTAGCCTTTAGCCACATCTAGCCTATTTTGATTGATATATTCAGTTCACACTTCGAAAACATTGAATAGAAAGTTTATTGATCTAAAGTTAATACTTTCTATACTATAAGGATTCCAATAACTTATGAGTTCCAATATGTAAAGATTGTATATGAGAGAAACAATGACAAAAGAGTTTCAAAAGCTATTTCCAGAATGGTAGATGGAACTAGAGAAGGGAGAAATTAAGAGAAGGAAGCGTTGCAAGAACATCAAATGGCTACATGTGTCAAATGTGTGAAGTTAAGTAAAATAACAACTGAAGGTTTGTATTGGATTGTGTTATGTGGTGACTATTTTTGTGTTTGGCAAGGAAAAATTTTGGGAAGATTGTTGATAAGTCCATGATGAAGAAGGACATTTAGACAACCCATGCAAAGTATTCTTTGAGATATTTAGCTTTGAAGGGAAGAAAAGCGATATGGTGGTTATCTGGAAGAGATGAGTGATACTAGGAGGGATAGTTTTAATTAAATGAGAGACTAGAACAATATTTTTCAGTCCTATACATTAAAGTCATCTAGAGAATATTAAAAAAGATAAAGATATCTAGAACATAATACTGGCCAATCAACCAGGATCTCTGGATGTAGAATAAAAGCGTTGGCATTTGTAAAATTATTCTGCATGATTTTAATGTCGAGTCACATTATGAGAACTTCTGACAAAAGCACACTTGAATCCCAATGGGAAGAAGATAGTGGATCGAAAATATCTCTGGTAGATAGAAAAGACAACCTATAGGGGCCTCCTGGTGGCGTGTCAGTTAAGTTCGTGCACTCCTCCTGTGGCCCCGGGTTCGTTGGTTCGGATCTGGGTGTGGACCTACGCACGGTTTATCAAGCCACTCTGTGGCAGGTTTCCCACATATAAAATGGAGGAAGATGGACACAGATGTTAGCTCAGGGCTAGTCTTCCCCTTGCAAAAAAAAAAAGAAAGAAAAGGAAAAAGTAAATAAAAAGAAAAGATAATACACAGCAAAAGAGTCCTAAGAATTTCAAAGAATATGTGACCAAAGCTGAGAAAGAGAGATGAACCGTAAGTAAGAGAGGACCTTTTTTTTTACATTATAGCATGAGGGCAAGATGAAAATGTTTATAGTGCATACAGTTCTGTTTGA
Source organism: Equus quagga (assembly GCF_021613505.1). Taxonomy (NCBI): domain Eukaryota; kingdom Metazoa; phylum Chordata; class Mammalia; order Perissodactyla; family Equidae; genus Equus; species Equus quagga. The sequence goes on along the minus strand of NC_060269.1, from coordinate 110,865,982 downwards.
TAGAGAGAGAAAATGAAAGAGTTTGCATCTGATAGAAACTTCTATTTTTATCAGTGCAGCAGAGGAAAAGTAATATTGTGAGTACGAAGAGATATAAGGAGGTCAGAGGCTTAAGGAGAGCTAACTTATTACAGAGACATTGTGTCTCTCCAGGCAATACTGAAGACCCTTACGAAGCTGAGAATGACAAATTAATATAAACTTCTCAGATATGTGATTTTTTTCCCCATAAATGTCCAGCTACCTGATTGTAGTCCCGGACAAAGCTGATTGGGTTCACTGTGGAGTAGATTTGCCAGGGGGTTGTGATGGGAAAGCAGTGGTGGAGAGAGGTATGGATACTTTCAAGATGCTGATTGCAATGAGAGTCTTTTGGCTTAGATAAAGCTGGATGTGGAATAAATAAAGGGAAGAGGGCACTACATACTAGTGGTCTGCATGATGGTTAAGAACAGGAAAATGAAGAGGGCAGCAGTTGTAGCCAGAGAATGGTACATTTAAGTTAACAATTTTAGAGATGAGATAGTTTTGAGTCATGGGGAGAGTATAAGATCAAGTTGCAGAGAAGTGTTGGAGGATAAAGTTATTGATGATAAGGAGATAGACTGATTTGCTTGTATTCTTTTGAAAAATAATCTTCATGGACATTGATAAGTTAAAATAATGACAAGGGTTAGGTTGGAAAGAATAGATTTAGAAGTCTTCATTGATCAATAACTAGTGATTAATGACTAGCTGATTAATGACAATGATAGGGAAATTTGGAGACTGCAGCAATGAGAAGAGGAGGAGCTGTATAGCCAGATATGCTTAACTCACAGGAGCAGGATCTATAAGTCGAGAGAGCAAATACCTAGAAAAGACATTGGAGAGCTGTGAGGACACCATCTCTACCAGCTGACCTTGAAGTACGTAGGGGATGAGAGAGAGACAGCTGAGGTAGAACATCCTAGAGTGTCCCATTTCGGTTATGATATGAGTGATAGAAATAGTGAGGTGCCATGGGTTTGTGAACACTGCAATCAGCTGATAGGAGTTGGGACAATATTAGGAGGATATGATTTTTAAGAAATCTCCTTTCTGAAGGTCTTTCACTTCAGGATTTCTACTGATTTGTTAGAGGTGCTTTGAGTCACTTCTGCTTTGGGGAAGGAAGGTGAGTTTTAGCAGACAATGTCAAAGCATCTTTTCCATTGCTCTGAGGCTCTGCGTGCTCCTAACTTCACATGAAAATATCAGTGCTTTAAAGTGGCCTAAGGTAATTGTATAATATAGCTATGATATGGGAAGTAATACAACTAAACCCCGAATAGAGAAGATTTAGGAGTGCCTAATAGGATATAGGCTACTTTCCTGGGCGGTAGGATTCTATCTATATGGCAACAGTATCCCATTAATTATTTTAAGCTGCTTCAGTTACTGTTCTCTCCTTTGTCAGAGGTGACTATAGAAATAATAGAAATGAATATCATTGGGAGACTTCTTTATAGCCACATAAACCTTCTCAAAGCTTCTAATGCTTATGAAACACTTACATATGGACAAGATGTTTCTGTATTGAGTCGAGTAATGAGTAAAATAGTTTACTGGATATACTTACCCTTTATGACCAATGTTGCCTTTCCCTTTTGTGGTGTTCTCTGAAACCTAAAATAAATATTAAAACAAATGAACCCTATCTACTTGAACTGGTATTTTGAACACCATTTCTTTGAGATCTAGTCATATTTTCTTATAAAGGATTCGCCACCGATACAATTTAAATTTCTAAGTGCAACTATTTAAATATCAGCATGCATCTCCATTAGCCACAAAGTAAAAACCACATCAGCAATCTGAACAGGGGCGATTTAATGTAAGTCATTATTAACTAGAGAAAAGGATAAGTTCTAAAAAGTTTGCAAACTAGGACTCTAGAAATACAGAGAAAGAAAATGCAGGGAGCATCTGCTACCTCCAGGGCTGAGAAAGAGTAAACAAAGAGGAGACTAAGAACTCAAGGAAATATCCTTTGGCCTCTGCTTCCATCCATCCTGAGGTTGAGATTCTGAACTGAAAGAAGAATGTGTGGCTGCCACAAAACATTTGGTCCTCTAGAGGCAGAGAAACTTGACAGAGGAATAGATGAGGACTATAGGGGTGAAGCAGCAGGAGATAGAAAAAATTGCAAAAGAGTATGGGAAGGCAAAAGCTGGCTTGTCATGATAGTCTACTGGATGGCCAAGAAACTTGCTGAAGGGTGCAAGTGAAGTGGAGCTGGTCTGCAAGGACCACTGAGGTAAGCACCATTGGGCCTCCCATGGGCCCAACGGCTAGCAGGTGTCCCTGCACACCAATGACACACCTTAGGAGAAAGACATTTTACTTTTGCTATAGCCTCAAAATGACTCTCCTCCATCCTCTATGGAAAGGCCTAAAATTTCTCTAGTTAGCAAAGGAGAAATGTTTACGGAATTCAGCCCCACAATCACCATCGCAAAAAGCGTCTCAAAAAAGCATGGATTTAGAACTGAGAGGAAACACACTGGTAACTGTCACAGCTTCTACAAGGAAAAATCAGAAAATATTTCCTGATTCTGGAGTCTCAAAAGCAGAGGAGCAAAAGTAACTACAATGTACACACAATTATCTATCTGATTTTAGGCTTCTGCATATTCATCCCCAAAGACGATTTTTAGAGTAATTAAGCAGCGTGAGCAATGTTTTATATTAAATTGCCAATTCAAACTTATACATAACTGAAGAATCTATGATAACCCTTAATACATTAAGATTGATTTTATACTATACATAAAGATAAATTTTGTAAGTGAGGATTGTAAACCATTTGAATTACATGCCAGTGGTGCAGGTTGATGTAAAGGGAGATATGAGCTCCCGATGTGCAAATATCTGCTCTATCTATGGACCACGCCACATATCACTTACAGTACTTAGTGCTTTTGGTTAATTGTCTTCTTTCGTAGCTTCTTCTTTGGAAATGTAAATATTCCCAAGAGGACTATCCTGTTTCGCTGTTGACAGCTACCTCTGGAGTCAAATACATACACAGTTTCTAAACAGGCATTACTATTCATAGAAGCAAAAAGCACTTCCTTGGTTCTCACAGAAACTCTAAACTTTATTCTTATCAAAAGCTGAAACCTGCGCTTAAATATTAGTCTAAAACTATGAGTATAACTTATTCTAAATTTTCTCAGATTTTGATATCTTGAAGGAGATTTGAGGGTAACTTCCTCAACTGCCCATATTTTCCATTTAAGAGAAGGGCAAGTGCATGTAACTCATGATCCTTTACTTACTTTGGGGACACAATAAGTCTCAAGTCGGCAGGTTACCCAATCTAATTCTGCTTCCTCTTATTACCGGTGAGGCAAAATGAGACGATGAACAACAGAAGTGGAAGGGCTTAAAAAGGTGCACAGAGAATCATGAAAACTAAAGTGGGATCGTTGAGATGGACACCTCAGAATTTTAACTAGGACATGCGCCAATTCTAACTCTATAATTGTCGCTACATCAATCCAACTCATTGTTTAAAAAAACATTCAGCCAACCAATGAGCTGATTTTTGTGGCTGTTTTTGCATTGATTGATCTCCTCCTATGATAGCATACAACTGACCTGACTGCTTTTATATTTCTCACTGAATTGACTTTCTAGGCTAACCAAATCACTGGGTCTTTTGTTATGCTTCAAGTATAACTGGAAGCCTGCCTGTGAAAGATAAATATCATTGTTCATCAGCATCTATAAACCATGCTTAACAAATGGCAATACAGAACTACCAACAAGAAAATTTAGTTTCATTTTAATTTGCTTTTACTCAATATAACTCATGAAGAATGGCAAAAGATTTCCAAGCAGTTATTGGACTACGGGGAAAAGTGAGGTCACTGTGCAGCATGGTCATAAGGCACATTTCGAAGAGAATCTTACAGTGGGAATCATTTGGCATGGACATGAGTTTCTGGGAAGTAGCTAGTATAGGCCAACCCACTGGGTTTTCATCCTCAAGAATAATACAAGATGATATAGATACATTTCAGGGTATTTTTTTTCCATTTCATAATGACCTCTTATTCCTGAGAATTGCTTCTCTAACCCCCAGGGATTAAGTGCTGTTGTAATATGGGAAACTGTCATTTTGGCCACAGTTCATCAAATGTGATAAACTGCTCCCTCATACTGGGCCAATCATCTGTCCCCTGAGAATTCTGGATTGGGATTCCCGGACATTACTGGGTCTCTCTGTAAGAGGTGGAATTATAAATCGTAAACTCAGGAACTGTGGAGTGCCCATCCTCAACTAAGAGAGTGGGAAGCAATGTGGTCTATAGCATTGCAAACTGAGGCAGATGTTAGAGAAAAGCAGAGTTGACTATAAGAGAGGAAATTCATTTGACTTCTTAGTTTCTGGTTCCAATCTCTTGGAAGTAACAATTGCTCTTTTTTCCTATCTCCTTATGAATTCTTCCATTTTTTGCTTAAGCTAGCTCCAGTTACTAACTTGAGGATATTTTTTAAACTTGCAGAGTTTTATTCTTTTAATATGTACCATAATTCCTTTCATCAGACCATCAAAACGCATATAGCACATGTCCAAGTGCCGTACATAGAACGAGTGCTCAAATTAAACCACACAGGAGTGGCGATGAAATTAATAACTAACAACACTTTGTGCCTTATGTCAAAATGTCAACAATAGACTTTTGTCCAGCTTTTTCAAACTATTTTTTCAATTCAAATAATCCATTCATAACATAGGTAAAACTTTTTCCTTTAATATTGACTGTTTCTATACATGCCAACACAGTCTTCAGAAAAGTGTTTTGCCAAATAATTTTTTGGTGTGTTTTGTTTTATTTTTAAACCAAAAAAAAAAATGACTGAATTTTTTCCTAAAGCTGTTTGATGGCATTTCTGGGGAGATTTTGTGATGTAGGATTTTTCTGGCAAATTTAAAGAAAAGAAAAGATAAATAGTTTTTAAACATCTGTCTTGTATTTAGGTTCTTATGGGTAAGTAACCGAGCAACTAGGAAGTTGTGTTAACAGGATATATGAAAATTAAAAACAACATAAATTATTATTATTGTTGATGCTGATATTGGTAATAGTGGTAATAGTTGAAGTGGCCTTTGCGGTACTGGTAGTGGTATAGCTGACCTTTAACAAGCACCGATTCTGTGCCAGGAATTCTGCTACAACTTTTATGACTTTCTCATTAATCTTTATAGCAACCATGATAACTGTTATTTTCATTTTACAGATTAGAAAACAAAAACAGTGAAATTAATAATAATTTTAAAAGGTCCACGAGATTCCATTAAGTATTTTCATTTTGTATTTTGAGAAGATAGATGTTAATATGGGAGACCCATACTTTAAATGTGAAACATACTCATTATAATTTTTCTTTTGAGGCTTTCTCTTCTGCGACTTTCATCTACCTTGAAGCAGCCCTTCTCCATTTCCTTGAGCATTTAATAAAGAGCACGAAAAAATCATTACATCTTCCAACCAAAACATTAAACCCCAAATATTTTACCCCAATGCCAGCCAGCTAAACATTATTTTCAGGGGAGCAGAAGTACCTATATCTTCTACTGTTCTTTCTTCAATTTTTCATAAAGTTTTCTTTTCTTTTGATGTTAATTTTTTACTCAGGGTATGACATCCTCTGATATTTGAAAATGAATGACAGGTTCCTCTAAGTTTGGAGTGGCTAGGTTGTTAAGATTATAAATGTGTATTCTCAGACACTTGAACATTGTTCACAAATTGGATTTTTGAAGTGTTAGCAATGTTCTCTTTGAGGGATTAATCTCTCCTTCAATAGAGATGGGGAGGAGGACGAGCAACCCAAATGTAATATTCGACTGACTTTATCACAATCTGTTTTTAAAGCTCAAGACCTCAATTTATCTCTTCAGCAATTTTTCATCTCTTTCTCTCATATTTCTGCTCTGCCAGCCAGATCACACATTTTCAGTGCATCTCCAGAATTTTGTCTATGTATCCTAAATGTGTTGTCATCCCTAGTTTCATGTTAGTCCATCTTATTTCAAGGATTTCAAGGCAAGTGCCTCAGTAAAAACATTTTACTTCACTTATTTTCACCTTGTAGAATCCAGGGGAATAAACGGAATAAAGAGGTGTAGATTTGAAAGGGTCTTAATCAAAGATAGGGCCACCTTTTCCCTCTTCAAGGAAAACTACACCTTGACCATGGGAGCAGCTCTACTGTGGAAATTCTCATCCTAAGAAGGAAGCCAAAAAGCACATTTTATTCTTTTCTTACTCCTAGATGGTACCTAGAATGTCTAGGAAAATGTTTTGAAAATGTAGTAAATATAACTCTATCTCTGATCTAAGAGGATTTCTCACGGTGTGTAGAATCTTGGCAGTGATACTGAATCTTGACAGTAATTGACACGGTACTCCACAATCTCTTTTCACTGATGTCTGAGAGTCCTGTTGAAATACAGCATCCCACTACAGCTACTTTTTTCTTCTTTTTAAAGGACATCACAAAGTACCTACTTATTCAATCTTGTTGCTGCATACAGAAGACTAACTGAATTAATTCTCTGAAACATGGAGCATATGTATTGTCTACTACAAGGACATAGAGACCATGGAGGACCCAAACCTCGTAAGAATAGTTTTTCAATTACTGGGAAATATTGTATTAACTATCATTTGACTAAATAAATCTAAAATTTCAGAGATTCTTTTTAAGAGAAAAAGAGAAAGGAGAGAAAGAGATAGAGATAGCAAGAAAGTGGGCACGCATATGCACAATAGAAATAGAATTGTTGCAATTTAACTAATTATTTTGAGGAAATGTTTCCTTCCCATAAAGAAAAACTTCATTATTATATAACTAACATAATTTCTTAAGAGAAACAAATCGAAGCTTCATATTCTTTGATCATATTTTGAAAGAGTGAATTAAATATATATTTTTGAAATAAGTGAATTTTTCAAATATTTCCCAAACTGAATTATATTTTAAAAGATTTAGAATCTATTTTAAAATCACAGTTTAAATAACTATGGTGAACTTTGTGGATAGACAAATTGGTTAAGATTTTGATGTGCAGAGTTTTCCTCTTAAAACAATCTAACACATACATTCTTTGGGGCACATGTGACTTTGGTTTGGGAATGTTTGTCATGACAGAGGTAATATCTATATATCAGAAAACTGGTAACTATAGAAAAAATAAAAATCATCTGTAATCAGACTTGAAAACATTTTGGTTTATTCACTTTCATTCATATATATACATCTACTTAAAAACATGAAACTACCTAGTCAAAATTAGAACTGTAGCTTTATATTCTTATTTCTTATATACATCAATTCATTCAACATTGCACTTTTTCAAGTCATTAAAAGGTATTTTAAAACATAAAGTCATATTGCTTTTATTTTATGGATACTGAAGAATTAATTTAATAATTACTTTATCATTGCTCATGTGTTTTATTCTTTTACATTTATAAATAACCTGCAATAAAATTTGGCATATGTATATACTTTATTTGTGATTACTACTTTAAAATAGGCTTCTTGCTGTAGAATTGGGGGGATACGATGTATTCATATATTAGACTTTAAGTATATATTTTAACATATTTTCAGAAAGTTTGTAATAAGTTAAACCTTCATCAGAAGCGTATCAATTTTCAATACGATTTTTTAAATCACCAAATGTTCAATTTCTTATGGGAACAATATTGTATTATGTTCATATTTTCTATAGAGCTCAAAAAATCTTTTGTGAATCCATGGATGGTACAAATAATAGTGAAAGTATATAACTTTAATTCAGCCTGCTTCCTTTTCTGTATTCCTTGAATTCGTTCAACATTTCCTCGTGTTCTTGTTCATTTTATCTCCATTGTAACATTTTCATTACTGTCATCCTCAAATTATTGAATGCTGTTCATTATGAGCTTTTAGAATCATCATTCTCACAATGCTCACACACAAAACATGCTCAAATACACACACACACAAACGCAGCTTTTGGTATCTGACGCAGCGACAATTTGTGGTTCTGTTGCTTTAGGTTACAGCTGTTACCTTGAAAGGAGCTGATATTTATCAGCTAGTTGCCAAAAGTGGTTCTTTGTTAGGTTTTATCTCATTTATGTCCTGTCTTATGAATACACCATATCACAAAAACTAACTATGATGTTACCTCATGCAAATCTTCTTTTTGTAACACACTGTACTCTTTTGGGAAAAAAAATATTAGCTGCTTTCAGAGGGTTTGAAAACTGAGTTGATACTAGTAGATTCAGTTGCTTCTTCTCACATTTGTAAAGCATATCCTCTAGAAATGTTTAACTGCAAAGTTGCTAAGTGAGAGCTGTTTCAAAAATTGATCTGATGGACCTGAAACAGACAGGACTTTGACTGGGGGAAATGTTTTTTTAACTTGGTCGGTGTTCCTACCACACACAAATATATTGACGTGAACCTAAGAATAGACACAAAATTTCTACGGTATTTTCTTATAAAAATATATTTCATTTATTTTTAAATGAAAAACACATTTAGTATATGTTCTGGACTGGGAAATCTTCTAAAAGAAGATTTGTAAATGTTGATTCATTTAATCCTCATCCTTGGAGGTAAGTACTCTTGGTAACCTCATTTTACAGACCAGGAAACTGAATTACAGAGAGGTTAAGTAACTTGCCTAAAGTTAACACAGTAGTTAAGTAATAGAACAGGATTACAAAACAAGATAATTGGTTCCAGGGTCTGCCCTTAACAACTGCAAGATGCTCCCTCCCAATAAAAATGGATACCTTCCAAGTCCAAACATATGACCTCACCAGACTTCAATAACAGGTTCACAAATGGCCCTCAGGATATATGCAAATCCTCCACATCTTTGTGTGTATGTGGGATTCTGGGCTTGTGTGTGTGAGAGAGAGAGACAGAGACAGAAAGAGATACATACACAGAGACAGGGAGACTGAGAGATCTTAGCTTTGGTCAATTTATAATCAATATAATCCCCAAAAAGTTTAAGATGTTTGATTCTGAGTTATTTTTGAATGGATATATGATGTATGTGCCTGCACCTGCATGCTTTGCTATTTATTTAATAAATAAGAGATCAGGGAATTATATCTATTACTTTGAGAAATATGGAGACGAAGGAGGAATTAATACAAAACTCTGGATTTGAGAAAAGCAGGAAGAATATGTATACAGTCAACCTTCAGAAAATGTCACTGCTCTACTTGAGAATTATCCTCATTGGAAAGTTTCTAAAAACATAATTTGTTTAGGTGTTATCGCGCACACGTATGTACACATACACACCCTCAAGCTTACATTATACTGAAGGAGAGGTAGAGAGAGACCTAACCCTTGTGAAACAAAGCACCAACTCCTGTTTCTACAAGGTTATTTCATTTCTGACAGCTCCCGTTTCTGAATGCTTGATGTTTAGTCTCTAGAGCTGGCTCAAACCTGCTGTTAAATTAAGATATGAATGATGAATTCCAATTTTAACTCAGCACTGCCCTTTATTTAGAAGCAGGCTTTGTTAAGATCTAAAAATCTTGTACTAAAAAAGAACAATTCAGTTCCAGTTTTAATGATCTAAGAAAGCTAGTTGCTTCTGTTTCTAAAGAAGGGAAAGCAGACCCTCAAATGATAAAATCATTACGCTTACAAGGCCATCAGCTACTATCATGGTCAAGGGCAACTGCTAAGAACTCTTGACAAAGCAGATGAAATAATAAAATGGGGATATTTCAGCTTCTTTCTTTAATGAGTTCTAATTTACAAATATTTCATATATGGTCATATAAAACAATTATACTAATTATGATAGATAAGAATGCATTTCAATATTTACATCTATTAATGCTTTGAAGTATAAGTGTTCTCTTTTAAGGGTCCTATGAGAAAGGCATGTTTTTTTTTTTTTTTCCACCTTTTTAAAAGAAGAAGAAATGTATAGAGAGTTCAGTGGTCTGTACAAGGACATGTAGTTGTAAATATGATAAATGAAGCCCAATTTCAAGCCACCTGTGTGGTATTGGGGAGTGCCTTCTAAAATTGTAGTACACATAAGAATCACCTAGAAGCTTGTTAAAACCAATTCTTGAGTGCTGTGCCTACAGACGGTGATTCGGTAGATCTGAGATGGGGCCAAGGTGGACCTTTCCGACAAGCTCCCTGGCGATGCTAATGCTGCTACTCCATGCACCACATTTTGAACAGCTGGTTCTGACAGATCTCAGTTTTAATCTCAGCTTAATAGATTATAACTGTCTTATTTTTTAAGTCTTTAAACTTTTTAAGCCACACTCTCTTCACCTTTACATTAAGATAAATTATATCCACGTTGTTGTGAAAACTACATGAAAAAAATGTGTTAAAAATGTGTAGTCTGTCCTAAATGCTCATACTACTAATTCCATCCTGCTGTCTGTGAAGCCGTCCTGTGGAGCTTTATTGATTCCTCCGGTTCCTTTTCTCTTCAAGATCGCCACTCTATTCCCATTCTAATGGAGTCGGGCAACCTTTAATGCTTCATTCTGACACCTTCCTGAGAAGATATTGAACTGAAAATTCAGTAGTTGAGAGAATTATTTATTATTGGAAGTATTAAGTTCTTTTTATGACACCAGTTCTCTCTTAAATTTGGGATACATTCATCATTTTAATGTTTCTTTCAGAGTTTTGTCATAAAAACGACTGATTAGTTCAAACCATTCCGAAAAACTGAATGTGAGAATTCGAGAAAAGGCAAGGCAAAAGTTGAATTTTCATCATCTGTGGAACCAAATTTCTTTTACTGAACATATTAACATACGAGTAAAAAATTATTTTATGGAACGTAGTTTAATGGACAGAGTGAACTAAGCTAAAGCATTTTAATATAGGGTTGTTTTATTTTGTTTTTTTTTTGTTGTTGTTGGGAAAGATTCACCCTGAGCTAACATCTGTTGCCAATCTTCCTCTCTCTTTTTTTTCCTCCCCAAAGCCCAAGTACATGGTTGTAGATTCTAGTTGTAAGTCCTTCTAGTTCTTCTGCGTGAGCTGCCACCACAGCATGGCTGCTAACAGATGGGTGGTGTGGTTCTGTGCCCAGAACCAAACCCTGGCCACGAAAGCGGAGAGCGCCAAACTTTAACCATTATGCCATCAGGGCTGGCTCAATATAGGGTTCTTTTAATTCAGTAAATTTTATTTTATGTTTTTTGCTGTAACAATGAGTTTAGATTTTCAAATAATCACTAAAATGTTTAATAAAATACATTTTCATCTATTCGATTACAAAAAAAGTCATGAAAATACTTTCATATAACATTTTAAATAATTCTGTTTTTTAAAAATAGTATTTTAAATTTGATTGCTATGACATTTTAAATCGACTTTACTGAGATATATGCAAAGAAAATTGCGGCAATGCAAGACCATATACACAAATTAATGCATATTAAACATTTCTTCAAAAAAATGAAATTGGAGTTCTGACATAATTTCTTTTTAATTTGGGAAGAAGCAGAAAATATCTTTAAAATAATATTTCTTTAAATCATAGTTGCTATAACTTCTATACTAAAAAGAAAAAAACTGCATAGTATAATGAAAATATTTTGGATTCCACATGATTTAAATCCAAATAATGCTTTCCAAATCTTCCCCAGGAATAGAACATGTAAACAGATCACTTCAACTAGTATTTAATATGAGTTGCATTTTAGTGATGCTTTATTGATCTCTGTTAACACATGTATGGGAGTATCAGGATGTGGGAAATAACTGCATAGCTTTTTCAGTCTTATCACTAAAAGAATATCTTCCTGAATTAACCCTCCTCTCTCTGCTTTGTTCTTATCTTGTCTAAGGTTTGGGACCTTGCTTTACCCATGTCTCAAACTTAGAATTAGTAATTGTATTCCTATCTCAGTGTGCCGCATATCTGGCCTGGACAATGTTGAAGCCACCCAGTATTTAATACCCTTGACTAGGTCTCAAGAGATTTCTTCAAATTTGTTCCCATATTAGTTCTCCTGAGTGCAACACTGAAAACTTCTTTATTAAATATTTCTTATTGAAATGAAAACAGTGCCTAGAAATTCTCTGAAATCACCTCAAAGACATTATTATAATGAGATTATAGTGTTAGGCAAATGAAATACAAAAAATCCCCACAAAAATAGGAAATGTTTTTCATATGATATCATATAGTCCCATTTGGACCTGAGGGATCTAGATAGCACCATTGTAAAATTCTGATTCCAGAGCCCGGGAATCTGCAAAGTTCCTTTCTTGATGTTTTGTTCACCGTGAGGTTTCTTATTGTATTTAAGGCCACTGCTGCCTCCTGGAACTCTCTATTCATGTGACTGCCCTTTTTACATCACCATCCACTTGTGTATGAAATTCGCCCCAACGCCATGCTACCAAAAATATTTCTATTAAACAAAGCATTTACAAGATTTGTGAAATTCATAAAAAATTTTGGGTTCATGAGGAGAGGTCACATTTCATGTAGCTCAACAAATTAGGCAGACCCAGTTTTCTATGCTTGTGACCAAAGCAACCATAGATAACTTTTTAAAGCTATGTATTAGAACCAATTACAAATGTACACATTTCCACGAAGAAACACCGTGAATTAAAAAGTCTGCATGTTAAATTTTAGATATATGATATTGTCTTGCATTCTTAGGTAGAAGTTTTTAAAAAAGCAGAAATTGTGAACAATTTTCCTTAGATGTGGAGAGGATATGGTGTTTAATGATATTGTGGTGCTTTTGCATTAAAAATCTGTCAATGTGGTTAGGTCGAACTTATTTCCCAGAATTTCCTTTCTGCTTATGTTGGGACACGAGAGATTCTTGTGTGATCTTTGGAGGGCGGAAGAAAAGCTCCAGATATATATTTAGGTAGATTTATATAAGTATACGTGTATATCTGCGCTCAGTAAATGCTGAACACAGAATTTGGAACAAAGAGTGGCTGCAGAGTGACCTACTGCCCTTGATTGGCTGAGAATGAGAGGTTTTCTGGGCTATGGGATATACAGTGCTATCACTGGGACAGTTCTGGGCAAACTAGGGTGATGGATCAGTCTACCTAAGAGAACCAGAATTTTAAGGATGAGTTTTGTAAATTGTTTTGGGGTTTCCTGAAACTGCTTCTCTGATCTTGTTAGTTTTAAAGGCATTAATGTTCATGTTTCCAGTGATGAAGGGGGCACTGGATATTCCACGGAATGCATGGCAAGCAGTCACTCAAATTATCATCTATAGATACCCGTAATCAATTGTCTCTATAAAGCAAGGCACTGGATGCCAAAATGTTCACAACCATAAACACTGCAGTGAAAGTAAGAAGGGTGTAAGGCGGTTGGTTGGTTGCTTCTAACTGCACTAGAGAACTTAGGGAAAGAAAATAGTAAGATCAGGACTTTAAAGTCTCAGCTCAAGGACCCTGAAAGCTCCCATGAGTGCCCTGAAAGAAACCCTATGTCCCATTTCTGCAGGACTGAAATTTCTGAAAACTGCACTCAATGTCCAATCCTTCGGGTGGCTGAAAAAAAGAATGCAAACTGAATTCCCAATGTCTCAGGGTCACTTTTAATAAAGCTGGAGCAATGACTGGAAAGGAAGGCAAGAGTAAAATTTGGGATGGAAACATATGAAGAGATTCCAGTGAAGTTGAAAACCTTGAACCCCTAATTTATGCAGCCTTCTGTAGAGTCAGCTTTGCCTGAGAAGACTAGCCTGTCCTCGGCTGAAGAAACTGTAATTTGTTTCTGTGAGGCAGTTGCCTGGCAAAACACTGCTGATTTCTCTTCAAGATCTTTCTCAACTACCTGTCTTTGTGTCTAGGTCCATCACCAGATTCAAGTCCCATTAGGCTCCAAAGAATCTGAGGTCCAAAGTGCGACCCATGAGGAGATCTGATGCACATTAAAATAATTGCACAATTTTGTCAATACATATCAACTGAAGGCTTGGGAGTGTGTGTGGGAATGAATCTTAAGAGAGGAGGATCTAGATTGAAGGAATATGAAGTTGGACTCCAGATTCAGTGTTTTAGCTTGAGAGGCTGAGAATGGCTCTAATAGTTTGCTTGGTTGGTTGACTGAAATAAAGATCCAAAGATGTCCTATACTAACGAAGTCAACATGCCAGAATTTCTTTGGTATACTTAGATCAAGGTATCCAAAGGCTTAGGGAGATTGCTAGAGAGCATTTATTGCATAAGACTTGCCAGTCTACCCCATGAGAGTCCAGAGAATGTGCCTTTCACCATATCTGTAAGAACTAAATTTGTGAGCAAAGCCTCAGCATCCTTCATGAGCTCTGTGGTCACCTTTCTCTGTAGGTCAGAAATTATAGTGAGAACTTCTGCTATAGAACTCTAAATGCAATGGGATAATAGGAGCCTAGGTTACATGGGCCAACTGGCAGCATTTAATTGCCAGAGACAAGATGGTCATAGTTCTTCTAATGGACAGTGGAGCAAAGGCAATAATCAGAATATTCTGACCTGCAAAGATATTTGGTATTGGCTAGTTGACCTATGGTGTCCCCTAGAGTGAAATAGATGGGCAGAAAACTAACGTGTTACTTGATCTGTATAAATGGGAAAGCCTGGATCCAGTGCACAGAAGTCTGACTTGAGTAGCCGAAATAAAGAACTGTGGCCTCTCACTCACTTATTTCCCGTACCTGAACTACTTCATAGACCTAGAGCCCTTTGAATGAATGAAATGCTAGGTCCTCTTGAGGAAGGACTCTCATATACTGCCAAAATTTACACTGTTAATTTTCCTCCCTGACTTCCCTAAAGAGAATTGCAGCCGTTTTTCAGGATAACTGTGAATTAAGGAAGTTTAGTCAGATATTTTAGGGATTATAAAATACTGGATAAGAAATGAAACTAAGTCATAGAGAGTCAAACACCACTGTAGTTCATCAGTCCAGGTAGAGGCTAATGGTCAAGTGATCAAGGGAGTTTGGGCTCTAGTTAATCCTACAGTGTGCCCAGTAGGTCCCTGAACCCATACTGTGGTTATTTCCCCAGTCGCAGCTGTGTAATTGAAAATGACACAGTCGACAGCGCGTATAATCTCTGCATTGGTTCCCTAACATATGAAGTAAGAGCTCTTATGATAGGAAATGTCAAATAGAAGCCACTAGAACTGCCACTACATAAGAATGCTGTAAACCAAAACAAAAGCAATACCTCATTTCTGGAGAGACTGCAAAGACTGGTGACTCCGTTAAGGACTGGGGAAATGCAGGGCTGGTGATTCTTGCTGTCAAAGACAGACAAAGCTGGACAGTAGTTAAAGGTGGTAAAGCCAGATTTTATTCAGTGGTAACTACTGCAGTAGGGAAGAGAATTCCGTGTAAATTGAGCTCAACTTCACCAAAACAAAAAGCAGGAGGCGTTCTAAATGCTGGGGTACACTAAAGGTAAGACGCTGAAGTGCACTGAAGGGAGGTTCGATCCACATGAGCAGGCCACCTGGGTTTGCTAATTGACGCTTATCTAGAGGAGAAACAAACTTCTCATATTTTTATGACAGGTTAGGGGTAGTTGTGCAAGTTGGAGCAATGTGCCTGAAGAATTTAGGCCTTTCTCCTCCTACGAGAACCCAGAGGTAAGAGTGAGAATTATCTTCCTGAATGTTTGCTCTTCAAAGAGAGAACTACCAGGTCCTTGAGGTGACAGTTCTGCAAGATAGGAGATTAACATCTCAAAGAGGCAGAGAAAGTATTTATAACAATTTTCTATTGCAGTTATAACTAATTACCACGAATTTAGTGGCTTAAATAACGCAAATTTATTCTCTTATAGTCTAGAGGTCAGAAGTCCAAAATCAATTTCCCCAGGCTAGAGTCAAGGTGTCGGCAAGGCTTACTCCTTCCAGAGGCTCTGAGGGATGAACCTTTTTCCTTGTCCTTTTTGGTTCCTGATGGCTTCCTGTATTCCTTGCCTTGTGACCCCTTCCTACATATTCAAGGTGGATTATTCCAATATCTGCTTCCATCTTCACATCTGCTTCTCCTCTAACTCTGACTCCTCCTGATGTCGCCAGATATGGACCTTAATCCGCTTCTCTTGCCCTGCTTAAAAATCTAACTTTTATGTCTGACCTAATTCTCTTGTCTTCTTGCAAGGTGCAGGTGTTCCTTCATCTAATACCTTGGGGGCTTGAGCTTGTGCAGTTTTCAGCTATGTTCCAGGAAGAAGCTCTAAGCTACAACCGCCATGAACCCAGATGCGCTGAACCAGACCAGGTTGGCCCAAACCACAACCAAAAGACTGGCACCTACACAGATATGCTAAAAATTATACTAAAGTAACAAGCCTTTATTAACATTGTAAATTCCCCTCCTCTGAGAGGGGCAAAGCAGCCACTTTTACATCATGAGATGTATGTAAAAACATGGATTTCAAACTACACATGTGCAAGCTTATGCCCACTTCTACATGCGATGATGAAAGGTCTCCTTTGAATATTCATTCCCTACCCTAAATAAAGGTACCCACCTCCCCATCCTCGGGAGCCATAACTTTGTGAAATTGTTCCCTCTGGTCTCCATTTTCTTTGCTGCGTGCCGCAAATAAAATTTTTGCTTTGTGAGATGACTACTTCTGGTACAGTTTGATTTAACTGCCAAGAAGGGACCCACTTTTGGTTGAAAAGCACTGAGTCCCTCTTATAAAGACCCTTTTGACTGCTTAAACCCCCCTGGATAGTCCAGGATAATCCCTCCTCTCAAAGTCCTTAATTTACTCACATACACAAAGTCCCTTTTGTGATATGAATTAATATTCACAACTTCTGGGGAGTAGGATGTGAACATATTTGCTTCCATTGTCACATTCTTTTGTCTAAATTTGACCTTCCTGCTTCCCTCCGATAAAGACTCGTGGTTACATTAATCCTGCCTGGAGAATCTTTCAGCTCAAGATCTTTAACTTACTCAGACCTGCACCTATCCCTTTCTCCATGTAAGGTAACATATTCACAAGTTTCTGAGATTGGAACATGGACACTTTGGGAAGGCTATTATTCTGTCTGCCAAAAGCCCTATGTCATAATTTCATCTACAAATGACCTTGATTGCCTTTCAATCCACAGTACGTTACACTGCTCTATTACATTGATGGCATTATGTTGATTGGACCTACTGAGTAGGAAGCAGCAATTATGTTACAGCTGCTTTGCTGCTGGGACCATATCACTCAGCATTATCCAATGGTGTTTGAAGTCTCAGTGGTGGATAGAAATGCTTTGTGGAGACTTCAGCAGTCCTCTACAGGTGGATCAGTACAGATCCTTATGATTTTGAAGCAATTATTCTTGGGCCTTGAGGCATGATCAAGAAACTTCCAACATTTGCCCAATTGAATTTATGAAATGCTAATTTCAGATTCATTTGTACTTTGCATTTTCCCCCTTTTGAACAGAAATATACACAGAGATTATTCTGTACCTTTTGTGCCACTGTACGTTGGGTGTGTGGGGACAGATATTTTGTCCCGGTAGTTTCACAGTCCGCAGAATGAGAGGATCTGTATTGAGGACCTGTAATTAAGGAATTAAACCCAGTGTCTCTTCCACCCCCAAATATGATTTCAATAAGATTCTAGATTTTGAGTAGATTCTACAGTAAGACATTTATGCAGCCCTCCAGAAGAGATGTATGTACTTCACATATTGAAGGGCATAAATAGAGATTAGAGGCTGGACTACAGTAGGCAGCCTCTAAGATGGCCCCCAATGATCCCTGCGTTAATCTTCATCTAATACTTTCCACTTGAGTGGGGACTCGACTTAGTGATGAACTTTAAATGAGTATAATATGGCAGAAATGTTAGTATGATACTACTGAGACTAGGTTATAACAAAGATCACATTTTTTTTTTATCATGAGTTCTCCCACCCACCCTCTCAGATCACCTGGGCCAAACCAGATATCACATCTAGAAGGCACTCAGGTAGCATATGGGAGGCTCATGTGGCAAGGGATTGAAGTCTCTGGCTGACAGCCAGTGAGGAACTGAGGTCTGCCCAGAATCGTGTTAGTGAGCATGAACGCTTATCTTTCTCCAACCAAGCATTCAGGTGAGACTGCAGTCCTAGCCTACAGCTTAACTGCAATTCAATAAGAGACTTTGAGCCAGTGTCACTCATCTGAACTACTCCCAGATTCCTGGCTCAGAGAAACCATGAGAAAATAAATGTTTGTTGTTTTAAATTATTAAATTTGGGGGTAATTGGTCATGCATTAATAGAAAACTTATACAATTTCTCTGACAAATCAACAACCCTTTCATCCTATCTATGTAGATACTATGGAACAATGGAGTATAATCAGTATCAAATGTGGCAGGCAAGTAAGAAAGTAATAAAAAGAAACAGTAGATTATAACATCTTGAATCATGTCGAAAAGTTAAAAGGTCAATTAATTACTTGCTCCTTTTTATAACATTAGGTCAAAAACATTTTTTTTCTGAATCAACCTGCTATTCAGATATAAATGCTAGATCTTCTCTAGTCATAAATTTTCTGAAATGAAGAAATGATTTGGGGTGGAAGAAACCCAGAGTATTAGCATAATGGTAAAATACAACACTTTTGTGTCATTCTCCTTATATAAATAATTTTAGGAAGCTAATTTTATTTTAATAATAGTGTTTTTGTTCACATCTCTCCATTCCCAATCCTAGATGAATCATTTTCTATTTTACACAGTACTCGTTTCTTTCTTTATATATATATTATCGTTAAGCATAATTCCTCCTTACTGAACAATGGGAGACGGGTTTTGTACAAATTTGATTCTGTAAACAACAGTATGCACTGGTCATAGGGCAATTTTACTCAAGTTAGTGGCACAAGAAATTATTTTTAAAATATTAGAATTAAGAAATATGTATCTACACACACATATATGTATATTTTATAGGCCATCTAGAGAAACGATCAATTATTGTGTCAATTTAAAGAGGTAAATTTCTTTAGAAAAAGTATTTAACACATTGCTGAGTGTCTGTTATCTTTCAGACGTTTTAGCTATACATGTTGTTACACAACAGTGAACAAAGCAATGATCCAGCCCCTCTTGGAGTTTCCATTCTAATAGAGAAAGATAGTAGACAAACAATGATAGTAATTAAGAAAATTTTGTAATAGAATAGGAGGTGGTATAAGCTATGGGGAAAAATGGAACTAAAAAGTGGGGTTGACTGGAGTGATAAGCTGTTATTTTAAAAAGGGTCATGGAATAAGTGAAAATTAAACAAAGACTTGAAGGCATTAAAGGAGATAGCCATCTAGATATTAGGAGAAAGAACATTGCAGGCAGAGGGAGCAGCCAGTGCACATTCTCTAAAGCTGTAAGAGACCTGGAGTGTTCATGGAGCTGCAGGAGGCTGGTATGTGGAGTGAAGTGAGTAAGAAGGAAAATGTGAGCCAAATTCTGCAGGCTTTTGAGGACCATTTTCAGGACTTTGGTTTTTATTCTGTGTAAACCATTGCAAGACTTTAAAGAGATTTGTCATATTATCTGACTTATATTTTCAAAGGAGTATATCTTCTGCTGCTTTTAGAATAGACTGAGAGGGGAGGTGTAAATTTGATGCAGGGAGAATTTTCAGGTGGTTCTTGCATAAATTCCAGTTAAATAATATCCACCCTGACTATGCAAGTAGTAGTGAAGGCAGTTAGAATGGGTGGGTTCTGGGTACATTTTAAGATAAGGTTCACATCTTCCTGGGATAGAGGTTGGGTGTAAAGAGAGGGGAAAATGTAGTATGACTTCCAGGTTCAGAGACTGAGCAACTGAAGGATGGATTTGCTATCAACTGAGATGGGGTGAGCAGAGTAGTTTTAGGAAGGAGATGAGGGATTCAGCTCTGGACGTGTTGAGTTTGAAATGTTTTTCAGACATCTAAATGGAGTTGCCAATTTTTCAGTTGGATATTTGGGTTAGGACTTCAGGATAGACTTATAAATTCAGGATTCATGGACTTTTAAGTGAGTTTAGATATAGACTAGACAAGATAACTAATGAATGCACCCTGGAACCTCCAACGCTCAGGTAGCAGAGAAAAGGAGACTTCAAGAAAGGAAACAAAGGGGTCTAGCCCTATGGTGTAGTGGTTAAGTTCATGCACTCTGCTTTGGTGTCCCTGGGTTTGTGGGTTTGGATCCCGGGTGTGGACCTAAACACTGCTCATCTAGCCATGCTGTGGCAGAGACCCACATACAAAATAGAGGAAGATTGGCACAGATGTTAGCTCAGAGTCAATCTTCCTCACCAAAAAAAAAAAAAAAAAAAAGACAAAGAAGAAGAAGAAAGAAAAGAAAAGGAACAAAGTAATAAGTAGTGAAATAGACCAGTGAGGAGCTGCTGAGTTGTGACCAATGAGATAGACTTGGGGGCCAAAAAGACCAGAAGATCATAATACTTTTCAAAAAAAATCATTGTCATTATTTCTTTCAGTTTATGCCATTTTATTATTTTTTTAAATGCTGTGTTCCTTTCTCAAAATGAGCAGGTGATTCCAAAATGCTTTCTTCCATTATTGAGAAGGAAATTGAGCACTTTGAAGTATGAAAGGCTGTAATGCAATGATTATAGGTACTATTGTCACTAGAGCTGAGACGCTTGACCCTAACTTAGTCTCCCCAGTGAATTTGACTTTGGCTCCATTCTCTGAACCAATTACTGAGGCCTAGTGAACGGCTCTAATGAATTATAGTGGCAGCTCCCTGGTGATTATTGATTTCATTCAGCTCACTGAACAGAAATAAGTACTTTCTAATTTGTTGTGACATTGAATAGATGTGTTTATTTATTAAAGGATGTTGTAATGGCAGCATGCCACTTTGTCAGAAGAAAGAGCAACTTTCCTTTTCTGGGACAGAGAGAATACCAAGTAAAGACTGGCAAATTAGAGTTTGCTATGAGAATCCAACAAATGGCCATCTATAGAGTTTTGACATATGGCAGGAGCAAGAAAAGGAAACTAGAATTAGACTCAAATACTCCTAAGTCTCTTC
Source organism: Equus quagga (assembly GCF_021613505.1). Taxonomy (NCBI): domain Eukaryota; kingdom Metazoa; phylum Chordata; class Mammalia; order Perissodactyla; family Equidae; genus Equus; species Equus quagga. Next base: position 110,844,890 of record NC_060269.1, on the reverse strand, counting down.
TCAACTCTGCCACACATTAGCTTTGACTTTTGACAAGTAGCTCAACATCTCATTATCAGGTTTTTCATCACACAGACGTGAATGATGACAGAAACCTCAAGGATCATTGTCAGCATACAATGAAAATAAATGAGTGACTGTGAAAAGTTTAGAGTTACAGAAATATAAAATATTATCATCATTATTAGTGACTAGATTTGCAATGCCCTTAATCCAGCTAAAATTAAGGCCAGAACAATTGTGATTATTCCTGGAACATCTGCATTACTTGAACATTTGAGATTTCTTGAGTTTTAAATTTAATACATTATTGAAGGTCACCACAATAAAATCAGACTCAATGCATTTTAGGAAAATAACCCAAAATATAAACATTATTTAAGGCTTCCACTGTTTTAGTATTAAAGACAAAATTTTCTTCCAGAAAATGTATTGTTATAAAAAAGAAGTGTAGTGTTAATGAAACGATATTTTGAATAAAATTTTTTTCATAGATTGTGACATATTTTTTAAAAGGTTAATACTCATTGTAAACATAACAAAGGGATATAATGAAAACATGAATAGTATATGCCTTCTCTATCCCAAACCAACATTTTCGATTTCTTTCTCTGAGATAATCAATGTTACATAACTACAAATTATGGTTCTGTCTTAAATATTTTTAATGCCTCTAAAATGTACATACACATGCCTTCTGTCATTGAATGAAAATTCATTTGGTTCAGAATTGTATATTCTCAAGGATTGACAGTGTTTTTTTAAAAAATAAATACAGTGATGGCATTTAAGTATAATATAAATCTCTGAGTGTAGATCTTATTGTATAATCTAGCAAAACCTTGCAGAGAAAATTAAAATGTGTTTTGTGTCTACCTATCAATCCAGGGAGAGTGAGAAAAAAAGTTCATATCACGTTTCCAAATATGCAGGTGTTTGGTAGCATGTGGATAAACACTTGCATAGTGGCCAAACAGTATATTAGCCAATAAAGAGCCTATGTGAAGGCGATGTTGAGTCAACTCAACTTTGACTTTCCTTCAAAATTTCCCAGACCCTCCTACAAGCCAAGCGTAGATTTCTTCCTGACTGGTCCGATTTTTACACTTCATACATTGTGTGTGTAGGTATATACATTTCCTTAAATAATAGTATAACAGTAGATAAAATCTATTTAAAAATCATCGGCAACTTTTGTTTTCACCATCATATAGATTTTTTAACTGTACTACAATATACATAACATAAATTTTACCATCTTAACCATAAGACTTTTGCCCATTTTTAACTGGGTTTGTGTTTTTTTGCTGTTGTTGTTGAGATATAAAAGTTCTTTATATATTCCGGATATTAATCCTTAATGAGATACATAATTCAGAAATATATTTTCCCATTCTGTAGGTTGCATTTCACTCTGTGGATTTTTAATGCACAGAAGTTTTAAATTTTAATGTAATCCAATTTATCTATATTTACCTTTGTTACCTCTGTTTTTGGTGTAATATCCAATAAATTATTGTCAAATGCAATGTCATGAAGTGTTTCAGCTCTGTTTTGTTCTAAGAGTTTTATAGTTTTGCATCTAATATTTAAGTCTTTGAGATAATTTTTGTATATGGTAAGGTAAGGATTCAACTTCCTTCTTCTGCCTGTGGATATCCAGTTTTCCCAACACCATTTGTTGAAGAAACAGTCTTGGCATCCCTGTCAAGAATCATTTGATCATATATGTGAGGGTGTGTTGCTGAGCTCTCTATTCTTCTCTGTTGGTTTATATGTGTTTCTTTGTGTCAGTAGCATCTGTTTGACTGTAGCTTTGCACTAAGTTTCAAAATCAGGAAATATGAGACCTCCAAATTTGTTCTTTTTCAAGGTTGTTTTGGCTATTTGGGATCCTTTGAGATTCCATGAATTTTAGGATGGATTTTTCTACTTTTTTTTTTAAAAAAAGATGGGATTTTTATGAGGATTGCATTAAATCTGTATATTTCTTTGGATGATATTGACATCTGAACAATATTAGGTCTTCTAATCTATGAGCACAGGATGTCTTTTCATTTATTTGTGTCTTCTCTAATTTCTTTCAGCAACATTTTGTAGTTTTCGTTGAATAGGTTTTTCACTTCCTTGATTAGCTTATTCCTTAGTTTTTGTTGTTGCTGTTGTTCTGTTTGATGTGTGACTAGCTGGATACTGTGATACCAAGTTTATGCTAAGATCATCCCTATTCTAGCCAGATCCATAAAAGGGTCTGGCTGGAAATTCTCTGAAGCCATTCTGTTCATCAGGGGTCTGAAATTGTGATCCACTTGGTCTTGTGATATCATGTTCATGCTGTAATTACCCATGAAGATAAAAGAGTGGTCTGGGGAATCACAGGTGTGTGTCTGTTCAGCAGGGCTCCAGAGGGCTGCATTGCTAGGCCTATCTGAATACCCTCGGAGTGCCCATTTTTTAGCCTGCTTGATGTGCCTCTTTCTGGAAATGCAGTTTCTTCAGGGCGTCATCATCAGGGACTTTTAATTGTGTAAATAGCACAGAGCCACAATTTTCTTTTGAAGTAGCCTATTTGATAAATGCAATGTTTCTGACTTGGATAAATATAGGGTTTACATACTTTTCACGACTCCAAACATCAGTAACTTTACAGGCAGTAGAATTTCAAACCTGAACATTCAAATCAGACAAGTCCTCAACGCCAGCCCCTGTGAAGGTGCTGATTATCTTATGTCACAGGGTGCAGTTGATCTGAAAAAAGTGGGAAATATCCAGATCGGCATAAATTAATCACATGACCCCTTAAAAGGAGAACTTTCTCTGGGTGACGGCAGAAAAATAAGGCGTAAGAGGAAGATAGAAATGGCAGAAGGGACTGTCAGAGATTTGAAACATGACAAGGGCTCAATACCATGCTACTGCTTTGAATTTGGAGGGAGCTACCTCAGAAGGAAGGTGGAAAACATCTAGGAGCAGCAAGTGCTCCTGGCTGACAGCCAGCAAGGAAATGGGGACCTAAGACCCGCAACCATAAGGAACTGGATTCTGCCAACATCTTAAATAAGCTTGGAAGGTTCTTTCCAGAGCCTACAAACAAGAGCTCAGCCCAGTCTTCACTTTGATTTCAGCCTTGTGATATCCTAAGAAAAACCCAGCCAGCCAAACTGGACTTTTGATGTAAAGAACTGTGAGATAAAACCTTTGTGATGTTTTAGGACACTAGGTTTGAGGTAGTTTGGTATGCATCAATAGAAAACAAATAAAAGGCTCAAGAGAACATTTGGTGCATTGAAGATGTTTGATAAATTTTAGCTCTCTTTCCTGTTTTATGCAAACTATAACATTTTTATTTCTCACGTGGACTTGTTTCCCTTACATTTGTTTAAAAGTACAAAATGCTTTGCATGCAAGACATAACTAAATGCCAACTTCCTCAAGAAGATTTCTCTTATCACTCTGGGGCAAAAAAGAATTTTTTTTCTTTGAACTACCATAATGGTTGCGTTTATATCTTTTTGCCACATTGACTGTATTTTGATATTTATTATAATTATGTGTAGGTATATTCAGAACTAGATTATAGACACGCTTTAAGAACCTAGACTGAACTTTATTCATCTTTACTTCTGATCTTGTTGCTGGGCCCAGTAAATAAATACATAAATACATATTTACTGATTTAGTACTTGATATATTCTATAAATAAACTCAATTAATAAAAAGATATCTTATTGCTGAAAACATAATTATCAGTGGAACAATTAGCTGATAATACCTATGGAATAAATATCTGCTATTAAACATTGAGAAACGCTACAAGTAAAATAATTAGTTTATTGTTACTAATTCTATTTTGAACCCACCTTTTCAATTGTAGCTGTCCTATTGTCTGATTTATTTCCTGTCTTGCAGGTGAACTGATTTTCTAGCTGCTTCAAGGTAACAGGTGTCCCATACATGTTAAACGAGAGAAAAAGCTGTGGGAAGGTATTTGAAACATTAAGATTAAAGCTTTGATGTGAAGAATTCTCTACCACTTGAAGAGGGCCAAAAGTCATCAATAATCATTATGGTACCTTACAAGGGCAATGCAATTTAAAAACATTTGTCAAACACTCTTGTAAAAATCCTTACCTTATTATTTGAGAGTTGAAAGAGTTCAGAATCCAAATGTTTACCAGTTCCTTATCTTGTCATTATTCCTTAGTAGTTTTTAGAGAGGTCAATAACTTACATGTAAGAGTATCAAAAGTCTACTTTTTTTATATCTTTCAAACCTAAAAATAAACATAAAGGGAGAAAGTAACGTTAGTTCTACTATTTATATAAATTTGTATTTTAAGGTAGATTTCTAGGCTAAATATAATGATGAGAAGAAACAGGAAAATTAAAATCGTAAATGAATGGTGATAATTCCTACTTAACACAGGAATGAAATAATACATTTAGAAAGGTCAAAATTAAAGTGTTCAGAGGGAATTGACTATATATTTTAATTAAATCAATAAGAAATCCACTCATATATTTTATTTGGTTATAAAAATAAACCACTCATGGTATATAAATGAAGTTTTAAAATTACTTCAGATATTGCTTTAGGAAAATCCATTAATACGGGTAAAAATACTTTCAACTCCCAAATCCTACTTTTTACGTTCTTAGGGGTTTCATTTTCTTGGGAGGCTAAACTTTCATCCATTATAAACCAATTGGTTTATGATGTATGATAGCAAAAATCCAGTTTTGTGTCATCTGGGATAACGTTAGCTACAGTAATTCTTTCTAATATAGCACTTCTTAGAGTAAAAGTAAAAGATATATATTTATAAATGTGCATATATTTAATTATTACTATCATCTTAATTAAAATACAATCATATAAGGAAAAGGTGAAGACAGTTAAAAACTACAGTGTTATAAACTAACTACTCTTAGGGATTTTAAGACCTGAGCATGTGCTTGAGTTGAAGGGCTAAAAAGAGAAAAATCTGTGCTAAAGCAAAGAATATAAGTAATGATTAAACAAACACATGAAGATGGAAGATAAGATTGAACTGAAAGACTAATAAAGAAAAGCTATCTTTATTTGAGTATCTGGTAAAAGTTTTGAAAAAGTAAACTACCATTTACAAAGAAAAGAAGGCATTAATATTACTGCATGTTTAGGAGGAAATGAGGAAAAACCAAAGGATGTTGGGCAAAAGCCTCAGAGGAGGCATTGTGTGTAGATGAAAATAGGTTTGTGTACAATAGATGATTGCTACAAGAAATCTTTTTGAAAAGTAATGAGACAATAATAACAAAAAGTAATGAAACAATACACTTACCTAGTTTGTCTTTTTAGAATTTTCAAAGACTTTAGCAATTGAGATGATATTCACAAGTCATATTTTATAATTAGTACTATCATTATCAATATTATCCAAATGAGCATATGCATAGAACTTTGAAGTTTACAAAAGATATATGTATATGCATTATATATGTACATACACACACACACACAGTTTTTTCATGACATTGTTGAGTATTATAACTATTTTACCGATTATGAAACTTAGGCTCAGAGAGTTAAAATGGTTTGACTCATAGTATATAAGAATATAAGAAGGAGCTAGGGACAAGTTAGTAATCCACATAATAATCCTGACAGTTTTATTTCATAATCCAAGCTATTTCTACCACACTACTCTGTCACCAAAGAATACATGTGTACTAACTTAATATCAAAATTATAAATGAAAATATTGAGGACTAAGTTAAACAATATATTTGGTATTTATAGAACAATAGGATGGGGAATCATTTCCTTGACCAAGAGGGAAAGTCAGTCCTGAGATACATTTATTAGTACTTGTATTACCATGTAGAAGAAGTTGGATATTATCTGTGACGGGCAAACCCTTAGATTTCGCACCTCCTGGTGTCAACACGTGGTGTAATACCCTCCCCTTGAGTGTGGACAAGATCTGTGCTTCTAAGCAATAGTATGTAGGAAAGGTGATGGGAGGTTGTCCCCAGGATTACATGACATTATATGAATTTTCATTTCAGCAGATTGGAGCTTGAAACTTTCCTTGCTGGCTTGAAGAAAGAAGTGTCCATGGGGCATGGAACTGTGGGCTGCATCGATGACCTGAGAGCAGCCTTCAGCCCACAGCTGGCAAAAAGCTGGGGCCTTCAATCATAAAGCCATAAGGAGAGGACTTCTGCTAATAGTCTGAATGAATCTAAAAGCAGATTCTTTCCAAGTCCGGCCTGCAGATGGGAGCACAACCTGTCCAACTTTTGGTTGTAGCCTTGTGAGATCTTCAGCAGAGGAGTCAGCTAAGCCCTGCCGGACTATGACATACATAATCTATGTGATAATAAATGCATGCTGTTTTAAGCTACAGAATTGGAGTAAATTTGTTACATAGCAATAGAAAGTTGATATCAATTTTGGTACCAGAAGTGTGGTGCTTCTGAAAGAGGTACCTAAAAATTCAGGGTGGCTCTGGGGTTTGATAGTGGGCATTTGAGGAGCTTGGTGGAGAAAGCCTAAATCACCTTGAAGAGACTGTTAGTAGACTAAGTCTGGACTATAAGTATGTTGCCAGGGAGGACTCAGAAGGAATCTGTTATTGGAAACTGGAGGAAGTGGGTTCTTCTTTCATGGTGGCAGAGAACTTAGGGAAAATGTCTCCTACAGTTATGTGCAAAGCAGAACTGGTCAGTGGTAGAGTTGTTTATATAGCAAAGGAGATTTCCAAGCGAATTGTTGAAGGTACTACCTGTTCTTTTTCTTACCACTGTTAATAGTAAAATGAGAGATTAGAAAGATAAATTGAGGGAAAATTGTTTTTTTTTTTTTTAAAAAAAAGAGTTATCAGTACTATAGGCAATGAGATCCTACTGAAGGATTTTAAGTGTCAGAATAATGTGACCAAATTTCTATTTTAGAAAGATGACATTGGGAGTGGCATGATTGAAAAACAACAAGCAATACTGGCTAAGGATACTGGTTTAATTCCTACTCATAATTCAAAATCAGCAATGATCACTGATTCAGAAAGCCTTCCATAACCCCCCAAAAAAGTCCAATGCCCTTTTTCTGGACCTCTATTGGCATCTTCAAAATTCTCTATAGCACTCGTGATATTATGTTGATTATTGAATAATCTATATAATATATAGACTTTATATTTCCTTTGAGCAGTGTATTACTTTCATATTGCTACTATAACAATTTTTGACAAATTTAGTGGCTTAAAACAACACAAATTTATTACCTTACAGTTCTGGAGGTCAGAAGTCCGAGATTAATCTTATGGGCTAATATCAAGGTCTTGGAAGACCTGCATTCCTTCTAGAGTTTCTAGGCTTTTCCAGATTCTAGAGGGCTCCTGTATGACTTGGCTTATAGCCCCTTCCTTTGTCTTCGAAGCACATCACTCCACCTTCTGCTTCTGTCATCATGTCTCTCTGACTGTGTCTCTCCTGCCTCCTTCTTTCCCTTTTAAGGTTCCTTGTGATTACATTGGGCCCACCTAAATCATACAGGATAATCTCCCCATCTCAAGATCTTTATTTTAGTCTCATTGGCAAAGGCTCTTCTGCCACGTAAGGTAACTTATCCATGCGTTCTCGGAATTACGCTGTGAACATATTTGCGGGGAGCATTAATCTGTCTACCACAAGCAGGGTTTAAGTTTTCTTCTCTATATCCCCTTCTAGCATTGTTCCGGAGGCATAGTACCACAACGCCTAAGTAGTCAAAGGCTTGTTCATAGAATAAATGTGTAACCAACTTCTAACCACCTTTTTTAATGAGTCACCTTATCAGATGTTTCTTGCCATGACATTATGCTCTCTAATAATCCTAGATCTTCTGGTGGCTCCAGCTGGCTCCACTGTTCAATAGTATAAGACTCTGAGAAAAGTGTTGCTCTCTATGTAATGACACTACCATCCTATCAGCCCCTGAGATGGAGTGAAAAATCACAGCACATTTCTTCATTCTTCACATCATCGTTTTACAAGCGAGCATAAATGTAGCATATTTAACAAAGTTCTGACGCTTACTGTCGGCACATTGAAGTGTTGGGGGGAGGATTTTGATACTTTTACTCATCTCCAAAAGTCAACTCTTCTTCAGATCTCTCTGTTGTCATTTTCATGCCCTTACAGAGGTCCCCCTCTTTACCACAGCAATTTTGACCACAAGAAATGCTTCTTTCTTAAGATTAATCCATCTGTTTCTATTTCCTCACATCTTACTTTGTCATCATAAAGGTACTTTTCTATATTTCTAGTTGCCTCGTATGTTCTCCAGTTCTGATCTGATTAACCTAAGTCATGGCATGGAGGACCTTTGAAACTCTTATATAAATCACAAACCTCCATGTTTTCCACTGAATTCACAAAATATGTTTAATTGTATACCTTTGTTGTGATATGGTTAATTGAGTGTGGCAGAGATATTTTCAGGGGCTTCTCACCTCCTCTTGTGGCACTATACGTAAAATTTATCACAGAGATACGGCAGAATTGACACTTGCCAAGGGGCAATTTTAAGTCCCTATTTCCTCATTGATTAAACACCCTGAGGAACCAGTGTTCATATCCTTCCAGGTCATGCCAACCACAATGATATGTTTTAAATAAACTTCTGCCTCTAGGTAATCGCTATCACCCATCATTTCATCTAACAGTCACTGGCAATAAGTATGTTGCTTCTAGATACTTCGTTGTATTCTTTCAGATTGATAAATTCTTACAAGGCAAATCAAATCTGTCTTTATGTCATCTTCAATCATAGGTATCGAATACCACTGATTATCAAATCTAAGCAAATAATCACTGGCATGCCATTAGGTAATTTTGCACACAGATATGGCATTTAATTTTAAAAAATATATCTGGAATGTGTTTTTACTTAATAAAACTCTTGCCATTGAGATTGAATTGATAGTGCCCAAATAGAGTAGGGATACGGGCTACAAGATAAGTAGTTCTTTAATGTAATCTGTTAGTTTATAAAATTCAGAAAGAGAGAGTCCTCTAGACTGTTTTCTGAAATGTCATGAATGCTATGATAGGATAATATTTTCTCTGGGTGGCACTAATGATGATGATGGATTACATTTATTGATGGCCGAACTGATAGATACTTTTCTATACATATTAATATAGTGCATAATCAATATAATTACTTAGCTGCTATTTTCTTCCCATCTTACAATAAGAGCAGAAGACAGTCTAGAGAGATTAGGCAACTTCTCCTCTATGTTACATGACTAGCGAGTGATGGAGCTGGATTTTGTTCTTAACTCCTATGGCTCCAGACTTCTACCTGGACAATTATAGAAAGAGAAGAGTTCATACTGCTGCCTTGGAATGGCTCCTCAAACCCCTCTCTTCTCTTTTCTGGAGTTACAGGTGAACTCCAGAAACACGAAATGGAAGTAAGAAGGGACATTAGAGGTATTTATTTCCTTTTCTGGTTTGATTTATATATTTGGTTATGTTCTGTTTGTATTTTAGTGGAACAACCTTGAACCGTGTTAGATGCTGAGCATAAGGTCCATTAGAAAGTTAGGAGAGAGAGAATGGGTAACGGAAGAAAAAGAAAAGTTTGAAGGAGAAGATGAGGAATGGAATAATGGGATCTAGGATGGACAATGATGATGTAGCCAATGAAACTATCAATTCTTCAGAGACAGAGGACAAGAAAGTAAGCCTGGGCGTGAGGTGTGTAGGCCTGCAGGGAAAAAAGAAGGCAGTTTCTGCACAGTAGCAGTGAGCAAGGGGGATTATGAGAGTTATGGGACTTGAATAAAAAGCTAGTCTGTTTCAAATATTTCATGTGTCAAATAAAAATACCTAGAAAATCAAATAGGCAATATTAAATTGTGATTTATAAATATACAGAATTGTGGTTGCTCTTGTTGTGTACATGTGCATTCATTTGTGTGTAGCAGCAAAGAAAACATTTACTATGAATTCATTAACGTTTAGAAGTTTACAGTATGACTCTGGGGTTGGTAAAATGAAAAGTGTCAGCTAGTGTGGTTGGCCCTGTGGTGTAGTGGTTAAGTTTGGGGCACTCCGCTTCGGCAGCCCAGGCTTGCAGTTTCAGATCCCGGGCGCAGGCCTATACCACTCATCAGCTGTGGCGGTGACCCACATACAAAATAGAGGAAGATTAGTACAGACATTGGCTCAGGGCTAATCTTCCTCAAGAAAAAAAAGAGGAAGATTTGCAATAGATGTGAGCTCAGGTTGAATCTTCCTCAGGGAAAAAAGAAAAACGTGTCCTCTACAAAGTTTGCAAAAAGAACTATGAGGCCCATGCTGTATAGAGGAAGAAAAAGCAGTGTGTGGCCAATGGCGCATAGGAATATAGAGGTTTAGTTATAAAGAACGAAATGTTTGGTTCTTTGTAAAGTTTTGGTTATAAGGAACAGTAGATACAGTGACAATAAGGCCGTTGGTGTGCTAAAATGATAATAGTTTAGGTAAGACTGCATTACGTTATTTTAATATATCAGGCATGGAATTTGTCCGTGTTACTGTGATGTACTGAACATACCCAGGAAGCTTGGTTGTACAGAGGGACTGAACTAAGGAGTGCGGCTTTAAAGAAAACCAAAGAACTCAGAGGGTGGAGTGTGTGTCAGTTTCACACATTAATATAAATGATACAGAGAATAATAGTTGGAGAAGGAAGATGAGGGCTATGAATCCAGGGCCTAAATTTTCATGGAAAGTGATAGGGTAAACTTATTCCTCAGAAATTCTTAAATGATTATCCAGGTGACGCAACCTCAAAAGAAGACATTCATGAATGATTGCTGAAGAGAAATGATGTCTAAATTGCAATATCGCTATTTAACATAGTATATATTATACTTATTTATCCTGGTAATGTCTCTGTTAGGAGTACACAAGATCACGAGAGCAGAGAATTTTACATAACTGGTTATTGATTTTTCCTTATTTTTAAAATTTTCCTGATATATAGTTACTGCTCAATAAATATCTGTTGAATGAAACCTGGAAGAATAAACCGAAGAATGATGAATAAAATGGTAATTGTGATATCGACCCTGATATCAGTTTCCCCACACTAAACCCAGCATATATGGGGTTAAAACCAAAACACTCATTCCCTGCTTACTCTCTGGCTTCCTGGCTCCAGAATCCACTATGCTCCATGGAGACAGACACCATCAAGGACAAGCACTTGGCATATCTCCTCCCCACAAAGAGATACAGACTGGTGGGAAAGCTTCTGACCAGCAAGGTCATGAGCTTCCACCTCTCTGCAAGTGTCTCAAGGCCAAAGACAGGCTGGTGGGAAAGCTCCGACCAGCAAGGCCATATGCTCCCCCTCCCCTACCTAAAGCCCCAAATAAAAACCCTTCCTTTTAGCTTTTCGGGGAGTTTGGGATTTCAGCGTTAGCTGCCCTCTCTCCTTGCTCAGCGCTGTGCAAAAATAAAGTTCCTACTTTCTTCCACCACCCCTGGTGTCAGAGATTGGCTTGCTGCGCAACGGGTGAGCGAACTCACTTCAGGTTCGGTAACAACTGGAAAATAAGAATGTGGACTTTGTCTTGTAGTCCTACGATAAGAGCATGAGAAAAAAGAACAGATGTAATAAAAGTGCTATCTTGAGGGGAAAATCCAATTTTCAGTTAAGTCAAGGAAGCAAAAGAAGATTTTGGTGAATTATATTAAAAAGTAACTGGGTCGGGGGGCCGGCTCTGTGGCCGAGTGGTTAAGTTCGCGCGCTCCGCTGCTGCGGCCCAGGGTTCGGATCCTGGGACAGACATGACACCACTCGTCAGGCCACGTTGAGGCGGCGTCCCACATCCCACAACTAGAAAGACATGCAACTAAGATATACAACTGTGTACAGGGGGGTTTTGGGAGATAAAGCAGAAAAAAAACAAAAAGATTGGCAACAGTTGTCAGCCCAGGTGCCAATCCTTAAAAAAAAAAACAGAAAAGGAAAAAAAAAGGAACTGGGTCCAAGATAAAAATATGGGAAGTAATAGGAGAAACCAATTAATAGCCAACTAGCCCACTAATCTGGCAGAGATAAGTCAAAAATAACAGTTTTCTGGCATGAGTAATATTATGTAAATTACTATACCATTATATCAGTTAGGGTCACAATAAGAAACAGATGATACATTGAAGTGATTAGTCGCACAGAAGGTAATACAGGAGCTATTTGCAGGGATGTGGGCAAAGTAAAGGAATCCAACAAGACATGGTAAAACACCCCGCAACTAGCATCACAGAAAGTCAATGTGGCCCTCCTGAAGGGTAGGAAAAAATGGTGGTCCTGTTAAACCTGGCAAGAGTTCTAACTGTGCAGTAGACATCAAGAAGGAGCTATTGTCTTAGGGAGAGGATTTCAGCCACTGTCAAATTGCAACCTGCCAGGGAGAGATGGAGGTGGGAGTGATAAAGACATTGACCCCCCCTTACTTCCTCCTGCTGGTGTAAACCTCCCGTTGGTGTAAACCACTGACAGAGTTAAATCAGGAGCTATAGGGAGTGGAAAATGGATCTGGAAATGCTCAACCATTTATCACGATGTTGAACACTGATGGAGGAGCAGGAATGTGTATATACACTTTTACGTATGTGTGTACATGTAAATTTGAGACCTGTTTGGTTTGTTACACTCATGCCTTATGCCAGTGGCCATATCAAGCTGGCAGCTAAAGATAACGGGTGTAGAGTTGAGCTGTCCAATACAGTAGCCACTACTCTCATGTAGCTATGGGGTGTTTGACATATGCCTCGTCCCAATTGAGTCATGCTGTAAGTGTAAATATGCACCAGATTTTGAACAGCTAGGATGAAAAATTATATAAAATATCTTATTAATATTTCATATTGATTTTGTTGGATATATTGTTCCAAGTATAAAAATATTATTAAAATTAATTTCATCTGTTTATTTTTACATTTCTAAGGTGGTCACTAGAAAATTTAAAATTAAACGTGTGCCTTTCCTTTGTGCTTGATCTTATGTTTCTATTGGACAGCACCGGTCTAGAGCTACCAGGAAAAGAGGTCTCCACAGGGAATATAAAGCTAGATGAGTCTGGGGATTCCTAGGCTTATCTTGGTAGAAGCAGAGACAGTTTTCTTCCAGTAGCACAAGGTTTCAACTCCATAATCTTATACAAGCTCTACACAGCTCTATGCCCAGAAAGATATATGATCAAAGTTATAACTCACAAAGGAGTGGTAGTCTATTTTATATTGATACGCTACAATTTCTATAGAGAATTTGCTTAAAGGTTTATTTAGATGTTCCCAGTTTTTATCGTGGCTCTTGAGCAATCTGACTTCGAAACTTTAATTCATTATTAGCCAACCTAGGAACCTTGTAATATTTTCAAGGCTTATTCTGTTATTCTTTTCATAGCACTCATTCTGTAGTACTTGTCTAGCACCTTGAAAACATTTTAAAAAAATAAAACAGAACTTAGGTAAGGTTTGATTTTCATTTGTTTTAGATCTATGGCAAAATTTCAAAAGGTTCTTAGTACAGAAGACTTGAATATTTTTAAAACCTCGAGAAGAAAAAATTTTAATGTGCTTATCACTCTGCTCTCTGCTGTATTCTTTCTTAATTTTCTATTAGAGTAGTTCTTGGAAACCACCTGCAAGGTATGCCAACCATTGCGAAACTGAACAAGACTCTTGGGGTTTCCTGCATGCCATTTGGTTCCATTATAACGAAATCCAAATCCCAGATCCCAACACTTTGGCTATTAACATTCTATTGAACGTTATAAAAGAACTAAGCTATAGAAATCCTCGTGCCTTAGCAAAGTTGTATTGAAATAATGATATTATGCTTTCTAAGAAAGAGATACATGCTTCCTATTGCACGCAAAGTATTCCAATATCCAGCATTAGATACTACAAGAAAGGTTTGTAGAGGCTGCTCTCAGAGTTCACAGCCCCCAAAGTATCAGCTGGAGAAAGGTGACGAATGACTATCCTGTGGTCTTTTAGTTTTGGTGCCCATCTGCAGCACAGTAGCTCGGTATGGTGGTTGCTAAATATTTACACAATTTAATTTGACTACGGAATATGTACTTCAGAGACAGATCTTTTCATAGGTTAGCAGGAATAAACTGCTGGGGTTTTCCATAGGTCAGCCTTGGCAGAAGCCAATGACAGACAGGTGACCTATTTGGAGTGAAACAATAAAAATGGTTTCCATAAAGTAGACCCTGGGGCAGATAAACCTTGGAGAGGTTACAGTAGAATGGTAACAAATTGAGGCCTAGACCAATCTTACTGATAAGAAGAAGCCAACGTGTTATGGACAAAAAAATCTGATTTTAAGAGCTGTTACAGAGTAAATCTCATATTATATTTTTTAGGATGTATTGCAATCAATATTCTATCTAAGGAGTTAGCTTCTATGAATGGCACGTGTAGTATATTCAATCCAAGATTTCTGGGCTCTAGGCTATTGATGATTTAAGAATTTATAATAGGAAATAATAATAATTGCCTAGAATAAAATATTTTTTTGGAAGCTTACTATAAGTCAGGCTATTCTTCTAAGCAGTTTACTTACATGTACTAATTTAATCATTAAAATCACTGTCAGGTATGGGGCCTACCTGGTGGTGTAGTGGTTAAGTTCACATGTTCCACTTTGGTGGCCCAGGGTTCACAGGTTCGGATCCCAGTGCAGACCTAGCACTGCTTGTCAAGCCATGCTGTGGTGGCGTCCCACATAAAACAGAGGAAGACTGGCACAGATGTTAGCTCAGGGCCAATATTCCTCACACACACACAAATTAACTCTCAGGTAAATTTTAATAGAATTTTTTTAGAGATGGGAAACCAGGGCATCAAGAGTTTAAGTAATTGCCCAAAGTAGATCCAGAGGAGATTGTGAGCTAGGCTTGGAGTTCATATCCATTTTGGGAGACTAACAAATAAGGTAAAACAAAACCTAAATAGACGATCCTATTTATCTCTGGAACACATAGGCTATGTGGCTACAACTTGTTGAGCCTGCTTGAAATAGAAAATGTGGAAAGATCGTTTGCAGAAGCCCTTCCCCAGTGCCAAGCTTACCTAGTGCCAGGAAGGAATTCTGTTTTAAAGGGCACTGTAAGTCTAATGTTTTCTTTTCTTTTCTTTTCTTTTTTTGAGGAAGATTAGCCCTGAGCTAACATTTGCCACCAATCTTCCTCTTTTTTGCTGAGGAAGACTGGCCCTGAGCTAATATCTATGCCCATCTTCCTCTACTTTATATGTAGGGCGCTTGCCACAGCATAGCTTGGCAAGCAGTGCATAGGTCCGTACCTGGGATCTGAACCGGTGAACCCCAGGCTGCTGAAGCAGAATGTGCTAATTTAACCACTGGGCCACCCGGCTGGCCCTCTAATGTTTTCTTAAAAGAATCAAACTTCTGGAACCCAGGCAATGACTTATCAAGAGATGTAATCTGTAGAACCGTAAGCCCATGATGGAGCTTCTGTGGTTCTCTATATGCTCATTGGGAGAGATCTAGGAACACTGTCATAGCAAGAAATACAGACCTTTAGGAACTATGCAATTATTAGCAGACGAAACTTCAGTCACTTGCATAAATCCCATCATTCTGAATATTTAGAGATCATAGATGATTTTACATGTTTAACAACCCACCTTACTCAATTTATTCTAACTTGGCTAGGGTGCCATTTGAGAAGTGCTTACCATATTTTGGTTACTGCACACTTTACGTACATCATTTCACCTAATCCTTAAAACAATCCCGAAGGGTAAGTATTGTCATCTTCATTTTTCTAATGGAAAAATAGAGGGCCACAGAAACTAAGTAATTTGACCCAGGCCGCATAATGTCTAAGTGACAAAGTCAGCAGCTCAGGTGTCTTTGACTCCAAGCCTGTGTTTTTAACACCTATGTTACATAAACACAAGCCCACAGTTTAATTTCAAAGATGTAAGGCCTTGGATAGGAGAGGAGAGATGATATTTACTTTTGTTTTGGTAAGTTTGAAACATTAAAAATTTACAGTTTATTAAACCGAATTATTGATACATAAATATTACTTGAGAAAATTTGTAAGTGAAAATCTGGAGGGAAATAGACCTTTTCTTAATTTGATATTTAATAAATTGGAACGAGCAGTATCATTGCATAAGAATATTTTTTTCTTTAGTGCTTAAAAAAATTTCGCTTAAAAGACCAGTTTGTGTTTTCTAGCACGACCCATTTAATAGTGCGTGATTATTTCACTTGATTCATTTATTTGTTAAGTGTTTTCTGACTATCCGTTACATGGATTTAGTCTACACTTGGCCCATATCCTTGAATCCTCTTTACATTTCCATACACGAGTGTGCCTTTTAGCTTTGCGGAAGAGCTGCCTTCAGGCTGCTGGACCCCACTTTGGACCCATGAGCCCAGTGGATTGGGAATGCCTAAGAAATAGAGTGCTCAAAATGAAACCCCCTCCATAACTGATACCAGAGGGTGGGGGGCGAGTGAATAAATACCCCAGCTCCCTCACCCTTGGCCAGGCAACTTCCAAGACGTGTTTTGCACCATTTCCCAGAGCTTCCCTGTGGAGTTGAGCTATGGCCAGTGACTGTAAACACTCATTTAGTAATGAACCTCTTATTGTCTGCATTCCCTTCCTTGCATCACCTCCCCACAACTCTGTCAGCACTCTCAAATAAATGACGAGGACTCAACCTTTGTCTCAGAATTTCTTCTGGGGATAACCTGACCTAAGGCATTTCTGATGTGCAAAGCACTGTACTGGCAGTGTATTCCTATGAGACAAACACAGTTCTTGCCCACAAAATTCAAATAAAAAAGCAAAGTCAACTTCATTTCTAATCAGTTTTACTTACTCATATAAGTTTATACAAGACCATATTAGGTAAAAGCATTGTATGAATAATTGGCACACATGCTATACATATAACATGTGCTATACATATAGCACATACAACATAGCACATGAATATACATATATTACATACAGATACATGTAGCACATACAATGCATATAGCACATGCAATCAGTACATCACCTTGGTAATTCAAAGCAACTTTAATTTCATGAATAACTAGATATAAAATTTAGATCTCTAAGAACCAGATCTAAAATTAGAACAATTTATATAGTGTGATAAAATATTAATAAAGTTTCCTTTAGATGCACAAATACACAAATAATGTAAAACGTAAATTATGAAAACTCATCAAGAATTCCGTAACTTTGAAGTTGACAGGAGAAATGCATTTTGTTTCAGCTGTGGCCAAATCGTAGATCCACTTGAGCTGGAAAACAAATACCTAGGGCGCCATCAGGGTCTCGCCTACAGTACTGTTGCTTACATGCGCTGGGGTTTTCTGTGAGTGATCTTGGATGCCTATTGTGATGCTAATGTCACTGCTAAAAATCATGCCTAAAATCTTTAGTTGTGAATCAGCAATTAGATGTGACAAAGCACTATGAAAAAATATCCGTATAATCATATGACATATTCTGCTGTTAATTTAGAATTTCACGTTTTACAAAATGCAGAGTTAATGTAGAAAAATTCTTTAAAGGACACTAAAACAGAAACGCTTATACTTTTTAACTAGTATGAGCAGGCAAAGATGATGGAGAAATGCTGGTGATACAGCTGCAAGATCCACGTCATTATGAGCACAAAAACTGGAGATTTATGTGCTCTGAGAATGCCTCCTCTATGCGTTATATTTATCCCTATGGAGAAAAATAAGTTTTGAATGACATAAATTTTGAATGACAAGACTTCTTTAAGAATATATCTCTAGCATAAAATGCAAGTGTTCTCTCTTCAGGGTTATCAAAATACTGATTTTACATCACCCTCAATGAAGTGATATTGAAATATATCTAAAATAAGAGATTCGTAAAAACAAATCTTTTAAATTTACTTTTTTTTTTTTTACCGTAGTTTGCTTTAGTTTTATAAAACACAATTGGTTTAGCTATTATCAAAATCCTCAACAAGGATGTACATTCTGAATGATTTGTTATACAGGTGCAAATGATATAAAACTAACAAGAAAACGATGTGGAAACATAATTAACGCTAAAAACAGTTCATACTATTTTCTAAATCAAATGCAGTATATCTAATGGGGCCAATTTCAATGGCAAGTTTTGTTTGATGAGGTTTTGTGTCATTCGTATCAAATACTTAGACGGTCAAACTTCCCTACAAAGAAATGTATCTTTATAGGGGTTCTGTGGCATGATTAGAAATATGGAGAATATTATATATCACTTTTGCCTTGCTATAAAATGCCAAGTGCACTCAGATATTACAATTATTCCAACATAATAATTAAAATGCTTATTATAGTTATATTATGATTAGTGCCTCAGTTTTCCATTTTTAATCTTTTCTCCCGTCATTATCTATCCTGGTCCATTCCTTTTACTATATTTAGTTAATGTACACTATTTGATAGTTTTTTTAAAATCCTGAGAATAGAATTAACTTAAAATTAACTTAAATTTCTTAATTAACATGATAAAATAAAGAGGTCCCCTATTCTTAATTTAATAATTTAAGCATTGTGCTATAACACATAATATTTCCTTTTTGATTATATTTTGAAAATTATGAATAGAACTGAACAACGTCAGTTAAGTGCAAATATATAGCTTTTCTTTCTGCAATTACCTCCCCCATTCTTTCTATTTCTCTTCCTTTCTCCTGCCCTCCTTCCACATGTTCCTCTTTCTGTTAAAACATTTAAAAATCTTTAACACAGATAAATGCCATAGATTTATAGAAACACTTTGTACTGACTTGTGCTCAATTTCAGCAGAACATTTTTCAGCTTGAGAAATAAATCAACATTTATATTTAATGAAATCACTGTTGAATGTAAAAACATTTATTATGCGTGAGAAGCACTAGAAAAAAGGCAAACATATGCTTCTGAGTCCAGCACGGCACCTTCTCAGCTCTTCCATTTCTCCCACAGAAACTGCTTGAGGGGTTTTGGGAAAGCAAACACTTTTTACCTCTGACTTTTTCCGACTGCCCTGAAGCTAGGGTTCAACTAGGAAGGAGGATATTGATCCCCATTTTGTCTGGAAGCTATCTTTGGACTGCTCTGGGTCAGGCATCTGAACCATATAATGACAGTTTCCACCAGGTCTCACTTGAACCTAGGGACACAGTTAAGGAAGTGACACACTCGAAATTTCTGGACCCTGTTTGAATCCAAGTTATGTAAAAGGAGACTGGCATCAGCAATGTGTCAGAAATATTCTTGAACATCAGTGTCCTGTATCGACACCATATCATGTCTGCAAGTTGGGACAAAATGGGACACTTTGAGACCATTGAAACAACTGACAATTTCTCTGTATTGTGAGCAAAAGTATTTGCAATGGTTAGTTTCATGTGTCAGCTTGGCGAGGCTATGACACCTGTTATTCAACACTAATCTAGGTGTCGCTGTGAAGGTATTTTGTAGACGTGGTTAACATCTACCATTAGTTGACTTTAAATTAAAGAGATTAACTTGACAATGTAGGTAGTCCTCATCCAATCAGTTGCAAGGCCTTAAGAGCAAAAACCAAGGTTTCTTTGAGAAAGGAGAAATTCTGCCTCAAGTTTGCAGCATTGACTCCTGCCTGAAAGTTTCTAGCCTGGCAGCCTGTCCTATAAATTTTGAACTTGCCATCCCCGCAAACACTTAAGCCGATTCCTTGAAACAAATCTCTTGATTTAGGTGATATGGATAGAGATATAGATATAGATGTTACTGGTTTTGTTTTTCTGGAAAACCCTAATACAATATTATTTACACAGTGCTTAGTAAGAGCATTCTCCGTTGCCAGCAAAGCTAACTTTTTAACTTTTCCCACGTGCAAGGCATCATCTGGATTGTTTTTTAAGTAGAATGTGATCTTATTAAAAGACTGCAGTCACAAAATAGGATGACATCTGTCTTCTATTTTTTTCCTCATAACCCTGGGATTGTATGTGTTTTGTGCACATCTTAGCCTGTTGATAACCCATGTTATGGCTGGACCGGCCCATGTGATTCCTATTATGATTGCAAGATGCCTGCAGCAATAACCATCAGGAAATTTTCAAAAAAAGGTTTACGACTTTCAAGCCCTAGAAAATACATGGCACACTTGGAGCCACACAGCAAGGTCCGGGTAGAGAGAGAGTGTGTGCGTGCGGGCCTGGGGTTCTGCTTTTATTGGAGTTGAGGGTGGGGCTCTAGAGTTTCGTGGGCTCACTCTTTATTAGTGAATTTAAAACATAAGAGTGGTAATTTAAAGAGCAGGAAGACAAGAGACAAGTGGCCTGAAAGGTCAGTTATCAAAATCAACCAAGATCTCTAAAACAAAGGAGCCTGGGCAGAGAGGGGGCCGCCTGGCTTTTTATCAAGTGGTGTGCCGGCAATGTGTTTATTCAGATAGCCGTCTTTGATGTGGATGCCTCGGCAACAAAAGCTTATGTCAGAAACTTGGTTTACAAAAAAAAGGAAAAGCAGTGTCAGGGCTTATTCTATAGCATGATATGATTTTGACTACAGTAAATAATGATATATATTATAATAATAGGAGTCTGGTAGATTTTAACCTGTTCTCACTTATTTTAGGTCTATTGTACTTTTCTTTTACCTCAAAACTCTTTAATTTTGCTATGCTTTAAATTTGTCTTAGCCCTTCTGATATTTCCAATATTTATATTTGTAGTATGGTTATTAAAATCATTCCTTTAGCTTCAAAAGGAACAAGGAATTAGTTTCATCTCATCTGTCAAATTGAATAATTTTATAATACTATTGGGAAGGCTAAAACTAAAAAGAATTCTTAGTCTGTTTCTGATCGTAGGAAAAATTGATGTCTTCCATATTTGCCGTGGATGTGGAAGAAAAGGGGCAGGAGGAAATGTGGTTTGGGGAAACCCTGATCTAATGGCGATGCTAGAAAAATCCATATCATCAGTCCTGACCTCTCTTCTGAGGTCTAAACTCAGATTCAATTACTTCTAGGTTTTTCTAGAATGGCACCATCATTCATTGAGTTATCTAAATCAGCAAAGATGCCCATCTTAAACCCCTCCTTTCTCTGTGCTCTTCATTCTAGCTAACACTGAGTCTTGACAAGTCTGCTTCTTAAACATTTATTTTCTGTCCACACCTCATATGTGGCCTTGGGTTTACTCCTTTCACAGCACTTAGTTAAAGGTTACTTTTTGACTGTCCCACTAAACAATGAATCTCTTAAGAACAGACATTCAAATTTGTCTTTGCATTCCTAGTGGTTAAAACAGTGGATGACACTGAGCAAGTTATCTATACATGTTTTGTTCAGTGTATGAAAATTCTCTACATGAGCTTTCACTTCCTCACTGAGATTAAATATAACTTAATCCCCACCACTTTCTGTGTTCTTACTTCCTCCTAAATACTTCCTATAAGGTACTGGAGAACTTGTTTGCATTTATTTGTTAGCATGACTATCTCACATTAGTACATGTTAAGTTATTTATAGAAACCATATCCCAAAACATTCTTTCACCACTTGTAGTCAGTGCAGTTTCTGATTTTTATTCTCTCAACAAAATCTCAGCTATAGGAAAAGGGAACAGGAATTCTTGAGTGAAGAAAGAATCAGGGAAGGTGCTCATGGTCTAGGTTCCAGATACTTTTCCAGGCACAGAGAAAGAAAGGTGTGTTTTTAATATTCACTTTTATTAATTTTACTCAGAATAGACACATGGATGGTCTGGATCAGAGACAGATTAGGTATTATTCTTTAAATCATAATAACTGTACTGGCCCCCTTTACTCCAGTTTTCACCCCTGAAGTGACACAATGAAAGTCAGATGAAAATAATCCAGTACATGTGTGACCAGTACTCCATGGGGGAGGAGTAAAGAAAAATGGATATTCTCTGCTCATACACAGGAGAAGGAAGCAGCTGTCTCCCTCTGCTTTGCCAAAAGGAGGCACGAAAACCTCTGCCCCTTGGAGCTGGATGAAAAGGATGCTGGGTTCTCATTCTAACCATATGGAATGGGAATGCATTTCTTGAAGAGCAAGATATACCCCAGTGTTTCTGAATTTCACTACCTACAGATGTCTCCAAGGTGCTAAGTATCACTCAGGAGCTAGGTAAATCTCTCTGGAGTTCTCTCACTATTAACATAAGTGAATATTAACCTCCCAACATTTGCTCTTAGCCTAAGGTTCCAACTTTTAGCAAAACTTATTCAGAAAGTTCCAACTCTATAGAAACACGAAATATTTTTTTCCACACTGCCACAGCGTGCCTGTAAACTTTCAAGACACAGCCACCCCAGTGAAGTGTGTTTTGAGGAACCAAAGTCGAATATGGGAGGCATGAAGAAAGAGAACCAAAGTGTAGGAGCTTTAAGTTTTGTGCAAGGAATTAAATCAAAATAGATATCTCTGCAGAAGAGAGAGGCATCTGTGCGACTCCGCAAATGTGAGATTAAATAACCATATTACGGCAATGAGAAGACCACGTTATTAGAATGAAGTGAAAATGATTCTAATACCAGAATATTATGGTGTTTATACTCCAACACACACACTTCTAAAGAAATAGTTCTAATAGATGAAAACTCTTAAATAAAAATATTAGTAAATCAAATCTAGTGCTACATTAAGATGATGACACACGATTAGTTAGAATGTTTTATTCCAGTAATAAATACGAGACAGTTTAAAAGTATTAAATCTATATAATTAAGCACAACACTAATTCAAAGTTGAAAACAACCTCCATTACCACTATGTTTAACAAACCAATTATAAAGGCTCAGTAATGAACAACTAAATATGACATTGGAACTAAAATAGAAAGGCAGATCTATGGGATCAATTAGAAAACTCAAAAATAAATATATGCGTGTGCATGTATTTAATATAGATTATATAATTAGTTTCTAATTGGTGAGGAAAAGATGAGTTAGTTAATAAACAGTGCATGGCAATTACTTCTTTGAGGGAAATTAAGGGAAGGCATCACAGTAAATCATATGTTACAAAATTCCAGATGGATTAAAAAGTTAAATACAGAAGAATTTATATTTTTAAAAAACATGAAGAAATTATGGCTAAGTATTTATCTGGGTTGAAGAAGGAATGAGGCATCAAAGATCATTATATATAATGTATATAATATAGTATAATTATGCAATATAATAATTCTTATTATTACATTAGAGGAGAATCATTATTATTACTGCTATTGTTAAAATCTCCCACCTTTGCAGTTGTTTGGAAAGTGGATACTTCTCTGTGCCTTTGATGAGAAAGCAAATAGGAATGATAGTTCTAGAGAATAATTTCCAAATAGATATCAAAAAATTAGAAAGGTGCACACTCTTTAATTCCAATCTAGAGAAATGTCCTCTGTACAAAACCAGAGATTTCAAGAGAGGTAAGCAAAACATCTGGCAATACTCCTATGATGAAATTTTATATAAACAATGTAATGCGATGAACCATTAACACACCTGTGTTTGAGGAAAGTTATCTTCATGAAAAAAGAAGTGAAAATAAAGGCACCTTACAAGTTATCAACATCGTTTTAAATTGAAAATAAAAATATATTTCCAAAAGAATTAGAGCAAAATGTGGTTATTTGTGGATGCCAAGTTAATGGTTATTTCAGTTTTTATCTTTCCTCTTTCTCCTCCCTTTTTCCCATATCCAACCTTCAATCTTTCTTTCCTGCCTTCCCTCCTTCCTGCCTTCATTTCTCTGTCTTTTTCTCTCTCTTCTTCTTTCTTATCTACTTTATACTTTGCATAATTTTTCAGTAAAAATTATCTTTTCACAATTAAAGAACAAACTTTAAAAAAAAAAACCCTTCTAATACCCCTTAAGATATTGTTCTTGTGAATGATGCTGTGGGACATTTAAAAGAAAATGAGCAATATTTTTTAAACAAGCTTCTACCTGTAGTAGCAATCATGTGCTTACAAGCTTTCCAATTTGAGTTAAAATGACTTAAGAACAAAAAATTGTACGCATTACATTTCTACTCCTTGATTGTTTAGATTTTGTTTATATTTATTCAGAGTGGAAAGAAATTAAAAGTATTTGTGAGCTGAGCCTGCATGTATATGACATACTGTAACAGCTAAAGTAAGAAGAAACCTTCTAGATAAATTAAATAAAGTTAAAAAAAATCTTTCAGATCTGGATATTGTAATCAGATGTTGTAACATTTAAAGGAGATTGGATTCTTGAGAAAAAAATACATAGATGCTATAACCTATATTCACATAGGTAAATAGATACGTACAGACAGACAGACTTACATACCTGTACATATATACACAGAGAGACACACACACACACACAATAGACCCTCTATGGCTTCTTTAAGTTATTGTCTCAAAGAATCACTTGGAAAGATGCACACAGAATTAAGTATACGTTGGGGAACAGAGTTGCATTTGTGTTGACTGATGTAGAAATTTTATTGCAGTTGAATTTTTAGAGTACGAAATCCTTAGGCTTCCAATTGCTTGGTCAATCCCCAGGTTTTAACTTGGTTAACAACGATACCATGAAAATTTAGAGAAATAAACTGTAGTCTTTGGGGATACATGCAGAGTTTACAGAAATTAATAAAAATAAATCTTAAAGTTAACATTGAAAAGTAAATGTAAAAGAAGATTCTTCTCTGTTTTCATAATTTCATCCCTTATCTGTTTCCATTATTCATACTTTTTTTGCTTTCTTCTTGGTTTCTCTTTGTAAATCAGGGTTGCAAAGGAGTATCCATAAATCATCCCACTTATTTTTTCAAAATGGGATATAAGTTAATTTATGAGTTATAACTAAAATATTTTTGAATAAATCCAACTATAAAATAATAACTTCATCATCATTCACTGATAATATTCATCTACATTGATAGCTATAGCTATATATATCTCACTTATTTTTTACTCTCTTGAGTCTCATTTCAGATGCAGAACATTGTTATGTCAGTGACCATGAACTCCAGTATTATAATACCAAAACACACATATCCACACACCTGCCCAAACTCTTAACTGGACAATAGAGCTGACATACTGAACATGCAGGCAAGAGCTCAAAGCTGTTTTCATGATTCTAGAAGTAACTTCAAATCATTGATGTGCACAAAATCCTCAAAAACAAGAAAGTTGCTGAATCCACAGCCTATTCTTCAAATGTAGGCTTGAAAGAAATTTATTCTGTTGTTATATACAAGTGGGATATTATATGAGGTCATGGAAAGATATCCCTTGTCATAGCCTCAAGAACATAAATGCAATGAGAGTTTATTCAATTTTTCTTATAGTCACCTTCGATTCTTATAATTTTGCAATGTCAAGTTATGATTTAGTCATGGAAAAACTTAGTTTAAATACATGTTTGATATAATTTCAGTTTTTAGGACGCTGCTTAGACTTTTCCACTGATGTATACTTAATAAAAAAGAGTGAACTCCTGAGGATCAGGGCAGATGCCGAAACAGAGAACTTTATGTGCAAAATGTATTGGCACGAATTTTTGCATTCAATGCCATAGTACTTGCATATAGTTGGGTAAGTCATTATCAATACTATTTCTCACAATTTTTGGAGAGAAGAGATTTTGAAGACGTGTTTTCTGACAATAATCTGACACCATATGGCACAGTTTACTCCCTTGCATCCTCCCTCCCGTAGGCAGACAGTCAACAAAGAACACCTGCATTCACTGTTACATAGAAAGGGAAATATGATTTTGCAGATAAAGAATATACAACTGACAAACGACTATGGGCTTTTTTATAATAACAAATCTAATAAGTGATGAAGGTAGGAAAAGAAACATATCTTCTGCAATTTTAGCCAGATATTCATTTCTCTACAACACAGGCAAGAACAAAATCCCACAGGAGTGGTCTAAGGAGACTGAATGAGTGAGAGCATGTGAGCTGGAATTAAAATACCAAAGGAATAGCAACTAATAATTTGATGGAAAAGAAGAGGGAGAATACCCCAGGTGGAAGCAAAATTCATCAATGCCATTGAATGAAATACTGGACATGTTGTCTGATTGATCTTGAGCCCAATTTTCTGTTCGGGAAAGGAAGGATTTAAAGGAGAACTCTGCTTCAAATTTGGACCTACATATGAGTAGCATCGACGGTACACAGTGGTATTCTAGGGGTCATGTAGCTAACATTCTTCTGATATTTCAACTTTACCCAAAGTTCTGAGAGGAGATAAGCAATAACATCATTTGTTCATTTACGTATTTACACATCAAAAATTTATATACGTATTAATGATTTAATATATGCCAAGCACACTGCTACATCCTGGGGACAGAGTAGGGAATAAGACTAAGTTCTTGTCTTCACTGAGATTTTGTTCATGTGTGTGTTTGTGTGTAGGTGTGTGTTTCTGGGCGCAAATAAACATGCTCTCTCTTTATTGAGGGTGTGGTGGGAGGTGGAAAAATGTATAATTTTGAGTCAGAAAGGGAAAAATGATATACATGTTTAGTCACCACTTCTTGGTACTGGAAAAGTATAAAAATGTTGAGCAAGTGTGTGGTGTGATCACTGATGTACTATAGACAGATAATTCTGTGGCAATGTATCCTAGAGATTCCTGAGATGAAAGAATGACAAAAGGTAGGTCAAGTTGTGGACTATTGTAGAAATATAAAGGAGATGATATGAGACTCAAGTGGCAAGCTTGCCTGAGCATCAGAGTTGAGTCAAGAGGGAGAGAGAAAATCGGATATTGCTATTTTGCCAGAATCTAGACATCAAAAGCAGTGCAGGTAAGGCAGTTAACTCAAACAGTTTGATTCTAGCTACTTTAATATCGTCTCATTCCTGAGGTGGGCCAATATGTTTCCTGCATTCCCCAAGAGATTTACATTCATGGAAACTAAGATAAGGAAAATTGTCATTAGGTCATACATTCCAGAAAGATCAAGTCAGGTGTACTCTGAGTAAAGGCTGCTGGGCATGACAATGACACTATTATCAATGACCTCTAAAGGAGAAATTTTAATAAAATCATGAAATGTGCTTTGCAAAACAAAGCCTGTTTTCTTCTACCTCCCACCAGGTGGCTAGCCCATCAATCTCCTAATGACCATTAGTTTTGGGTACATAATAGGAATTCAGAAATGATCATTTAATGAATGAATAATGATTGAAATAGAAAAAGATTAAGAATTAGATTGGATGTAATAAAGTAGGAGAAATGAGTGCAATATACAATCTCTGGCATAAGTTAGTAAATAAAGCTGTAATTAACTCAAAAGGATAGATAGGTCTATAGCTTTCAAAGCTTATCTTAGGTTAAGGAAAGTTGTTTTGGAGACTATAAAAACTTGACTATAAACATAGCCAGAGGAGAAAGAGTGAATGGAAGAGAATTGGGAAGAGAGACAGTGTGAGAGAAAGGAGGAAAGAATTGAATAGAGATCACAGATGTAAGTGGAGATATTCTTAAGAAGAAGTAGAACAGTGTCTCATTTTTTAAAAAGACTGTTTTTAGAGCTGTTGTAGGTTCACAGTAAAACTGAGAGGAAGGAACAGAGTTTTCCCATATACCTCCTGCCTCCACACATGCACAGCCTCCCCCATTGTCAATGTCACTTACTAGAGTGGTACTTTTGTTAGAACTGATGAACCTGCACTGACACATCATAATCACTCAAAGTCTATACTTTACCTTAGAGTTCACTCTTGGTGCTGTACATTCTATGAGTTTGGGTAAAAGGGTAATGACCCGTATCCATCATTACAATTTCATACAGAGTATTTTCACTGCCCTACAAATCCTCTGTGCTCTGCTCTCGTTTTTATTTCCAGTGTTATACTGAATATAAAGGGGTAAGAAAGCCAAGTTTTCCAAAAGGCTTTTTAATGCTTTAAACAATATTAAGTGTTTTAGTCAAAAAGCAGACTTAGTTTCAAGGTAATCAGGCCAGTCAAACCTCAGAGCCATGTACCCAGGGAGATCAGTAAATTTCTCTTAAGGGAAATTTTTAATGACAAGACGGATAGCCATCTGATAGACTCCATTTGTTTCAATTGCTTCTGCACTGTTGGAAAAGGTGACTTTGAGATCGCTTCCAGCCCTAGATTTTTATGATTCAATGATTCATTTAAACCATCCGCACTAACGATAGAATAATAATTCAAGCAAATGGAAAAATTTTTGTCCCCAGGTTGTGATCAATTTATGTGGGGTCTAATGTTTCAAACAAATAGCTTTTATTACAATTATGAACACACACATTGTAAAAGTAGACACTGCTTATACTTTATTTGAACCCAAATATTACATTCTCAAATTCTCATCTCGTAAGAAATTTACATGTGATTTCTAACCATTTGCTTACCCTGCTAGAGCTCTCAAATGAGTGTACATCATTTATAAATTAATATTTCTAGTAAATGCTAAAATGTTAGAAAAGAAATTGCTGTATAACACATTATTTGACATAGTTATTTCAATTTAATGTTGTTGTATCTAGTGCTTGTTATTTAATAATTCCTTCCCTTACTTAAATGTGAAGGTAATCTTAAAAGTATTTATATAGAGGCTACACCAATTTCTGATTTATTAAAAAGTGGATATAGGTCGTGGATTTATTTTTGCTAGTGATTTTCAAGGCTGGAACAGTAATTACCTCTCTCATCTTATAGCATCTTTTAAAATTGTTCATGGAAGAAGCCAACAAGAAGGTTTATTATTCTTAATTACTTTAGGTCAATTGATCCAGCATGACTACTTATGATACAAGGTAGTACACAGCTTAGCTTATTGTCTAACAACTTAAATATAAAAGAACATACTCATGGTAACAATTTTCAGTGTAGGTTTAAAAGAAAAAGATCATGATCATTGCCAGTATATTTTACGTAAATGTTCAAAAATTCACGTATTTTAGATTAGCCAAGTGTCCTAAAATGCCAAATTGACAGCAAAATTTTTTCCCCCAGTTTGTGCTAAAATATCAGTGCCCCAAATCTGTATTCTGCAGAGTTTATCCAGTATCATATTAGAGACAAACATGAGGGAAATAATAAAATGGCATATCCTGAGTCCTTGTTCCTATTCCTAGTTGAAGTCTTCTCTGGCTGATCATTGAATAGCCTATTTAGCTTTACTTCATGACCATTGATACCAGTCTATCTTGTTGCCTCTGCTAGTCAGACTTTAACTCTGGGACACTCAGAGTCTGTCTCTTACTCCTATAAATCCCCAGACCTTGCTTTACTTCACTCCTAACTCACCATCTGATGTCTAAACTTCTGTTCCATCCAGTTTAGTTACTGGATCCACTTAACGTGGTAAGACTAAGAGCCAGCACGAATTTCAAGCCAGGTACATATCAGTCCTAAATAGCTAGAAGCATCTTTGTTTAACTAACAGTTTTTGGCTCAGCAACTAGACTCACCTTAGCTCTTATAGGTAAGGTTTTTAAAAACCATTTTAATGATAACAATGATATATAAACAATGTTTAAAAAATTAAGCACTCCAGAAAAATATAAATTAAAAAGTCGAAGACATTCCATTACTCCAGTGAACTCCCCTGAAGTAACCATTTTTACTTATCTGGGGTTTGCACTCTTCTGAAAGTTAAATCCTGACTCTAAGTAGTATCGTTCTTTTCTCTTTAGTCAATGTTAGGCAATATCTATGGACTTGGCTTTGAAACGTGAAGATGACTTGATTTCCCAACTATACCTTTATTAGATATTTTGAGGTTGAGGAGAACTGCAATAAAGAAAACCTGGATGATGAATGACTAACAAAAACCATTATTTTAAATAGATTTGGTTTTCTATATAGTAAGGAAAATATCCAGCAGCCAAGAATAAAGAGGACTCCTTCTGGAGATATAGAAAGGTGCAGGAGAATGTAGCTTCCATTCTAACAAGAACAAATTGGAAAATCTACAAAATTATAAATATTTTAAGGCCTCAAAGGGCTGAGATAAACAAATAACCTAATGACCTAAATTACAAGAAGTGACAAACCCACGCCGAGGCCCGTGTTGTCTCACTTTTGTCAAAGCAGTGGGAGAACAGGAAGCCACCACAAAGCAAGTCAAGAACTGAACTTTTAACGAATTCTTAAATCCTAAGGATTAGCTGGACTGATAGTTTCACATCCCCATAAACCCTGCAAATAAGGGAAATTTGCTCCTACTCACCCATTCTTTTTCATGGGTTTCTCTTGAATGTTCAGGGGAAAATTTGGAGTAACACAGGAAAACAACAGATATCCAGGGACTTGGCCTGCGCAAGTCGGAGGCTGGAACAGGAAGTCTGAGAAAAACCTTTCACACCTCGGACCCTACGCCGAGTACCATAAAGCCACAGTTCCCAACAACCGAGGGGGCTGGGACGCTGAAAGAACGCTCCTGCAAAGGCCAGGGAGGCACAGGGCCTGCCTAAATCTCATAGCAAAATGAAAGCTTTTTTAAAAAAATTCTGTTCAAGTTACCCCAAATGAAAACACAAAGATAGCTTAAATACATACAAAATACAAGGACTGAGGAAAGATATTTGAAACAGAAACAACTGGAAAAAAAAACTATGTCATGGAAAATTTCCACCTACGGATAAGGAAAAGTCAAACACTACGACAATAACAATGAAAAGGCCATGGGTTTGAATCACTGACTGAAATAATCTTATTGAATTCTTTCTTTCCCTCGATTTTCACTTTCCTTCTGGAACTCCCATGGTGAGATTTCATAACCAATATGCCACTTTCTAAAATTTTTTCATAAGTTCTTTTTTTGCCTTTTGATCTGTTCCCTGGAAAACTTCTCATTCTTTATCTCCCTGAATGCAAATTTATTGAGCATAAATTTTATTTATTTAGCCTTTCATTTTCTTTTAATTCAGAAATAATGTTTCAAATTCCTAAACTATTTTATTGTTTCTGTTTGCCATTTTTAGAGTCACCTCTTCTATTTAATAGATTTTTAAAAATTATGTACTTATATATTTATATTTAATGAAACTTACAGTTTCTTCAGGATAAATCAAAAAGTTCCTCATAACCGTCTGGGTCACTACTATATTGTTAACTTCCCATGAAGTTAAATCTTGTCATAGTTCTTCTCAAACCTCTAATGGATTCCCATTACACCCAGAGAAAAAAAAATCTAAGTTTTTAATGGTATAAAAGCCCAACATTATTTGGCTTCACTGTCTTGTTTAGGACCCCATATCTGACCACTAACCCTACTCAAGTAACACCATCTTTATTCTACTCTTTAAACACACCAAGCAAGAGCTACCTGGGGACTTGGTGATTTCTCTATCATCTGCCTGGAGCACCTTTTTCAGGCCGCTGCATGACTTGCTCCCTCTCTTGATTCGGTCTGTTCATATGGCATTGGCTCTGAGGGGCCTTTTCCAGCCACTCAATCTATAAATTCCCCCTCTGAATTATTCCCCAATGCATTGCTTTGTTTTTTGTTGTAATATTTATCATAATACCTCAACATATTAGTTATTTATTTTCATTGTCTTTCTTTTTCCTTAAACACAGGAATCTTATCTGTATGTTCACATTTCTCAATACCTACAAGAGTGCCTGGCACAAACGGGACAGTAAATATGTATTTATGGAATGACAAAATGAATAAATTAATAAAATGATGGTTATTGTCATCTCCTGCTAATATTCTCCGTATTTTTTTGTTTCAGTCATTTGAGCATTTCTAGTTTTTCCTAAATTCATGCTATGTAGGTGGGTAATGCCTTAGTATCTGGAAAGATAAAAACATATATGCCCAAAGGAGTTCATTTATATGAAATACAAACTTTGTTGGGAATATTAAAGAAAAAAATTATAAATTTTGCAACACAACATTTCAAGCACAATTCTAAGGCATAAAAAAGAGAGTAGACCCAGAGGAATTTTAGGGCAGGAAAAGTATTCTATATGATACTTAATGGTGAAGTCCTGTCACTACACATTTGTCAAAATCTATAGAATGCACACCACCAAGAGTAATCCTAATGAAAACTATGGTCTTTGGGTCATAATGATATGTCAATATAGGTTCATTGATTGCTACAAATGTTCCACTTTGGCGAAAGATGCTGACAGCAGGGGAAATTGTGCACCTGAAGAAGCACACGGTGTATGGGAACTCTAATTTCCGGTTAATTTTGCTGTGAACCTAAAATTACTCTAAAAAAATAAAGTCGATTCAAAAAAAGAGCCAATTCTTCAATTTACTTGAGAATTCAGTGTATATGACACACACACATTGAGAGATAATGTTTTTAAAACCATTTTAAAAGTATTCTATGGAGTCTAATATTTTACGGCAATTACTTGTGTTCTTTGAAGTGAGAAGACATGTTTATTTAGTCTAATACTTAAAGTTATTTATTTAACCACTCTATTCTAAGGGATTTTTAATTATTATAGGCATAGACAAATGCTTAGGAAAACAATTTATAATGAACACATTAATTTGTGAGTAGTTCTTGCATACAGCGTATGCATTGTTACCTGTTCGTCTTTTCTTAATGATCACAAGGCCTTATTTCTCTTAACAAATAATAAAGTCTATGACAAGCATTGAAATACTAGTGTCTACCATTGGATCAAAGTTAATCATTTTAGCAAAAGCTTTAGAAATAATATTTCAAAATATGCATTCAAAGCACACATGCCATGAAATACTAGAAATGAATTAAATATTCAAGAAGCTTGTACGGAGACTAAGAAAATTCTCTCTTTTGAACTGTAATACAAAGAAAGAATTTACCCATATAGAAGGATGGTTTGTCAGCATCAACTTTGCATTTTAGTCTAAAATTACACAGTTTGTGCAGGTCTACAGGGCTGTATCTGAAATTTTAAAAACCAATAAATTCTGAAAATCTGAAGTTTTTTTTAAGTAACTCGTCTGGTAGTAAAATTTGAATTAACTTGAACTCATTTGTTGGAATATCCGAACTGAACTAGTAGCAGGCTAATTATCGTCTTTAGTTATCCCTCTTACTGTGAATGTTTGTATGTTTTCCTGAAGATATAACAATATGGTCAATTAAATAATGCTACTCCAGATCCAACTGGAAGGTATTATAAGATATATTACATATACATTGTACTACTTTTTGTACAACCTATAATTTCTGAAGTCTAAAATCCTCCAGCCTCAGTGGCTTTGGATAAAAAATTGTTAACCTAAACATTCTTATAAAAATAAATTTTGAATAACATGGACAGGCATTCCTTGAAAAGCAATGAGCTTAAACAAATGCCTGGCATGTAGTAAGTGCTAAATAAGTGTTTATTCTTATTAACCCAAATTATTGGCTCAACTATAAAAGAAGAGTATTTATCAACTAGAAATCAGATAGAGCATCTCAAATTCAACATATCTAAAACTGAGGTGAGTCCACTCCCAGCGCTAAAGCAAACAGAAAAAACTTCTTTACTTGCATCCTTTCCCACCCCAACTCAGTTATTGAAAACCTAGTCCTCTAGGTACTCAGATCTAAAACCTTGGTGTCATCTTTGATACGCTGATACTGTTCATTCCAGAGTACAAAACATGCTGGTATTTGAAAATCCTATTGGCATTTGTTGTCTTTAACTATAAAGTATCTTCAGAACCTGACCACTTTTATTCACCTCCACTGTTAACCCTCTGTTCTAAACAACACATCTATCGCATCTGGATTATTGCCATACCTTGTAACTGGCCTGCCTGATTGTATTTTTATCTTCTCCCACCTACTCTATTCTCAACAAGGCAGCTTAGTGATCTTTCAAAATCTTATTCAAATCATGTCATGCCTCTGCACAAATTCTGGAACTGGCTCTCAGTTTTCCTCAGAGTAAAAGCTAAAGTCCACAATAATCTACAAGAACCGACATGAGCTGTGCAACTTTGTGTCTGTAATTATCTACTAGCATTCTTGCTCACTTACTGCACTCCAGGCACACAGGCCTATGTGTTTTTCTCAATAGCCAGGACAGTGCTTACCTCTGGCCTTGTCCTGGCTGTTCCCTCCCTCTGTAACTGTCTTCCCACAGATGTTTGCATTGCTAAATTCCCTATCTCCTCCAAGTATTTGTTCAAAGGGCATCTCTATTCTCAAAGCAGACGACTCTGCCCACCCTATCAGAATAACAACCTTCCTCCTTCTAATCCTTATACTCTGGATTCCTTTTATTCATATGCAATTTTTTTCATAACATTTATCAGCTTCTAACATAATATACACTTAATTCATTTTTAAAGTTAATTTTTTTACTGTCTAACTTCTCCCATAGTAATATAAATCCCCAAAGAAGAGATCATTGTTTTGTCCACTATTGTACACCAAACACCTAAAACAAAGATGGGTGCATAATAGTTGCTCAATAAATATTTGTTGCATAGGCAAATGAATAGTATTCAATTTTTATATTATTTAAAAAGAAAGGTTAAGAACTATAAATAGTTTTTATTAATTTCCAAGAAAGGAGTCTCATTTTCATTTTTAAAAATTTTTTCATCCTTAATTATCCTTAGTTTCCTGTACTTCATTGGAATATGATACACATTTCCCAGAATTGAGAGAAGACTGAAGGAAAGGAATTGCAAATATAAACAACATATATACAGTCTCCCTATATAGACCTTATGTAAAAGCTTACCAAACTGACCAGTCATTATTTTAGTTTCCTTTAGTGTTTGTTATTCCAAACCAAAGTGTTTTCAACTTCGATGTATGTGATTGATAAAGGTGAAATCATATTGGGGAAGGTTGCTCATTTTGGGAGAGGAGTTTTCATGGAGCACCAAAATCAATTGCTTCAGCGCTTTTAGTATAATGTAGAAACTAAAACGATTAAAAATACAGTTGCTACAACTGCAACAATTTGCCTGAATCAGATTTGCAACTCTAGAAACAAAGATAAAAAAGATTCATTTGCTTCTTAAATATCCTAGTTAATATTTTCTGCTAGAATAGAACATCCTTTTGAGAAGAACTAACACTGTATACCTTTTCCAGCTGAATAGAAGTTATATGTGGCCCGACCCCAAGGCCAAGTGGTTAAAGTTCTGTGTGCTCTTCTTTGGCAGCCCAAGTTCGCGGGTTCAGATCCCAGGCTCAGACCTACTCCACTCATCAGCCATTCCGTGGAGGTGTCCCACGTACAAAATAGAGGAAGATTGGCACAGATGCTAGCACAGGGCTAATCTGCCTCAGCAAAATAAGAATAATAAAATTAATAAAAACTAAATAGAAGTGATATGACAGATTTTTATACCAAGTCCTATCAAAACTTTTGACACAAAAGAATTCAATTAAAATATGATAATTTGCATTTTCCACATTCCTAACCATATAATAATTTTGATATCTCTTCTTTCCACATGATATGAATCTTTTTTTCACATTATAGGCTAAAATGTGTTAAGAATGTAGTAAATGCATATTGACTGATTTGATGTGGTCCATGAAAATTTGCAAATATAAGAACATTAATGTAAGTAAATAGTAAGAAATACTACTATTTCATATGTTTTCTCTTTTTTTTCTGGCAGTAGTGCTCTTTTATTCAGAGAATAGTATGGAATGGCATGGGGACAGGACCCACGGGCAGTAAGAGCTGCCTTATATGTTTTCATTTTTATCTCAGTGAAATAGCTGGCATTCTAAGAATATTTGTTATTTGAGGAATTTTCTGATTAGAAAAAGAAATCTGAAACATTGTTTTCTGCTTATTATTCAAGGAGATTTATATTTACATATAAACGTATATATATACATACACATTTATGCATATTTGTGTATATGTATATACATTTCATATATGAATATATGTATATGTAACATGTACACACACATGTTTATATTTTCCTGTTGTTTGAATGGATTAATCCTCCTCACTCTTATGGTTGATTATTTTTATAACCCTTACCTCTTAGTTTGATTACCATGCTTATAGTCCCAATGACTTTTTTAATCCACTTTACTTATGAAGAGTGAGGTTTTTTTGCCATTGACTCATTTGCCATCTATTTATTATAATTTCTACTACATAAAGAATGAGGACACTGGAGTTGTTTTGACTATGTGGCACCCACGTTTGCCTCTTCTATCATATCCAAATTTTCATTGGAATATCCACCTGTCCCTTTCAATGACCTTGTTCTTCAAGGAATCTGTACCTTACTTCAGACAGAGGTCCCTCCTTCCAGCCAGAGTTCAGGGCACAGTAGCCACTGTAGACCAAGTAGAGGTGAAGAGGCTCATGTTAGGAGGACCTGGATGTCTTAGCTCAGTTCTGAGATAGCTCCCAGGAGAGAGCCTCTTCCTGCTGGATATGGACAAGGAGATAAGCACCCTGGTAGCTACTAGGAGTCTTCTTGCACTCATGAAGGGAAACAGCTCTAGGACCACAGCCTCTGTGGAACACTGAGAGGAGACAGAAAAATGGAAAGACAAAATGCAATTGGCCTTTAGTGACATCGTTGGATTGAGCCTTTCCTTCCACTGCTAAACTCTCAGATTTTACTTTTGTGAATCCATACATTTCCTTTGCTTAAATTTTACTCTAGTTTGCATCAGGTTTTAAGTCACTTGAAACTGCAGGAATTCTTATTGATAAAAAAATTGTTGTACATACAAACTT
Source organism: Equus quagga (assembly GCF_021613505.1). Classification (NCBI taxonomy): domain Eukaryota; kingdom Metazoa; phylum Chordata; class Mammalia; order Perissodactyla; family Equidae; genus Equus; species Equus quagga. The sequence goes on along the minus strand of NC_060269.1, from coordinate 110,808,176 downwards.
CTTACTTAAAAGATCTTGAAACATAAACTTAGATACTTTGATTAGTTAATTGTACCTACAATTTTTCTTCTTACTTAAAAAAATTACACCTGAGTCCCTTTGACTTTTAAAAGCTCTCTCCTCTCTCCCTCTCCCATGGCTGAATTCTGGCCTTCATCGTCCTTTCCCTTTTATCCTAGTAGTCTTCATTGTCTGTTTACTAAATGAACAATACCCATGCGTTGTAGAACTCCTACATTTGGGAAGGCACTTCTGATCTTTCCTACTGCTTTTCCTTGATAAAATCCATGGTCAAGTGGGTGATGCTAATTATTCTGGATTATTTTAACTTCATATTTAATACTTATTTTCCAATCATAGAAGGCTGACTTACTTTGTAACATCTTACTTATTAAAATTATGCTAATTAGAATCTGTGCTAATTCAGATAGCTCAGGATTGAAATTTTCCTGTATACTCCCTAAAACAAAAGATCTGATGACGAACCAACTTTAGCTTAAGAAAAATTTAATATTTAGGTTACTTCAAAACAGCCACAAACTATAAATCAAACATGAATATTCATTAAATCAAGTCCTACAAGAATCCTCACTAGGTAAGGCACTAAATTATCTATTAAGCTGATAATGGAAGGAGAACACTAACTTATAATTTAAAAATTTATGTATGTATATAGGACATTCTGAGTCCATTTTTACTACTATGTGAAGCTGAAAATTATAAAGTTGCATAGTGAAAATATTTCATAACTATAGATTCTCTTTATTATATTTGCCTTCTCTACAATTAGTCCTAATAAGTGATATTTCATGATATATTCAAGTGTTATAAAAATAACATTTATTAGAACCTACTATGCACCAAATATTATACATTGAGGTTTGCATATCTCATTTAATCCTCACATCAATTTTATGAGGAAAATAATGTCTCTATATTTTATAGGTGATGAAATCTTGTAAATGTTACAGCATGGATGTAGTCTCTTGCTTTTTTTACAATGCCGTTTGTGTAAAAGACATATTAATAAATCCACAAATAAAAATATTTTGTAATAAGACCCTTTTTATTGATGAAATGTTTCTTCATTTATCCACTTTTTTTCCTACACAAATCTTTAGTGATTACAGTATTTAATGTTTTGATAATAAATTGAATGTCCACGCCAAAGAGAAATGGCATTATGAGGAGATGGTGGTTTAATTTAGAGGGTGCTATACTTATCTGTATTTACATATGCCTGTTCTAGGACCAGAATGCTCCTCTTAAATGCTTCCTTTGGAAAGAAAGAGCATCTCAAAAAGGTCAATAAACGTTCATTAGCTTGTTCAAATCTTTGCATTTCATCTACCTTCATTCAGAACTCAATCGATTAGAATTGGGAAGCCAAAATATGGTTTAAAAATAGCAAGATATGATTTACTTAGCTTCAGTAATATCTTCTTCCTCCTCTCCTCCTCCGCCTCCTCTTCCTCTTCCGTCTCTTTTTCGTCCCTTCTCTTTTCCTTTAAGGAAGAACAAGCAATGCCACCCAGGGTTTTTCTCCACAAAACTACAAAATGTAATTGATCTTCTAGCATGTCTGTCTCATATTTTTATGCTCTAACAGCTTGGGATGGAATTTGGCCTTGATGAGTAGGGGTAAGAATGTAGGATAAACACAGTTGTCTTGTCTCATTAGTTCCTAGTTCATATACTAGAGTCAGGTCAACGCTAGAGCACTTTCTACATGAAGCCATACCTGAGAGGACCTTCCCATTTAAAGCCAAACCGTCAAGGACCTAGCTACCTTCCGAAAACAACTTAGCAGTGGCCAAGTTCTTCTGACTACTTAAGTCATTTAAACATTACAAAGATAGTTTATCTGCCGATTAATGGGGTTCAGAAGTCAAATACAATACATTAATTCTTTCAATAGCAATTTACTTTATATTTGTTCTATCCTAGGGACTGGGGTATATACAGCCAACAAAAAAGACCTGGTTTCTGGCAAAATGGAGTTCATAGTCTAGTAGGCGATGGAAATGCAAAATGGATATTAGACAATTGAATTAGATGATTGTAAATACTAATAGAAAGCTATGTTTATAAACTTAAAAAACAAAGACCTAAATGGAGAATGTCTGCAGGGAGAAAAACATTGGTATTGTATAGAAGGTGGTCATGACAAGCTTTTTAAAGAGTTCAAATTTAAGCCGTAACAAAAATGAATCAGAAGATGCTAGCTATTTGAAGATGGAATGAAGAACATTCCAGGCATGGTACACACTATGTCCAAATATCTTGAGGTTGAAAAGAACTTGGCTTGTTCCAAGAACCCAAAGATTATTAGAGTGCCTAAAGTACAGCGAAGGAAAGATGAGTGTGGTCAGAGATAAGGCTGAAAAGATAGGGAGGAACCAAATTATACAGTAACTTTATGACCAGAGTAAGTAATATGGTTTGATTCTAACTGTGGTGAGAAGTCATTCAAAGACTTAATCTGAAGAGAAATACAAGATTTATATTTTAAGGTTGCTTTTGTAGCTGGATAAAAATGAATTGGGATGAATGGAGGTGGGGAAGTAAGTTTGGATGCTACAGGTATAGTCTTGGCAAAAGATTATGATGATGTGGACTAAAGCTATGAATGCAAAATGAGTAAAAAAGAATGAATGGAAGATCTATTTTGTACATAAGAGCAACAAGATCACTGACAGGTTGATTGCTTTGGACAGATCATGGGGGCATACAAAGAAAGAATCAAGACAAGGACTCTGTTATGGATAAATAAATTAGGGAAACATCAGTAGAGAGTTGGTCCTTAAATCCATGGGAGTTTGTGATATTATCATGGGTTGGGATGTTCAGAGAAAAAAGAAGCAGACTCAAGTTGGCACTCCCGGGAACCCGGATATGTGGAGGCTTCATACAGAAGAAGGAATGAGCAACAGAGAGCAAGGCAAATCCAGGGAAGGAAGAGGAAAACAAGGAACAGTGGTACAAGTGATGCTTCCTTTCCCCTCAAACCCAGCCGCCAAGCATATTCTTTCGAGGAAGAAGAGATAAGTTTGTCACTTCCTTATAGTTTCTGGAAGGCTGAGTGAGATGAAGATAGGCAAATGTTTACTAGTTTTGACAAGTCTTTTGTTGCTGTCACAGGCAGAAGCCAGACAGTAATGGATTGAGTACCAAGTGCAGCTGTAGTTGTTGGTAGGGGAGAATCGAGGGGAGGGTTTTTTGTTTTGTTTTTCTTTTATTCTTAGGTGCTGTTTTTAAGTGGGATAGTAGATTATAGTTTAATGCTGATATGGATAATCTAGAAAGGGTTTGATGATATTAAGGAGAGAGGACTAATAAACACATGAAGCCTTTGAGAGTGGGATAACAGATAAAATGTGAGCAAAAGTGGAGGAAGTACTCTTGATAGAAAAAAAGAGGGTTTTACTATTATAAGAGTAAGTAAGAGAGAAAATAGAGGTCACACGTATGCAAGTTTGTAAACACAGCATCATTTACTGCTGAAACGGCTCATCACATTCTTTCAAGCATTTCTGTTAGATATAGACTATGTTCTCTTTCTGTTATTAGTATACTTCTATTAGAGTGGATCTCATTAAGAAGTTACTTCTTTTGCCTTTAAAAGTTCACAGTTTATCAGTAATCCTATTCTTGTGCAAAAGTAAATTATACGGTTTTAAACACTTAAATCAACACGTAAGTCAAAATGTTCTTTTATTAAGTTATTGTACATTGTATAGTTCATTTAAGAGTACAAGGTATATTACCAGAATTGCTAATGCATTTCAAGTTTTGATGATTTTGTTTTTCATAAAATTTCTGCATTTTTAAAAGTTCTGAATTGAAATATTTCTTTCAATAGTTTAAAAATATATTTCAAGTAAGGAAATCTCACTTGCTCTAACTGAGATATGAATTATTCTTTTTCTATTATTAAATGTTATTTGAATAATTTGTGCTGGAGAATTTAACTAATGAATGAAATCAGATTTTGTTATTCAAGAGTCTATATTTTCAGTGAAAGATGGGGATTGTAAGGCAATAGAATCTGCGTTATTCTCAGAATTCATAATAGAAATTTCAGAATGTGGGCTAGAAGTTATTTTAGAATTAAACTTAAAGGCATGTATCTTTCATAATTTCACAGGTACTTGCAGAGTTTCAGACATTTGACCCTCCTTTCACTTCTACCTCCTCAATTCTTCCCCATGTAAAGATTTATTAACAACATATTGACAGACCATATAAAATATATACCAATGATTTGTGACCAGCTTAGTAACTTTTAGCTTTCTTTTTTGCATAATGTAACAAATGACTTAAATTATGGAGTTTTTACTCCATTCCACAAATTTATGTATTCCTTTCTTGAATCAAAGAGATAAGGAGTTCCCCAGGGATGGATACATGCTGTTAGGCCGACTTTTAATATTTCTTTGAAGACATCTCATAGACCACCACTACCATATGGTGTTGAAAAAATGACAAATTGTGACAAAATTTCAATAAGATATAGGAAAAAATATTCAGGGTACATGATATGTATATTCAATTATTTCATTTCTCACATATGAGTCATGAAGCCAGGACTGGCCTACACTGCAATAGATGAAAGTGTCATGTTTAATCACACTAATAAAATGTACATTCTCAATCACTAGCTTGTTTAAAATACATTTGAAATTCCAAAGAGCTTACTAAGTGAACAAATTAAAATCACTCAGCCTTGACATATTTAGGATATGATATATAACAGAGTTTACCTCTCAAGCACGCAGTGTATATTTCCTCATGATTCTGAAATAGTTTTAAAAAAACATACCACTTTGAATGTTTAGCACAGGCTTGGCTCAGGAATTAGACTTTGGGATTCTGCAGAACAGAACATGAATTAATTCATATACACCAAGTATTTGTTAAATAACTGTTCTTAATGAGCAAATTTTTCTTGAGTATTTCAGAAATAACTCTCTTGCATATTGAAAATAATCATCAAATATAAGCATCTCCATTTCTGAATGCTTACTTTTATACAGATTATTGTATTAAAAAAATTAAGATCCACTGGAATACATAACTTCCTAAACATGTAAATGGAAGTTCTTCATGTCAAACAAAATTGGTATAGAAAATTTGATACTCACAGAATTCATGAAGTGAATCAGATAGAACATATACTTTGAGTAGCCTGCTGGAGCCTATTCATGATATATGGTGGTACTCACTGACAATATATCATATAATCATCTGAATTTATTGAACATTGATAATGCTTGGCCCAGCTCAGCACCTTTATTCCCATGAGCCTAATACTGGTCAGGACCCAGCATAGAAAAATCTACAACTTGGTATCAATTATAGCTCATTGCCTGAGATCCACATTTAAATCTATCTCACATTCTTTCTCTTGGTGCTTTTCTCATCTCTTAAAATTCCTACCCTGGCACTCAGGTCTTGCTTTTGGTTCTTTTCTTCAGTGATGAGTCACAAAGACCACTTTTATTAGGTTGCTTCTGAGTCTCCAAGTTGAGGCCTCACCTGATACAGTCTGAGCCAAAGACCTTACCCCCAAATACAGGATCTTCTGGCATCTCCATAAGACAAATAATGGAACATAGAAGGCATTGTGACCTTTTAAACACTTTGAGGGCCATTAATTTATTAGAGGACTAGGAAAGATCTGGAAGACATCTCATTCTCACTGTATCTCATCATCATTATACTAAACCAAATTTGCATTGTCCCAAAATAATATATATCTATATGTCATACGCTCTCAAACCAACCACTGGAGTGCTATCAATATCATGTATATTTCTCCTGGAAAAAGTTGTATATAACATTGTTCATCATCTAAAGTTTTTATTCAGGTTCAGAACTTTATAGAGCCCCAAAATGAAATTTTCAGAAGGTCTAGAGTATGTTTTGCTGTTTTATTTTGCCAGAAAAGGGAGACAGGAACATAGCTGTTTTGACATGTGCAATTAGGCATTTCTTCCAGAAAGATTAGATGAAATGCTTAGCAATTGAGCAGATTGAGTTCTGTGTCCCCAACCTGGCCAGTTCTGAATAAGATCATGACGCTCCACTAATTCACTGGCCAAGGTGCTACTCAGTTACCATGCTACTAATAGGTGACAGAATTCAACTCACAACAACAGCAGAATTAGACAATGCAGTAAATAAACCAGGGGGAAAATGTGTACGTGTGCGTGTGTATCTGTGTGTCTGTGTATATGTGTGCGTGTGGTAAAAGTAGGATCTCCAGAATTTTCTGACAGAACTTATTAGCAGAAGCTCACATAATTTTGCAATGTGCACACTTCTTTTCCTTAATGTACTGTATGATATAGAACATTTTAATGGAAATAAGTAAAATAAAAACCTAGAGATATTTCAAATATCGTTTCTCTATATACTCCACTCTTCCTTCAGAGATTTCTTTCTTATCTTATATGGCAGTTGATCTCTAAGCCAGAAGTTTTTAATGTTTTCAGAGTCACTAACTCTCTAAATTTGATTCCCAGAAGTAAAAGCACATATTTATAAAATCATAATGTTTTGCATATAATTTCAGCGCCATGTGGCCTGTCTCAAGCTCTCCTTCAGATTAAGAAATTTTGCTCTGAGAAGAGCTAATAGGTTTTCCCCTCCTCAGTGTATACCCTTCAGTGTACTCCTAAAGAGAAAGAGTTCTCTTGTGAGTAAAAGGCAAAGCAAAGTTCTCAAGGATGCAAAATAAATCACCTCAGTAGAGGTTAGGGTCCCATTAACGGCCCTTTTTCACAGCTGAGGAAATCCTCTGATTTCTGTCTTTGAACTTAAAGATGTCTTCTGCTTGGAGACAAGATCTCCACAGATGACCACGTGGAAATCAAGGTGGACCTAGCTTAACAACGGCACGTGGCTTGCATCCTTCAGCTCACATCACCAGTTAAGGAAATAGGGATTTTGGGGTGATGCTCTAGTCAGAGAGGATGCATTTGCTAGTCTGTTCATTCTTGTGATCCTGGTAGATGGCATGGCAGCTAGCAGAGACACGGATCAGACACTGACCATTTCTGTCTTTAATCGTGATTAACTGTAGGTGTCACTGTTGTTTTGGTTCTGGCTGATCACTGTATAACTTTAGCTTGTGGAGTGGGGTCTTGCCTCTTCACGGATGGACCATTTTTAAACTATGTTGATACTATACATCCTACTAGCTGTATAATCAGAAATGCTGCCTTAACATAGCATCTCCCACATTAGACATTTTAGATACTACAGTTTCCTCCCAGATTCACATTGATCACAGATCCTTGAGAGTTGTGCTTTTCCTGCTGATTTGCCAGCTCTGGAATGGCATGTTTCTATACTATTTCCTTTTTCAAGGTATCTGCCATTTGAATTCCAGAGACAAGAACATCGTTAGTGTGATTGTTGGCACATAACTTGTTCTTCCAAAAAGCACAAATAAGGCAGGCAGCCAGTGGCATAGCGATTAAGTTCCATGCTCTGCTTCAGTGACCCAGGCTTTGCTGGCCCTATCCCAGGTGTGGAGCTACACATCGCTTATCAAGCCATGCTGTGGCATGTGCCCCACATAAAATAGAGGAAGATGGGCACAGGTGTTAGTTCAGGGCCAATCTTCCTCAGCAAAAAGAGGAGGATTAGCAGCAATGTTAGCTCAGGGCTAATCTTCCTCAAAAAATAAATAAATAAATAAAAAGCACAAATTAGCTAGAATTTTTTTCCTCATTGTGGTGGTAATTTGCCTAATATGCACCCATGCTTTCTTGTCTGGTCTTTGCAATCCTTAAAATGAGAAACAAATGCTCCTAAGATGACTGATCATGGTCAAGAGTAGAATTTGTCATGTAAATCCACATTGGACACATCCCAAGACCTTGGCTTTATTGTTATAGTGTTTAAATTGACTGATTGTAACCTGTTAATGATATAACAAGACATTAGCTATTAAGGTTTTTAATTAACAAAAGATTTTTAGTATAGAAGTCAAATCCAATTGCAAGTAGGAGTTATAGTAAAATTATTTAAAATTTTGCTTTATATTCAAGTTTACTGGAATCTTAGTCAATACAAAATGGATCATAATATCCAGTTAAAGTTAAACTTTACAACATAAGTTGCATTTTTGAAATATATTACTAAATTGTATAAAATTATTTAATATTAAAAATCATCTTTTAGGGGCTGGCCCCATGGCTGAGTGGTTAACTTCGTGCGCTCTGCTTTGGCGGCCCAGGGTTTTGCTGGTTTGGATCCTAGGTACGAACATGGCACCGCTCGTCAAGCCATGCTGAGGTGACATCCCGCATAGAGGCACTCACAACTAGAGTCTACAACTATGTACTGAAGGACTTTGGGGAGAAGAAGAAGAAGAGAGATTGGCAACCGATGTTAGCTGAGGTGCCAATCTTTAAAAAGAAATCATCTTTTAAATATAAATATAGAATTTCCTCTCCTTTATTTCCAGTTCATGGCTCTGCAGAAACTGTAGTGTAAAGCTTTTTCATTTGGATAACTTACTTTTGGTGACTTATTGCTAAAATAATAACTGGGCAAAGATTTAGATGACCTTCTTGTCCATGGAACACTTTTGTATTGTAATGAACTTTCTAAAACTTTACTTATAGAAGTTTGATTTTTTGCCACTTTGCTCTGCTACCTGAAGTGAGTATATGCCTTTCATTACTTTTACAGGGATTATGATTGTTATCATTGGTAAAAATGTCCCTTGTTATTTCACTTATATTGAAGTCTACTGTAAATGATAGATTTCAGAAACACTGCATATCTGATTTACAATATCAGTTCAAGAGTATTCCAAGATTGTGCTAACAGGCAAGCCTTATCTCGTTCCTGCAGTGCTCAAGTATTTATCTTGAGAAGTTGTAAGTACCTACAATGGAAATTTGGAAAGCTTATACTATATCCTACTACAGTATGACAGAAAATGAAGCAATAGTGCCAAGCCAGTATCACAAGAATTCCAAATGGATCAAGGTGACAAAGTAACATAATATGGATCTATTGCCTTTTCAGGATGCCAGAGGATTAAAATCAGGCTTGTTGAGCCCAGAAGTCATTGCCTTGTTACGAGTTGGTAGTTAATATGAGATGACTCTGTAGTAGCTGTGAATTTTCCCAAGGAATATTTATTCAACAGTTGGTGTTGATGACTATGTAGTTGGTATTAATGAATGTTGAATGTTTTTCTCTTTTTCTTTCATTTTTTTTTTTTTTTTACTTTTCAGCTATTACAATGGGTTAAGTGATCTCAAAAGATACTAGCTATGAATAAAATTCTGAAAATTACCAGTAGCTGGACTGGGACAAGTTGTCTGATCTTCTTCAATTTCAGTCTACTCTTCTGGCAAATTGCTTCAACCATACCTTGAAGGGGATTTGTAAGGATTAGTAAGATAACACAGGTGAAAACAACTGGTTCTTCATTTGGCGTTGTGGCAATGCAGTAAATATTTCTAGTTCCATTCTTGTTTAAGTAATAATTTTTCAGTGAACCTTTAAATTTATTAGGATTATATATGCATAAAATACAAAATGCAAAATTGTGCACACACTTGAAGACAATAATATAATTTTCATTTTATAGGGATATTTATGTTAACAATGGATGAGATAAAAGTAGAGTAACTGGTCAGCCTTTGTTAACTGTGTCGACAGCTATCCCATGGACTCAATTGACCTCTGTTTCCTTACTCAAAAATATGAGGATGATGTCTAATATCTAGAAATCAATTAAAGATAAGTTGGGGTTAAACACATTAAGGGGATTTTATTTAGCTATATTTCCTCATTAGATTTATTATTCTTAATAATTTTTATCCCAGTTAGGTATATAAAGCACAACCTTCTATTGAAAACATGTCTGTACAAAAAATAGAATGTTCATGTTATATATACTCCAAACTATGAATGTATTTTCAGATATATGTGTCCTTCTCAAACAGTTACATACTCTAATGAAAATTGAATTTATGTTCAAAGCCTTTCTATAGTGAAAATCCAGAGATTCGGAGTGTAAGGAAGCGGGTTTATGATCCAGTTCTACTTCTTATTAGCTGTATAACTTGAGGTAACTTACCTATATCTCTTTCTCAATTTCTGCTTCTTCAAAATAGCTCTACTGCTACTGCTATCATTACTAACGGCACTATTGTCTCTCCCTGCCCCCCACGACTATTACCTACTTCTCCAGCTTATTGTGAAAGCAAAATAAAATGAAAACTAAATATGAAAAATGTTTAACCAAATCACGGTGCTTTCCTTGAACCCAGGAGACACAACAAAGATATTTGTTCAAATACATGCATGTTAAATATTTGCATTATGAGGTCTACATGAAGATTATCATGGCTACTTCTGAAACTGAAAACGAATCCTCAATGCTTTCCCCAATAATTTTCAATCCCAACACTCCATCTCCTACTTGTTTCTGATGTCCATTTCAGCTGTTTCGTAGCCTGTTCGTGACTAGTAAGCACCATTAACTGGACAGAAAGCAACTTTCTATAACTTTTGACATGTGTGATTGTTCAGATTAGTTTGTGATTTGTGATATTTTCTCTTACTTTCTTCACTCTATCAAAAATTATTTACTATCACTTTAAAAGTGAATATTCAGAAAGTCATAACTGTACATCAGTTGTTCTCTTAAAGGCAGAAAATTCTATCATTTTCTCTGAATCCCGTAAATACATTATGTATATTATTTTCTTTTAGAACCATCATCCATGAGATTTGGAATTTCATTAGCATTACCACCTCAGGTTATTTGACTGTGAAGTGGTAAAGAGAGAAATTGGATAAACAGATTTATTTTTAATAACAGGTGTCAGCCGATTCAGAACTTCTGGGAAAGATGACAAATTGGGAAGGAGAAGTACCAATTTGGGCCAAGGTACTGAAAGATTGCATTATTCTGATAGATATAAAAATCAGTCAACATATAATTACTACAAGTTGAAATGAGGGAGGAAGTGCAGAAAAAGGTGAATGAGGTAACAAATTTTTACTAAGTATCTATGATATGTTGGTCCATTAAAGATAGAAAGTAGCATTTAGTAATGTGGGTTCTATAATCAAGCACCCTGTTGATATTCAAACCTAGGCTCTGCAACTTACTAACTAGTGACCTTGACTGAGCTTATTACTCTGTCTGTATACCTCAGTTTTCTTACCCATTAAATGGAAATAATAATATTAAAACAATAATAATAATATCTAACTCAGAATTATTTTGCAGATTAAATTTAAATATCTAAAGCATTTAGAACATGGGACAGGTCTAGTCTCCTAACTTTACAGATTAAGAAACTAAGACTTGGAAAGGTCAAGAACTTCCTAAGGTCACCGAGGTCAGTAAGTATCAGGACTGGACTCAACCCGCTTTTAAGCTAATGCTCTTTCCTCTGTGCCAAAATGAGACTACGATAATGATAGTTGTGAATTATTACCAGTAAGATCGAAGCACAAATGAACTATGCCTGAAGAAGGATGGGGAAGGAGGATGGCAGGGAAAGCACATAGACTTGATAGTAGTTTTTATTGTAATTAAAAGAACTTGAATGTACAGCAACATAGAATTCAATACATGTGAGATGGATTGCAAGATTTTCTTGGAAGGTTTGATGATTTATTTGGGGCATTTGCTGTGCTGTGGCTTGTTTCCCACAGAAGTAGACTTTTCTTCTTCTCCTTAATCCACATTCAATGATTTTCTATGCAACTGGCCCAGCCAAGATTGCTAAATTTAAAAAAGCTTTTAGCAAAAACACCATAGTCTTGTGGCAAAAACTTTTATCACCATAGCCGAAACCACAGTCATTTTTCCCCTGGACTAGTTAGTATAAGGGTCTGACTACTGATGCTTCTTCAGTTTATTCCTCATATATGAGCCAGCAAGGGTTTTTAAACAGTGTAAATCAAATATAATTCTTTTCCCACCCCAAAAAATCTTCCAAAGTTTCCAATCTTACTTTCATTGAGACCTAAGCTGCTTACCACAGTCTTCATGATCACACATGATTTGGCTCCTGCATACCCTTCCCATATCAATTTGTAATACTATTCTAGCTTATGACATCCAACCACACTGGGTTTTCTTCTTTCTGTCCCCTAAACGTGGAAATGATGCTTCCACTTTTTGCTATTCCCTTTGCCTGAGATGCTCTGTTTCAAAGTAGGTCTTACCACTTACCTCTACCAGAATTTTTTTTTTCATTAATTTTTTACTTCCTTGTTTATCTGCCTCCTCCCTCAATCACATATAAAATACAATATAAACTCCATGAAATCACAGATTTGTGTTTCATGATAAATTCTATAACCTTATTATGCTTAAGTGATAAGTAAATAAAATAGCATGCTGTCCCTTACATACAGAGATGAATCAACAGTCTGGCCCACATTTTGGATGCTCTTCCTTCTTTACTAGTGAATTTGCACTAATGCGTTTTCTTTTGTGTTTCATTTACTATGTGACCGAGAGAAATTAAGGATATCTCTAGCAGTCAGGTCCGTACATGAAAAAAAAAAGGGAATTAAAAATTGAACTCATATGTTTCTAAGGAATGCAGCTTAGTTTTCTGAGGCATTCCATTGAGTGGTTACAATGGCCTCTTAAATAATTGTATTTTCTTGAATCAGTATGCTGTGACTAAGCTACTTGTGATAACAGAGGATTGATTTCCCTCTTAAACTTCCCTTCCAAGTTCAAACCCTACCGTAAGAAGAAACAATTAGATTCCCTCTAAATGCGATGTTACTGATGAGCTTGCTCCATGGTCAATGGTGGAAATCAATTTTCATTTAAGAACCTATAGTACTTTGCCTTTTTCCTTTCTTGTAGTCTTTATTGATTCTTCCTTCCATGGAAAGACACTATCCATTCTGCTGTAGCCAAGGCACTGTTTCCAACGTCCCGTAATAGCGTAAAAGTTCCCAGAGAGCTTTCCTAAACTGGCAACATGCCCACTTTTTAATATGTAGATGAAGGCCATTCTACCTATTATGGAACATAGGAGAAAACTTCCATTTAGACAGGACAGAAACGTATTGTGGCAAGATTCAAAATAAGTTCTTCTGTGGCCTTTCCAGTGAATTCAGGGGTGAGAAAGAGTGAAAAAAAATACTATAATGGATTATAAACTATCCTTTTTAGTTAAGTGTGGCCATTAACCCCTTCAGATCAGAGGGCTGCTTGAAACATCTATCTCTGTCCCTCCCAAGGATGTTTCCTGTAGTGAGCATTCAGTAGCTGTTTGTTGAAAGGAAGTGCAACAGTTTTCAGCAGTAATTTTTATGTCAGATTGTACACCATGTAGTCCTGGATTTATGCAAAAAAGGGTGTCTGCCTTATGGAGAGTGACTCCTTGTCTCATAGCAAAGTTGCTTTTTTGGACAGGGGCCCTCTCAGATGAAGCAATCCTACCTTCTTTGTTTACAATGAAAATCACCCAGGGAGATGTTGGAAGGTAAAAATGGTCTCTTTCACATTTAGTTTCCATGTGTAGCTCTCCTCTGGCATGACTTTTCTGATACATATTTAATAAACTTCATGTAACATTGTTGTTTCATGCATTTTCTAATGGAGGATAATGTGTCATTTAAATGCGTGAATCAATAGGGGAAAACAACAAGTTTGTAACTTACACCTTGTAAATATAATTATTCCTGATTTTTCCTTTATGAATAGTAGTAGAAAATAAACATGCAGGCTAATTTAGTTTAAAAAAAAAGTTGCTTCCAGTTCCCAAAGGAAACAAACCTGAAATAAAGCAAGTTTTTGACTCTAATACTTTGGCATTGTACCCTGGAAAAGAATTGAATCTTAGCTTAACTTCTTTTCATTTTTTAAAAAGTGAAACTAAAATAAAACCATGGAGCCAATGTGTTCTTTTTCTGCCCTACTTTCTGATTTATTTCTGCTATCCATTCCTTCCCAATTGAGAATTAGAGAACTTTCATTATCTGAATTATATTATAAAGTATTCTTAACTATAAAATTAAGAACTTGGCAATAAAATTAGAAAATTATTGTCTTTTTACATCATGCTTATGAACACGTGTTAATTTATCTTTTTTTTAAAAAAAAGACTTTATTTCTAGTAGTTAACTTCCAAAATGAGCTTTAGCTGTGTTTATTAATTGGAAATTTATGCTCCATTTTTATTTAAAAGTATTATACTGCATGTGTTTGACTACTTCATAATTCTAGAGATTTCGTGTGGTCTTTATGTCACTTTGTTTTTGAGATATCTTTGCATTTCTAGCCTTGTTTTTACCAGTGTATGTAGCTTTCACTTTGTTGGAGATGCTGGTGGATTTGAGCTTCTACTCTCTAGTCATTGGAGTGAGATAATTACATCTTCCCTGGTTTACTTAAGAAGAAGAGAATCTCTTGAGTCCACAAATTTGAATCGCCTTGGCACAGCAGCCATGCTGTCAAGACTTAATGAGTTTCTTAACAGTAGTCTCTCTATAGGATGTTTTTAGCTATGTTGTGATTGCTGGTCTTTTCCCCCCTGGGAAACTGACCCATGTATCTGTAAGGATCAGAAGATTCCAGTGCCCCCTGGGATGTCAGTAAGACTTCTCTAATCCACTTGTTAAGCCAGGCAAAAAAAAGGGTGAAAGAGTTCAATTGGTAAAGTAGATCTAAGATATGGTTTCTATCACCATCTATATATCTACACTTTGTAGAGTGAAAAAGTATGGAAATCAATTTTTAAACATCTCATAGGAAAGTTTGGGGAACAATGCGTATGCATGTATACACACAAGTGAGATAATGATAATGAGTTAAGTTTCTAAGTCATCTACAATGATCTCTTACCATTGTATGATAAAAAGTTTAATTTCTCTTGTTATTGTTACTGGAGTTATTTATCCAAACAGAAAATTGTCAGTTAGATGAAGCTAGATAGAACAACTTTGAGGAAAAATTGAAAGGAAATTGCTGTGCCCAATACTTCACGACTAACTGTGGGATAGTTAGTTTCTAGCTGTCTCCCACTCACTTGGGGCTCATTAGTGTGGCCCGTGTATATTCCAGTTTTTTTGGTGATCCTTTTTATAGTTTTTGCTTCCAATTAATTCTTAATTATAAAATATATAATATGCATATCACCTGCAACTTGGAACCTAAAGAGGAAACAGCTGTACCATATTGGTGCACTTTCTTCTGAATCCAATTAGCTAAGCATATTAAATTAAACAGTACTTTTCTAAATAAAAGAAGCATATTTTCTCATGGTGGATGGGGTTACCAGATAAAATACAAGACACTGAGTTAAATTTACTTTTGAAATAAACAATGGATATTTTTATTATTATAAGTATGTTAAAAATATTGCAGGGGACATCCACTAAAAATTACTTGTCGCTTATCTGAAATTCAAATTTAACTTTAGTGTAAGTATGCCCTTTGCAGAAGACTTGAAAATTCCTTTACAAATGATTTTCCATTAATGAATTTTGTTTTTATTTCATTTCTGATGAACTATAATAAATCTAATATTTCTAAAAAAAACAATATATGGGTAGTATACTTTCTGAACTTTTACATATTTAAAGAGAAATAATGCTTTCACATATAGAAAATTATTAGGTAAGTTAATTTTGACTAATAAATTATTCTTTCAAAGTTCTGAAAACACACACCTGTTGTCTTATTAACACTGGAAGTAAAGAATGAGCCAAGTTTTGGTCAGTGTTTTTCTCTGTGCTATCAATTTAGCTTCTATTTTTTGTCTACACATCAACAGGCCTTTTTTTTTTTACTCTTATTTAAACATTTACTCTTTATTTCCTAGGTGTTCAATGACCTTTTCAACTTATGTTCACAAGTCTACCTTCAGCTCAGTTTTCTTCTTTTATTGCTAATTTTTGTTTGTTACTTTTTAGATCTTTTACTAAAAATGGGATAAAAGATATCTGAATGTAAGATCAACACTCTCTTTCACTTATACTTGTATTGCTTTCATTTGCTTATCAACTTCCTTTTCTCCTTTTTTTAACTCTATCAACTCATGTTTTATATATGATGTAGTTCACCCATTTCAAGTACACAATTCAATGATACTTAGTAAATTTATGAAGTTCTATAGTCGTTGTCATAAATCAGTTTTAGAACATTTTCATCACCCCACTGAGATCCCATTTACCGTTAATTCCTTCTCATCCCAACTTCTGGCTCTAGGAAACCTTGTTTCCTTTCTGTTTCTATGGATTTGCCATTTCGTCCATTTTTCTCATATTAATGGAATCATATGAAATGTGGTCTCATGACTGGCTTCTTCCTTTACTTTTTCTTTTTTTTTTTTTGAGGAAGATTAGCCCTGAGCTAACATTCACCTCCAATCCTCCTCTTTTTGCTGGGTAAGATTGGCCCTGAGCTAACATCCATGCCCATCTTCCTCTATTTTACATGTAGGATGCCTGACACAGCACAGCTTGACAAGCGATGTGTAGGTCCTTGCCCAGGATCCAAACTGGCAAACCCCAGGCCACCAAAGCAGAACTCAAAAACTCAACTGTTGTGTTACTGGGCCAGCCCTGGCTTCTTCCTTTTCTTCATTGCTCTGTGGATGCTTCTCCTTTGTCTTCTATATCGATGTTTCATTTTCTGCAGCTTCAAATCCATGCTCAACCACCTTCAACACAGATTTTGATTGATACTACACTTCCTTGAAATTCTTCCTTGAGTACTCACACACACACTCACACAAACACAAACACATTTTAATCTCATTCTGTCATCTTCTCCTCTCCAGTAGTTAGCACTATGTGCTGGTTATTAGGAGGTAGACACAGTGTTATATCCCTATGAAAAGTAGTATCTATGAAGCAGCAAGAAACTCCACAGTCTGAGGTGGAGGGTATAGTCCCTAGGTCTTTAAGAATATAACATATAAGGACATGACAAAATGTGTTACTGGTATTTTCTTTCAGGTGGTTTCAAGGTCATTAGAAAAATCCTTAAAAATAATTAATTTGTAGGGCAATTATCCACCTTGTCATTTATTATGACTGGAATCAAGTAATTTAAACAGCCAATCAACGACTCTGTTAAAGGTGCGCCATCTAAGAGAGGAAGATAACTTAGTGAGGTTCAAGTGTGAAGAAAGGAAGTGATGCTTTGCCTGGGCCAGTTGCCACAAACTCAAAGTGAATCAGTGGTTGCGCTGTAGGGGGCTCTTAAGAGGTTTACTTATGCCCTGAAATTCTATGTATAATTTTCTTTGTTTATTTTTCTGGGGACTATTTTAATGACCTTCTTAAAGGGAGTTAATCCCTGCCTCCCAAATTCTAAGAACTTGTATCAAGTTTTAAATCACTTTCTCCTTCCTAGTGGCACGTGGTCATTTGAGGCACGCAATTGTTTGTATCTGATTTCTTTTTATCCCTCTGTTATATTGTCCAGGTTGCTCTATGCAACAAAAAATTCCTTTTTTATTTTTCTGACTAAAAACATAATTAGATATTTTATACTTATAGAAACAAGTGTACGAAGGATAATGGTTCTCATAAAAATTTTATCAGAGAAAGTAGTCTCATAAAATCAGAACTTTTCCTCCAGAGACTCTCTTTTTAGGATAGCTGATCTAGGATTGAAAGCAACAATTCCAATAAGTGGAAGAAACACTAGAACTTAAAAAATTATGGTTACAGAATATAAAGCAAATAGTTAACAAATATCCTCCCTTTAAATGATCAGCTTGCTTAAGTGTGTGTTGATGCAATCACAATACATTGTAAAAATGATTCTCTCATTGTCTTGTGGAATCAGGTTCTAGTCTGAGAGCAGAAGCTCAATGCTGTATAAAATAATCATTAGTGCCTGTAGAATAAGCAAATGCCAACAATGACCTTGATTCCCAGAGTAAGAGCGCAAGGTTTACTGAGCAAAATATTGGTAATTAGCTCTGATTTTACTGTTGCTGAAAAGTGTTAAGCATTTAATGAGTTTTGAAGAGTTTAACTATGTTTTTTCCCTCAATGAAAAATTTGTACAAATGGCTAATCAATGCATTTTTATTTGCCCAATGAGGGAAAAGAAAAACACATGCAAAAAACGTTTTTAATAACTTTCTTAGTCAAAATTTAAAGAAAAATGTATTTCTTACAAAACTCTTTCCCTAATATTCTTAGATGAAATATTGACAGCCATTTTTAAAACTTAAAATGCAATTTCCTTTAAGGAATATACATGTCCGGTAAAGAAGGCTGAAAAGCAAAGACAACTTAAAGTGCAGACTTGTTTTAAAGTCATCTACTTCTTTTTTATTATTATTATTGTTAGCTAAAGTCCATTTTATTCAGATATCTTAGTTTTTCTTTTTTTAATTAACACTGGCTTATAATGTTATACAAATTTCCTGTGTACATCATATTTCACTTTCTATGTAGACTACATCGTGTTCAACACCCAAAGATTAATTGCCATCCATCACTGTACACTTGTGCCCTGTCACCCCTTTCACCTTCCTCCCTCCCCCTTTCCCCTCTGGTAACCACCGATCTACTCTCTGTCTCTACGTGTTTGTTTATTGTCGTTGTTTTTATCTTCTATTTATGAGTGAGATCATATGGTATTTGACTTTCTCTGTCTGACTTATTTCACTTAGCATAATACCTCAAAGTCCATTCATGTTGTCACAAATGGCAAGATTTTGTCTTTTTTTTTTTCTATACCTGAGTAGTATTCCATTGTGTTTATATACCACATCTTCTTTATCCATTCCTCCCTTGATGGACACTTAGGTTGTTTCCTACTTCTAAATGTATCATTTTGCATTTAGATGACTTGTGTCTACAAAAGTAGCGCCAAGATACGCTTCTTTTGCTGCCTTGAGCCAAAATGGTGGAAAATATTAGTTTTCCATTTTAGGGAAAGAAATACTATCAGCCTTTACCTCATATTTCAGCCTTTGGCGGAGGAACAGTTACTTCTGCTTAAACTTTTGTCATCTTCCCAACTAGGGGGAGCAGAGGGGAGGAGAATAAAAGCCTGTCTTTCCACTCCCTTACTATCTTCTTTAAAGGGAGAAAAGGATTGCTATTCTAACGACTCAGGTACTAAGCATTCTGCTTTCTCTATTAGGCATTGAAAGATGCTGTGCATCCTTAAGTAAGCTTTTTTCTTTGCTTTTTCTTTAGGCAAGCCAGTAAAAACATAATTGTCAGGGTCTGCTCCTGGCAGCTGCAGGGTTAAGATCGCATATCCCTGCGACTATGTTGCTGTATAGAGTAAGGACTCAGCTTCTGATCTGAAGACAGACTGCATCGGTCTAGCAGGCCTGAACATTTGAGTTTCAAGAATTAGCTTTACAGAGGGTATTAGAAGAAACTGATTTGTGCTGTACTAAATTATATTCACCAATCCATCTTTTATTAATGTTTTGCCTTGCAATATAGTGCATCTTTCTTACTACTAATCAAATATCCATTTTTTTCCCCATTTGGCTATTGTCCAGATTGAAGGAGATCAGATCATACAACCAGCATTTTTTTTAGAAGAAATTATTTATTTACTTTTTTTGTATAATGGATTACTAGCCACATTTTGTCAGCTTTTATTGCATCTACACGAGCATATAATCAGAGCTGTTAATATAGCATTTTATATTTTTAAATAGATTGATTGATAGGTAGATTTAGTAACTATTTAAGAGCTTATATAATGGTCTTTCTTAAGAATTATTTTTTTCCTTCCACCAAGTTCTCATGTTGAACTACCCCTCACTGCCTCTCTATGGGAAATATTTTCCCCAGAACTGTGGTTTCCTTACTGGTTAGGTGGCAACATCTCAAAACCACCAATCAATGTAAGACATAGCCTGGAATTGATTAGAAACAAAGCAGCATTAGATGAGTGGTTATTCGTAGTTATAAACAAACTAAGGAAAGTGCTCAAAGTATTCTAAGCAGTCTGACTTGGGAAGCAATAAGTCTCCTTGAATAAAAGAGAAGAAAAGAAGAAAGAAAGAGAAGAGGAAGGAAGTAGTTAAGAGAAGATGTCAGTGAGGGGTATCTTCTGGGCCATATCAGGAGAACCAGATATCGGAAGCCAGGATCGGCCTTTGAAACAGTATTTGTCACTCAGAAAAGTTCTTGTGTGTTACTAATATTAATTATCTGAATAAGTTGAGATTTATAAGAATAGACCAATCCACTTGTCCTTTTTGTTCCAACTAATATTTCCTTATTTTATTTTTTAAATACTATTTTATTTGGAAGCAATAGAACAGGGCAGATAGTACAAAACAAGGTTTTGTGTGTTTTTTTAAATAAGAGATTTACATTTTATCATTTAAAAATTTTCTAAGTTAATAAAACTAGGAGATGAAACAGATGATCTTAGCCAGGTGGACTTTTCATTCAGTAGCTAATTTAGTATATAAGACATGCTGTGACCGTTTGAATTAAAAATGGAAAGCAATTTGTTTTATATGAATAAAAACAATAATTTTATTTGAAATTTAAAGAAAGGCAATGCCTGACTCCAACTTTAGAATTATAAAAGAGCTTGGTTAATATTTATTATTCTGAAATATTTTATACCATTGTCCTAGTTCTTTATTAAAATCCATTCTTCATATCTAGTTGCATGGCTAATACATATGTCATACTTTTAAAATAAAAGGAAACAGCATTATGAACTAAGAAAGTTACAATTGGTTGGGCGTGTTTAAAGACTAGTTAGTAACGAAAACCTTGAATAACTTCTAATGACATTTCATTTTACCTTTTGACATCTTCCACATACGTGAGAGAGATTGATTTTTGTGTTTGAATTTTAGTCTATTTGAATAAAATTTTATTTCATTTTTCTACCTGCATTTTTATGATTGCTCATGAAAAGATAGCCTTTCAGTCACACTGTGACTTTTCTTCCATTCTATGTCAACGAATAATGGTAATTATTGTATAATCTTGTATAATCTTATATAATCTTGTGTAATCTTATATTCTTGAGTGTGGGCAAGACCTATGGCTCACTTCTCAATGCAAAATACCACAAAGGTGGCAGATTTCATTTCCATTATTACATTATGTTATATAAGACTCTGCCTTGCTTGCAGACTCAATCTAGAGACTATCTCTTCCTTATCTGACTTTTAAGAAGCAAGCTGCCAGGAATCCTTCAGATGCAAGGAATTGAATGAAGCCAAGGGCCACACGAGTAGGGAAGTGGATGCTTCCCTAGTCCAGCCTCTAGATGAGAACTCAGCTCTGGCTAATGCTGTGAAGCCTTGTGAAACACTAAGCAGAAGAACCAGTTAAACTGTGCCTGGACTTCCAATCCTCAGAAAGTACAAGATAACACATACGTGTTGTTTTAAGCTGCTAAATTGTGGAGATCACTTACACAATTGAGAAAACTAATACAAAGTTATATAAGACTATGCTCTCCTGAAAAAGATCTTCTTCTCTTTATTATCACCATGATAATCACCTAAACACATACTTGTATACCATGTACCTTCAAGGGCTTTGAAAATTGAGAGAACAAATAAAACTCTGTTAATAGGAAATGACTAGCTCACTAAGGTAAAATGAATTCTAGGATGTTAATTATTCCTCCAAAAAAGCAAGTTGTTTCGCATATTCTGTAAGGAGTGATGATTTAACCATTTCTACATTTTCTTCTACATTTTTCCTTGGCCCTTCCATTGTCCCTGACACGGCTTCAAATTGATTATAGAAACTAACTAGTGAGGAAAGTGATTATTCATGTTGGTGATTTGTTTTAAATTATCTGTCAAGTTGGTTCAAAATGCATGGTTTGTTGAAAATTTATCTCCAGACAAAACTCTGCACATACATGTTTATAGAAGCCTTATTCATAATTGTCAAAACTTGGAAGCAACTAAGATATGCTTCAGTAGGTGAATGGATAAATATATTGTGTTTTTCCAGACTATGGAATATTATTCAGTGATAAAAAGAAATGAGGTAGCAAGCCATTAAAAGACATGGAGGAATCTTAACTACATATTACTAAGAAGAAGAAGTCAATCTGAAAAAGCTACATACTGTATGATTCCAACTCTGTGACATTCTGGAAAAGGCAAAACTATGGAGGAGTTACAAGATCAATGGTTTCCAGGGTTAGCAGGGAGGAGTGGGTGGGAGGATGACTAGGCAGAACACAGAGGATTTTCAAGCCGGTAAAACTCCTCTGTATGATACTATAACAGTCGTATGTGTCATTATAAATTTGTCCAAACACATACAATGAACAACACCAAAAGTGAATCCTAAGTTAAATTATGTATGGACTTTGGGTGATTCTGATGTGACAATGTAGCTTTATCCTTGGTAACAAATGTATCATTCTGGTGAGTGATGTTGATAATGGGGGCGTCTATGCATGTATAGAGGCAGGAATATATGGGAAATCTCTGTTCTTCTCAATTTTTCTGTGACCTAAAACTGCTCTAAAAAAGTAAAGTCTTAATAAAGGAATATTTAAAAATACATGGTTTACTAATTTCCTAATCTATTTTAAATATTAGAATAAATTCTATACATGATATACAATAATGTCTTCTGGTAAAACAAAGTATTCTGTAGAATTTACATATTTAAAATTAACAAAAAACATTGGCAAATATTTTATTTTGAAAATTTATAAGGACTTGCAAAATCCTTTTATTACAAAAATCAATAATAAGAAGTCATTTTCTACGGATTCACTCCCCCCTTTTTCTTTTGTGAAAATAGCACAATGATTGCACATTAATGTTTTTCTCCCATGTTTGTGGTGAAAAAAAAAAAAAACACCTGAATTATTTAAAACCTGGGAGTTGTAATGATATGCCAAAAATCATTTTATTAATTCTGTTAGGAAGTTACTGGTGTTTGTGTTCTAGGAAGAGTAATACTTTGTTCTTGTGGAAAACTGGTCATTAACATTGCTTTGTAAGTACATTAAATTGATTCTGTGTGATATTAGGATCTGCTCAACTATAAAAATAGACTCACAATTTTGAAAAACATGATTTTAACTGACCTTCAATGCTTTGTAAAAGTGTTTCCAACAGTCTTTGTTTCTTGTAACCTGTTCCTAGACTGAGGACAGGAGCTGAATGCTGTGTAAAATAATCATTAGTGCCTGTAGAGTAAGCAAATGCTAACAATGACCCGATGCCCACAATAAGCATGCAGGATTCACTGTGCAGAGATATTGGGGAATTAGCTCTGATTTTATTGTTGTTGAAAACATTAATTATTTAATGAGTTTCAAGTACTGAAGTGGTTGCTTCTGACTTATATATATATATATATATATATATATATGTATGTATTCTTTAGTAATCATCTGTCAGGCTTAGTCCAATGAAAGGAAACTGAAATGATTTGTCAAACTGGATTGACAAATTCAATTAGGCCTTTTGAAAATAAAGTAGTAGAAATAAGTTATTTAAGTCCCAGATTCCATGGTCCTTGATGCTGAAAAACAAATGAACAGGACAGGTAAAAATGGGAAATCAGTTGAAGATACCGCGTCTTTAGGCAGAATAAGCAGCATGTTACTTTCAGACTTATTTGAAAATAAAATATGAAATGTAAGCAAATTAGAGTTTCCCATTTCTGGAGACAAAGGTGAAAGTATTCTGTGTAAAACTAGGTAAATCTCGGAATGCAAAGCTCTCTGCTTTATATGAAATACATTTAAGGAGGTTACCTAATCTAATCTGAATAGTGGAGGGCGCTAAAGACAGAATGCATAAAATAAGAGGGCACACTTCTGAATAAACAGCTTATAAGGAAAATATAAATGGTGACAAAGAGGAAAACCATTCCTAATATGCTCTTTGTTTACTTAAAATTCCCGAATCAGGGGAGAACACTTGGGCCAGTGCACTGCAAAGTAGTACAGTGTATTACAAAATAAATCAACATCAGCAAAACAGACTATTGATAAGTATTTTATAGTTTGAAAAGAGAAAGAATGTTTTCTTCAAAGAAGGGAATGAAAACAGGTCATTCAAAAAATGAAGTTTTTGCTCATTAGAAGATAAAATTGCTAAGTATCACTTAGAAAAATATTGTGAAATAAAATTTTCACAAAAGGAAAGAATGTCGTGGACAAAAAAGACCAATAACGTATAATATCTTTAAAGTTAAAAAGCAAGTCAATTGAAGTAAGTTTAAATGTTTGAGTTAAAGAGCACAATTTTAAAAAGAGCTCCACATAAGGAGCTAGTTCAGCCATGCACAATTTTCAACATCACTGTGAATGGCAGGAAGACCACCTCTCTATGGTAGGATTATGATAGGGTACATACTTTCTTTACAAAATAATTATTTTGGGCAAACATAAAAAAGAAGAGTTTCTCTAAAAAGAAAGGAAAAATCAAGCTGGACTGAAAAAAATTAAATCACAGCAAATATAAAAGAGATGAAATGAAATTCTGCACTGAAATTCCCAAATATATGTATTTTTTTCCTTTTTAATGAGTTATCAATAATGTATAATAAAAGTCAAACATTTTACAGTATCTTGGTCTGCATTTATATACCTTCATTTATGAGTAGGTTGGAACTTCCATTCTTCTACAATTATTAGAAAAATAATGTTTGCTGTAAATACTATTCCATCCAGAATATTTCTTATGGCAATATAAACTCTTTAAATTGAATTCTCACAAAGGAAAGATTATTCAAGGAGCAACAATATAAACTATTATGTTGCCACTTTGGTACAGTTTTTGTCTCTCAGAAACTTCCAGGATAATGAATCGTTTTTATAACTTCAGCAAAATTTGTGTTTATCCAATCCAACTTTATCCTATTTCTGATCAAAGAAGTTCTAAATCCCTTACAGAAGGAACATCATTATAATGAAGAGAGCACTACACTGAAAGTATTTTAGGATCCTAGATAACGGCCAAGAATAACACTGCTTTTAAAAATCATTTAGAATGAAAATCATTGTCAAAAGTTATTCAGTACAGTAAATGCTTTCCTTTCCCAGTCCTTCTTCATATCTTCCTAAAGCTAAAAATAAAAAGGCAACCAAAGCTTGATTGGGTATCTTAGCAAAATCCAAAGAGGGCATAACCCCAACCAGTTGTCACTATAATAAAATTTGACCTGTATATGTTCTAAATTTTCCCTTCTCACAGGGGAGCACATATTCTACAGACTAAGAAGAGAGAACCCTTGCTTCATCTTCCCCTCCATATTCTTTCTAAACAAGATCTGAACCCCTTCCAATAACAAGCCATTTTATCCCAGTTACAATGCTACCTGCTATTCAAAGCTGGCACCTCCGAAAGGTGAGTAAAACTGTGTGATATAATGTGACTTAAGGATTATCACTTAATGGGCTAAATATAGTTAGAGAGAAAGTTCTTCATGAGACAATCTTTTGAACCAGGCTCTCTTCCTTTGATGCTCAGGCTCCAACTTTGCCAAATTTTAGTCCTTTCATACCCAACGCTCTCTTAACCCTCTGTGTCCTTTCACATACTGCTCCTTCCCAGTGTCTATTAATGTTAACACCCCCAGCAAAGTTACATGCCTCTCTCTCTCTTAGACTCTATGCTGCTCTGACTTACGTAAAAGTTACTTTTAATACAAGTCATAATTTTTAGTACATGAAAAATATATGATATTTTGTATGCTATTAAACATTGTACTAATGAACTACCATCAATAAGGCATACAAAATGGAGTTTCGTCATTCTAGCAGAAGAATGTTTTGTCTAACCCATATATAGTATAACCAATTAACTTAAGCGGGAATAAAAAGATTTAAGATGACCCTCAAGTATTAGAGTTTTAGCCTAAGGCCATGAAATATGAGCAATGTTTGTTTAATTTCTTATTTTTCTTACACACTTTATTCTCACCAAATAAATCCCTCTTCCATTTTATATTAACCTACTTATTCAGCAAATTGGAAGCCCAAATGAAAATAAATTGCAAATGGAAGGATGCTGGTTGCATGAATGTAATTCCTAATAAATACTTGAGAGTTTCCAAATCCTTAATTTATGAGCAGGATAATTCTAATCTTGTAAATTAATTCAATGTTTGTGCCAATGGGCAATGCTTTCATAAACAAATAATCACACATTTATTTGAATAAATTACATTTAAAATATTGAATTATTATCATTAAAATATTTTGCATTTGTAAAATAGATGAAGAAAAGCTTGTTTTTCTTAAAACATTTCATAAAGTATATAATAAAATACGCCTTTGATGTGATGGTGAACAGTCAATAATAAATTCTTGATTCCAATGAGATCATTTCTTTCCACCTTTTTTTCAGCTGTAGAGAACAGCTCATAGTTATGGATGGCAAGATGCACAGCTCTTCGTTGCTCTGCAGTGCTAATTAAAAGGACACACTGTAACAGTGGCCTGAAAGCCTAATATTTGTGGATCATGAATAATATGTCAAGGAAAATCGCTTTTTAGTACCCATTAGACCCCATCATCAGTATCTACTCAACTCTTTCTTGACTGGCATCATCATTTGCATACAAGCATACACTGAGTTTGCCTTATTGTACATCTGTCGAATGCTTTGGATAATATGCATCTTTTTGAAGGAAAATCAGGTATGTTTTTAAAAAAATTCCCTACATTCGATTGCAAAAATCTAGAAGGACCTGCAACTAAGATATACAACTGTGTACAGGGAGGGGTGGGGGAGATAAAGCAGAAAAAAAAAAAAAAGATTGGCAACAGTTAGCCCAGGTGCCAATCTTTAAAAAAAAAAAAAAATATTTTGCTAAGTATCATGAATATTCTCAATATAAAGACAAATTGACATCTGGAAAATATCATTTATTTTTTCTTTAGGATGGAGTACAGTGATTAAGGTAGAGAGGCTTCATGGGTAAGGTAATTTTCTTTTATAGATCAAATTTGTTCAGAAGTCAAGTAGAAAAGAGGAATTTCATTTATTGGCATAGTGACATACAGGGTGACTTGTTATGAAAGAAAGCCAATATCATTATTTTATAATAATCTGTATAGTTTAATAAATGATTATTCTTATGTAAAATATCTATTTATGATTTTTCTTTAATTATTTTCCTTTTATTCATTTCAAAGCTTTGTAGATACAGAAAACAACGCTTCTTTGAGTTCTCATCATTTTTGTTAGTCACATTGTTCAAACAGGTGACTGTAGATTTTTTTGTTCCTCACTTATGCAAGATGTTATCATCCTTTGTGCTATTTTAATAGTCTTTCATCTTTCTTTCAAATACTGATTCCTAAGACTTCATACGTTTTAACAAGTTTCTTACTATATTTGGCTCACCATTCAGGTATAATAGGTTTATTTTATGTATGATATTTGAAGTGAATAAAATAGATTGATTTTGAAGCCCTAAAAACTTTCTTGATGTTAGTAGATATTATGACTGAAATTCTGTATTTGCAAACAAGAAGTATTTGCTATTATTATGTTTTAAAGTGTAATCTAGTGACCAAAGAGATAAACCATATAGTCATAATTATATTTAATAAATACATTATTATTAAATAGAAATAAGAAGAATATAGCTGAGGGTATAATAATATTTTGGAAATAGCATCTTAAAAAGATTTAAAGGAAAGTTGTATGATGCGTAGTGCTATAATTTCACATTTATTAAGCAAGTCTTTAATTTCCCTACTGGTCTACTGGTTTCCTTCTTCAATATTGAGTTTACTTGCTCTCATGTATAATACCTTACCTCACAGTTGTGTCTCTGAAAGAATCATGTACAATTTCTCTTACTGGATTCTCATAAGTCCCCCTGCCCTGTCTGGCCTTGGGGATTTAACTCCAGCTTGAAAAGATATCTTATATGCATAAACTATGTAATTGCTTTACATAATCTAACTGCTTTTACTAGGATCTAAAATGTTTCGTAGTAAAAACAAAATCTCTAACTGGTTTTGTATACTTCAAAAATAAAATGCTAACCATCCGCTATGTGAAAATCCACTGTCCTCAGCTGTTAACACCCCATGGCGTGTGTAACTCACTCTTCCTTTTCTTTGATAGCAATCATGTCATCTACATTTTTTTACTTCTCTTCAAATTCAGCCTGCTGTTGAAGGCCTTTCTTTTTTACCCTATGATTTTATTAACCACATATTATCAAATAAGCAAAGCATCTTTGTTGATATTTTCTTTAATTTGTACAACCATAGATTTTTACACAGGTGTTTAAAATGAAAGATAAAACTCGAAGCAATAAAGAATAGTCACTCCTTTTTGGTAACATCAAACATCATTTTTTCAATGCAAGTCTCCCACAGTAATCTGTCATCCTTTTCAAAATTACTAGGAGTACTGGGAGGGATAGTCCAATGACTGATGGGATGGGAGTAATTTCCATTTCAGTCTCAAAAAGACAGAATATTTTAGCTGGTTTCTGCCTTGTATCTATATTTGCTATTATTTGAAAAAGAGAAAAAAGTAGTACATTCTAAGAAGCTAGTGTTGATAAATATGACAAATCAACAAAGAATATTGTCCAAATTTAACTTGTGAAATCAAGGGTCAGAGAATCACTCTCAAGCCTGCTCCTTTATTCTGGGTAGCATATAGAAAATAGACATTATGGCAGGGTCAGTCTCACTGGGTAATCCATGATAAAGTAGATCAGATAGTGTCTAGAGGATCACGATAGACAAAACATAATCTTATTCATATTCACTTGGGAAATGGCACATGCAAGTAGATACCCTCAGTAAAATCCTCTATGTCAGTTCTAATAGACACAGGTAAATAGTCGTCCTTCTCACAAAAGATTAATGGTGTTAACAGATTTTGCATTTAAACCAAATGGACACTTCAGTCAGGAAAGGCCAAGTTGTGCTATAGTAATAAACAAACCCCAAATCCTAGTTGTCTAAAATAACAATGGCTCTTTTCTTACTCTATA
Source organism: Equus quagga (assembly GCF_021613505.1). Classification (NCBI taxonomy): domain Eukaryota; kingdom Metazoa; phylum Chordata; class Mammalia; order Perissodactyla; family Equidae; genus Equus; species Equus quagga. Next base: position 110,779,235 of record NC_060269.1, on the reverse strand, counting down.
TATCATTCACTCTAAATAACTACTTCATGTTGTCATCATTTTCACTGTGAAACTCAGGCTGTTGAAGGAGTCACAATCCAGAATATACCCATTTGTTCCCACAAAGGTTAAATAGCAGAGAATGTGACCTAACCAATTAAATGCTCACCCCAGAAGTGACACACTTCACCTTTGCCTCAGAACTCATGACTAGAACAGTGAAATAGTCCCCTCAAAGTACAAGGGGACAGGGAATAAAATGCCACCAGAGGACAGGAAGACACAAATGTCTAGCAAACAGGAGTAATAGGTACCACTGTAGGCCAAGGTCTTTGTGTCCCCTACGGCTGTTCATTTTTAGTAAAAGAGAACTATAATATCTATAAATCCTTTGCTAACAGCTTCTTTCATGGGAAATTAGGCTTATGTTTTTACGTTCTTGTAAAAGAATTGGATTTACCATCAGTGTCTCAAATATAAGAAAAATGTATTTGAATATTTTCATAGACCCACATTTTGTGCCTTGGATGAAGTAATAAAGTGATCAGTTCACTTCTTTCCTTAGAAAATCATTCTATATCCCAACACAACGAATTGTGTCGATTATTGGATTTTAGACAGTCAGACATTTGAAGAATTTCACCTTCAGACAGAAGGCAGAAAAATGTGAACAATTTCTGGATACTATTTGACACTGCATTTGAAAAGGAACAAAAGAAAAATAAAAAATATTTAGATGTTTTCTGTATCCTATATTGGCATTTCTATCTTCTAGAAAAAAAAAAAGACAAAATTAGAGCTTTGTAAAGACAGATAAGAAATGCTTGATTTTGATTATGATAGGATCATATAGAAATTCCAACGGAAAGAGAATTACCTTTGTCATGTGAAGGATTTATGTCTAAACCTGAATCAAACTATTTATATGTCCTTAGACAATTATTTATTCTTTCAGAACCATGACCTACAAGCTGTATTTTACCTTTTTAAATGGTTGAAAAGAATCAAAGGAATAGCAATAATATTTCATAACATATGACAAAAATAAGAAATTTAAATCTCAGTGAACATAATTAAAAATTTGAACATAGCCATATTCATTCATTTACATATTGTCTATAGCTGCGTTTATGCTGCATTGACAGAGATGAATAGTTGCAACAGAGACTATGTGATTGCAAACTCTAAAGACTAGGTAATTATTCCATAGAAAAACTGAATAATAGGGGCTCTGAGGTTAAGGACGGCAGATACAAGACAGGATAGAGATAAGATATCAGACTGACAATGTGGAGTAAAATCCTCCAAAAACTATAGTTTCAGAGAGATGATGAGAGATGTTGCTTTGATGAAGTAAGACTGGAATGCTTTATAAAAGGAAGCATATGAGAATAAGAAAGGATAACCAGTATCTGATAATACAAATAAAATGTTCTAAGGCTGACAGAAACACAGAAAGATAAAGCAAAGAAATTCTTTCAGAAAATACAACAGAAATACAAAAACATGGAAAATAGAACAGAAGAGACAAGAAAATTGAAGGGTAAATACTGGAGATCCAATGTCTGTCTAATGAGTATTATATAAAAAGGACAATGAGGCAGAGCAGGGTATAGAATTGTAAAAGCAGTATTTTTTGTAAAGCTGATTTCCCATAACTGAGAAATAAGTGTCCCTGGATTGAAAGCTACCATACATTGAAACCTTAGAATGTGAAGTTAAAGACAAGCCCCTACATGCTTCTAAAGAGGGAAAAATGGGATATGTGCCTTGCTCTACAGCAATACGGAAATTTCTTCCCCATCTTGTTCATTTGGCTCTAATCGCAGTCCCTCCCTCTTGTGTGAATGCACCAAGTCTTTGCATTTGTTGTTCCGCTGGCTGTAATGCCTTTTCCACAGATATTCACACAGCTTGCTTCCTGAATATTTTGAGGAATTAAACCAGGTATCCACAGTCACTTCAATGTATCAAACACAACATCCAGTAAACGATAAAAAATGACTACACGTGCAATAAAACAAGAAAATGTAATCCACAGTTAAAAAAAACCTGTCAATAGAGACAAACCACAAGCTAGTTAGATGTTGGAATTGGTAAATAAAGACAATAAAGCAACTATAACAAATAGTTTAAGGACTTAAAGGAAAATGTCTGTAATAGGTGTACAGATGTGATTATTGGCAGACAAATTAAAATTCAGAAGAAGAAAAAAATGAAGTGTAAAGTTTACTGGATGAGCTTTATAGTAGACTGGGGACAGGGAAAGAGAGAGGCAGTTGTTATATAGTTAAATCAATAGAAATTATCCAATCTAAAGACCAAGTGAAGAAATACTGAGAACTAAAATAAATCAAGTTCAACGACCTCTGGAAAATATTGTTCAGTCTAATATAAATTCAATTAGAGTCCCAGAAAGAGGTGAGAGGACATTAAGAAAAATATTTGAAAATAAAATGGCTGAAATTTTTAAAAATTGAGAAGAAATATGAACTTCTGATTCAGGAATCTCAACAAAAATTAAGCATATTAAACTCAGGCAAAACAGTGCCTAAGCACATTGTATTTAATCTTCTAAAAAGTAAATAAAAAAATAAATTCTTGAAAGAATCTAGAAACAAATTGTACAACTATATAAAAGATAACAGACTGCTGGTAAAATAAGAGAGCAGCATCAATGCTGTATTTGCTGATTTAGTAATCATGGTTTGTAAGATAATGACCTTGTTCTTAGGAAATACACAGTGAAGGACATAAGCAATATGATGTCTGTAACTTTTAAATGGCTAAGAAAACAATATGTGTGCAGGCATATGAGAGTTTCTTCTATTATTACAACTTTGCGACTAATGGGGCAAGAATAAGTGTGTGAGTGTGTGTGTGTGTGTGTGCACATTGGTGAATGTGATTGTGGCCATCATAGTTAAAGGAATAGTGAGGTAAGCAGGAACAGGAAAATTCTGGTCAGGTGAAAACACCCGTTGTTGTCTATCCTTTTATTTAAAGAGCTAGTATGAAGCTTGGTGTCTACACGAGTCAACCTTAGAAAGCCAGAGGTACAATGGATACTCACACTGCGGGTAACACAGTCTATAAAGTAAATCAAATCCATTTGTACACATTAAATTTCAGAAGCTCATCTGATAGCATTATGTGATTGATGAAGCCCTATTCTACTTTTATGTGTAAGGCAGGTGCTGTTTCAGTGTATGCTGTGAGAATTGTGACTCTTACCATAATTTTAATAGCTTGATTGATGGTTAGACTGTCAACATTATAATGCTGTTTTCTGAACCTTGAGCCTATATTACATCAAACACAAAATAACTGCATTAGTCTTAATACACTGTAGAATATGCAGCATTCATCTTGTCTTTTTTATTAAAATATCTCTCACAGTCTTTACTCGTGCTAGATCTATACACAGAACCGCTAATGTGTTCATACATTTTGGGACTCACAAAAGGGTCTGTTTTCGTTACTAAAATACCGTCACTCTTCAATATTTGTCTATTCTGCTCTCCCCACCCCCACATCATCTTAAGATGTTCTCTTTACTAGATTATAATTTATATACACTTAAATATATTACTGCGATTGAGTTAAAGTGATTTATTTCTATAGCTATGACTATTCCTGTACTTACCAACATTTATATATGTATATATATTTTTATACATATATATAGATACATGTCTGTATCTATACATGGATATATAGACATCAAATAAAATCGGAATGTAACATCCCCAGGAATAATACAAAACTTCCAATGTCTCTGTGTCTTTTGAAAATCTAGTTTTTTTTAAATAAACAATATAATCAATATATAAATATATAAATTTAAAAATATAATCCATCAATTATTTGTTATTCACAGAGTTTGTAATGTTGCTGTAACATGCAAAAAGCTTTTCCCTTCAATTTTAATACTTTGGGATTCACATATATACATACATATGTGTATACATACATCACATGTACACACACACATACGTGATCTCAGAGCCACCACTTTCAACAGGGATTAAAAAGTAGAAAGAACAGATTAGCATAACACTCTCCTTTAGTTCTTCCTTTGGCAAAAGGTGTGGTCATCTCCCTGAGCACCCATGCCTCTGACTGAGCCAGCATAGGCTTCAGGAAGGGTTGTAGAAATGGAGGAGGCGTTAGGCCATTAGGTTTGTTTGTAAAGTTATTATTGTTCAGTTAAATGGGACAGATTAGAAGAATTTTAATTCTTTCAACTTCTGATCCCATTTTGTCACACACTGGCTCTTGTAAGGTTCCTGTCATAAAGAAGCCCTCAGGGCAGATTGCTGAGGAGAGTATAGGGTGGACAAAATAAGGGATATATAGCAGACACTCTGACTATCCATAAACAGAACTGATATTGCTGCCCTATCACGGTATTTTTCTTGGCAAGCCAAGATATGCACACGCTACTCAATACAGAACTCCAATTTATTCAAGTCCTTACTTGAAGTGAAATGTACTTAGCATTCCAGGAGGGCTGGGAGTTCAAGACACTGTGGGACACGACCTGGTGTTCCTGTCCTGAAGTGTAAGGCTGGGTTCCCTGTTGTAACCCCATTCATTAAAAGTGCCTATGAGAGGAATTCCTTGCACATTTAATTGACAGAATATGCAAAATCAACCAAATAGAACTGTTTACAAAAGAATAAGTTGCCAATCATGGTTGATTTAGATTAGAAAGGGCTCTCATAATTGCACACATTTTTTTTCTTGTGAAAAATAAACTGGATTTTAAGAACTTTATCCACCACTAATTGCAAAATACAAAGTGCCTGGTTGTTCCACTGATTTGTTCAGGTAATTTTCTAACTATTTATTTAAACTTCATATGCATAATGAATTTACTGCTGATCCTAACCATGATTATAAATACAAATGAAGTATTATAAATTGTCACATAAAATACAAAACTGGAGAGTAATATCATAAACTAGTGTTAAAATTTAAATAGCAAAAATGGAATGCTACCAGTCAGCTAATTATTAAGGTGAAGACAATAAATATACCTCCAGTTGGGGCTGACTGCTGCTTCTGATTATCTGCTCCTCACGTTTTTTCTTTTTTTTTTTTTGAGGAAGATTAGCCCTGAGCTAAGGTCTGCCACCAATCTTCCTCTTTTTTGCTGAGGAAGACTGGCCCTGAGCTAACATTCATGCCCATCTTCCCCTGCTTCATATGTGGGACTCCTGCCACAGCATGGCTTGACAAGCAGTGTGTAGATCCACACCCAGGATCCGAACCAGCGAACCCCGGGCCTCCAAAGCGGAATGTGTGAATTTAACTGTGCAGCTGGGCCGGCTCCAAGTTGTTCCCCACTTTTAAGGACCTGTTTAATTCATATGAATGCTATAGAGTAGAACAAAGCCATTCTAGATTAGGACATATTAATTATGTGCCTGTTTGGAAAGGCAATGCTGCACCAATACCATTCAAAATTGTGATGAATTGAAATAAATATGCAGGCTAAGTGGGATAGATGTGTAGCACATATATATAGAAACATGACTAGGAAACCACAGGAAACGTTGATGAAGTTTAGCCTAGATAAAAGACTATGCCGAGTTAACCATTGAAACACACTATTTGTCAAATACACTCACTTAATCAGGTTCTTGCACATGCATGTACACAAACATGCAAGCCCATATACAGAGATCCAGCCTCTGCCCTTTGTCCTGAGTTCTTCATCGTTGGAATACCCATGGATTTACTTTTATTCCAGAGCCTGGGACCTACTCTGACCTCAACAAAGTTCAGTATAAGTAGTTCTATGTTAATATGTTTTCTTTCTTTTCTTTTTTTAAAGGTTGTCACCTGAGCTAACATCTGTTGCCAATCTTTTTGTTTGTTTGTTTCTTCTTCTCCCCAAAGCCCCCCAGCACATAGCTATCGCTATGTGTTCTAGCTGTGGGTCGTTCTGGCTTTGCTCTGTGGGACGCCGCTCAGCATGGTTTGATGAGTGGTGCTAGGTCTGGGCCCAGGATCCAAACAGGCAAAACTTTGAGCTCCCAAAGTGTAGCATGTGAATTTAACCACTCGGCCATGGGGAGGGCCCCTATATATTTTCAATAATATAAGCAATTATGTAGGAACTCTGCAATGTGTTAGGTTCAGATAATTGAAAATGTAGTAGCTTCTGACAATTAATTTTTAAAAATATACATGCACATGATTAGTGAGATTAGCTGGCTTTCTTAGAAAGCACACAGATCTGGACTCAACTCTTTGTTCCAACAGATCCATCTTGGAGACTCTATGTAAATCATGTAGTCTAAAGTGCAGGTATAAATTCCATATAAATCTATCCATAAATAATAATTATCACATGGGGACCTTAGGGAATTTAATGAGTTAATACATATAACATGCTTATTATAATTCATAGTACATAATCTGTGCTCAGTAAAATTTCTTTCTTAAGGCATGATGACTTCTGATCAGATGAGGAGAGCAGAAACTGCATGAAGTGGAACTGCATGAAAATGGGAAAGCAGAGAGTAAAAGTTTGACTATGTTTATCCAGCAAAAGTTACTTGCAGTCGAGAGATATGAACCTTCTGTCGTGGGAGAGTTATAGCTCACCTGGCTTCATCAATGGACTGGAAAAAGCATACATCAACATGACATTGACGCATCCTTGATTCCTCCTTTCCCCCACTTGCCATATTCAAACCGTCAGCAAAGTAATCTGACCAGTTCTCATCCCTTCCACCTGTGCCATCCTCCACCAAGCCAGGAGTATGGTCACAACCTCCTCCCTGGCTCAGATTATTCTCAGTGCAGCCACTTGAGCTAGTCTTTTCAAATGTATGTCAGAGTATGTCACTCCTCTGTGAGAAACTTTCCAGTGGCTTCTCAGCGAAAAGCCAATATTCTTTATAGTAGCCTACAAGTCCCTATTCAATGTGGTTCCTTTGTTGCCAATCTCTCATCCTCTTTCATTCTCTCTCTTGTCAGTTGGCTCCAGCCACACCGGTCTCCATTCTGTTGTTCCAGAGCCTCTGCATGTGCTGTGTCCTTTGCCTGAAACACTCTTCCCCAGATGACCACATGGCTTCTTTCATTTACTCTAGGTCTGTGCTCAAATGGCATCATGATCAGCCTCTACAAATAGCATCCAGCCCTGCTACTAGACAACTCATAGTTTCCTGCTCTTTTCTTTCCTGCTGTAGCGTTTGTCATCTTCTGACATCAGACATATTTACGTGTTTGTTTTTCTATTAGTTGTTCCTCTGTGCCCTCTGCATGCCTTCACAATGCAAGTGCTCTGAATCCAAGGGCTTTGTTTGTTTATGAGTGTATTCCTAATACCCAATGAGCTCCTGGCTTATAGTAGGTACTTACCAAATGTTTGTAAAAATTAATGAATTAAGATTATTCTAATGCTCTGTTCTAAAGGCAATATTACAATTATTCTTTTAGTTTTTCAGTAAAATAAGAAGCTGGTATCTTATAGAACAGGCAGAAATATTCAGAGGAAAGGAACACTTATACATTAACAGAACAGTCTTCAGAGAAGGGAAAGCAAGCAAAAAATATTCATCTAGTGGACTAGTCGGGGAATTCCAGGATCAAGACCTGATGCTGTTTGACTAAATGGAATTTTCTTAAACTGAGAAAAGGAATGTCCAAAACCTCTCTAGCAAGCTACTTCAGGAGGAAGTTCAAAAATCATATTTTCATGATGAACTGAGTCGGTCCTTCTACCCCAAGCAAGGCTATGTCTAATTATTCCTAGACAGATGATCATCTATTATCTTCAGGATCATCTTATTTTTTAAAAAAGATGAAATACTTAATCTTTAGAATTTTAAAATTTGCACCTGTGATGATTTCAGTGTTCTTAGGAATATATGTATTTGAATACGTGGTTACTTTAGTAATTCACGTCATAATGATAATTTCTTGTGTATCTAAAAATATTTTCATCTTACCGAAGCTTTTCAATGTTGATGCTGTTTGGCTTATCAACTGTCTTCTAACCCCCTGCTTAATTTGGTCGTTTGGTTACAAATACTCAGTGGATAAAAGGTGAGAATATTTGAGAATTGGTCCTGAATTATTTTCGTGAATGGCAGCATTTATCTTTGGTAGATCCACCTCACACAGCAAAAACTTATGGGAAACAATAGAAAAAAGCCTAAGGGAGCTGACATTCGTGTCATTGCCCCTAAGGGGGTGACTATATCAAGATTAATGTTGCTGTTACTGCACTTCTCTGGGGCTCAGGAAATTACTGCCCCTAAAAAGGAATGTCTGAGATTAGGTGAGAGGCCAGACACAGGAGTTTCAAGAGTAGAGGCCAACATTCTTATTTACTCAGTGGCACAAGGTTACCGCTTTTCCAGATATTTTTCAAGAAAAAGCCAATTTAAAAGGATACTATTTAAAGGTATATTCACTATATTAAATTCCAGGCATCTGCTATTAATATTAGCAGATTTTTTATTGTTAAGGGACTATATATTTTTTTAAGGTTGCTTATCTCTCAATAAAAACTAAACAGATTTGAAAAGTTTAAGTGTTACATACCGGCATGCCAAATACAGAAATATTAAGTGTACACCACACTAGACAACAAGCTGGATTCATTGAACACACTATTAATTAATTGAACACACACACACACACAAACTAGAGATGAAAGATTGAAGCTCAGAAGCTAAATACCTATTAATTCATTGAACACACACACGCACACACACACACACACACACACACACACTCACACACACACAAACTAGAGATGAAAGATTGAAGCTCAGAAGCTAAATACCGTGCTCAAGGTCATGAAACCAGTGAGTTCAGAGATGTATTTACACTTTGGTCTTCTGATTCAAAGTCCAGTAATTATTCTCCTGTATCATAGGAGATGATCAAAAATAGAATGAACATATACAGACTTATATTTTAATACTATGTTTATATTCCTAACATTCTCAATTATTTACTTTATGTCCTACCATGTCTTTGCAAACAATATCCTTGCTTTACCTGAGGAAATGGAATTACCAAAGTTAGTTGTTAATGGTATCATTTCTCTTGCTTGTTCTAGTTCTGAGTTATTTTTATCTTGTGGTTTATTTATTTTGGCACAGTAAGATTCACAGCTTCCTCTGTAATTTCATAAAATGTTTCTTGCCTCATAACCTTGTGGGTTGCCCTAATTGCAATGTTCCTTTAAAATAAAGTGAATTTGGACTGTTATTTAAATACTTTTAAAGTTTTTTCTTTAATTTCATATGCTTTAACCACATATAGAATAAAGGATATTTGTGGACGTAATACACATTTTTCTCTCTCCATCTTCCATTCTGCTTACCTCCACCCAATGATTTTCACAGAGACTATCGCATCTTAGAGTTTGGTTTCAGAGAATGACTAAATAAGTGTTTTTGATTAGTTTCCATATTGAATTGAAATATTTCATTTTTCTAAGAGCAAATAACATTGCTAGTCACCTAAAAGTTTTGTTTTACAAATTTCAATATTTGCTGCTCTTTTTTTGAAAATGCTAGCCAACCAGAATTCATTAAACGAGTCATATATGCCACATCAGTATGGCACTTGTGTATTTTTATCTGACTTTTTATTGATGTGTCTATCCCATTTTGAAGAGCACTGTTACATTGTCCATTGAGCAGATGTCTACTGAGTATCTACCATAAAGCAAACTTTGTGAGAAGCTTAGGGAATGTGAGGTAAATAATAAAGATATACTCTCTCAAGGCTTATGGTGAAGATAGGAAGTATGCCAAATATTTCAGTACAATGCGGTGCTTAGGCCATTCCAGACAATCGCACAGGGTGCCGTGGGTTTATAGAATCATCAAGAAGAGTTGTAAATGCAGTAGAAAATTCCTATGTAGAAGCCCAGATATCTGAAACGAGATTTGATATCAGGAATTTGCAAGTTCTTTCCTTAAGTGGAGTTAAAACTGTGTTGGGGGAATGAAAGAAGACTTGAATAGAGAGGTAGGCAGGGATCAGCTTATAGATGGTTCCAAAACCTAAGGCATGACATTTGTATTTTATATAAAAGCTGAGAAGAACAAAGGTAAACATTCTACCTAGGGAGTCCTTTACAGATTATTCTATTCATGGTAAAAGGACTTGACCACTGCTACCTTTAAAAATACAGAGAGAGAAAACATTCCAATAAAATATGCTTGAGATTTTTCATTGAGTAGCTTTCAGATAATTAACCTACAAGAAAAACTCAAACTGTCCATATGTTTAGCTACCTCTATTAACTAGCAGTATTCTAATTAGAAATACAAAGTTTGACATTAGTTAGTGCAATTAGGATGTAGAGAGAAAATGAAGAGGCCTGAGTTCATTCCATTCTTGCGAATCACTAACTACAATATGGATTAAAGAAGGATATGAATCAGATACCATCCTAGGTATTTATATACATTTTTATTTTAGCCTTGCCACTGTCTACGAAACTGGCATTATTACCTTCATTGCATGAGTAAGGAGATTTTCTAAAACAGGTTAAATGTAAATATCTTGCCCAAGTTTACAAAGATAATAGGTGACAGAAGTAAGTTTTAACCCAGGTATACCTGATTTAGAGTCTGAACTTTCTACTCCTTCTGCATTCCATCCCTAGGCAGTCTTGATTACTTATTCTATAGTCATAGCTTTTGTTAGTCAGTGGTTCTCAAAGTGGTATTCAGACCAGCAATATCTAGGGACATGTTAGAAATACAAATCTTTGGGCCACCACTTAGACCTATATAATCAAAAACTCTGAAAGTGGGTCCAGCAATCAGTGTTTTAGAAATCTCTCTAGCTTATTTTTATACATACCAAAATTTGAGAAACATTGTATTAGAGTATTACATCGTGATTTTCAACCCTGACTACACATTAAAATCACCCTGAAGTCCTGAAAAATACTGATATGTCACCAACCTCCCCAGAGATTATGATTTACAATAATTGGTCTGAAATTGGATATAGTACATATGCATTTATAGCTTCCCAGGTGATTCTAAATGTGTATTTCAGGTTGTGCAACAGTGTGCTAGACCAGTGCTTCTCATATTTGATGTGTACTCAAAGAACCTAGGGATCTTGATAAAATGCATATTCTGGTTCAGTGTGCCTAGCTTAGGTTGAGATTCTGTAATTCTAATAAGCTACCACATGATGCTCATGCCGCTGGTCCACAGGACATACTGAATAGTAAAGTATTATATTATATTCAACATACCACCACACCTGAAATATATCATTCCATGAAACTTTTCAATTCATTGCCAAAAGGAGGCAGTATTGCTTTGTCTACAGGAAGGGGGGGCTCTGTTGTTAGGATGGGTTTGAAATTTTGCTCCCCTGTGGATTAGCTGCATAAACTTGAGCAAATTTCTTATTCCCTCTGTGTCTCAATTTCTTTGTTTTTAAAATGGTAGTAATAATGATAACAGTCATATATAATTTTGTAAATAATAAATTAATCAATGAAAAGTGATTATTGTAGTTTCTTTGATTCCGTGGTTTAATAACTCATTATTATTATTATTATTGTTATTAATATTATTACTGTGAACTTTTCATTTCTAGTTTAACCTATATTACAGCAATTCAATACATTTCTCACGGGAGTGAGCAATATGGCAATATCTCCATGTGTTCTTATGATTTACGTAGGGTTATGCTGAAAAACTATAGAACAAAATATAAATGAAAAATGAGAAAGCCACAGCACATTTATTTACCCATAGCATCAGATTGGTAGACACACGTTAGAGGTAAAACAGTAAAAAATGCATAATACAATGCAATTCGCTACCAGGTATGGTGCTTTTAATTATCTATCTGACTAGTGCTCTAAAACTTTCATATAAAGCTTATGACCTGTTTAGCAAGACGTTCTTTGCTGAAAGTCCTTGAGGTCTGAGACACATGGCTTCTAATAGAACTACTTTTTGATCCAAATGCTTTCCTATTAAATATAAAGGATTTCCAAAGTTTCTTTACAATGCAGTATTAGAAAAAGAGTTTGTTGGATATAACAACTAATTAAATCCATAGTTTCTGCTTTTAACAGATGACAAATTGCTTTATATTCTCCCTTGGAGAGTTTGACCTACTTAGTAGATTGGAGAACTTTGTGATCTGAATCATATTCCTGCCTGCCAGCAGGAACGCAAATCCCTTGCGGACTTACCTTAAGTAGAATTCATTAGTCCTCTGTAGTCCAGTGCCCCGGCTGCCCAAGCTGAAGACAAAAGGGTAGCCAATTTAATTAACCACAGCCTCAAGGAGCATAATTCATTATCAATTTTTCCAAGTAATCTAAGACTATATCAATGCTCCCAATGAAAGGATAGATGGAGCCAAGTGGTCTAATCAGGCAAGAAATCCCTTAGATCTAATTGCTCTTTTGACTATTTAATTGAAAGTAAAATTAGAGGCCACGACAAGACCACAAAACTTATCATCAGACTAGAGAGACCTATATTTCTTTTATGTGATAAGAAGTCAATAAAGCATACAGTTAAGCTTTGGGAGGAGAATTATCTGTAACCCATTGCACCACAACGTTGTAGCTCTTCTGCTACCCTTAGTTTATGTAACTAATTTTATGGTAAGTGAACAACAGTTGAAGAGTTTATTTTGCTGTTACTTACAATAAGTGTCTGACACAAATCCAGTAACTAGAAATAGGTTCTTAATGATTAATTTACTTTACTTACTCAGATATGAATTAAGGGTCTACTTTGTACCATGCTAAATCAGAGAAAGTAAAGTAAAACAAGACAGTTTTCATGGTTTTAAAATGCTAACAGTTTATTAAATGATGAGAGATAATCATATATAAAATGACATTTTAAAATTGAATAAAATGGTGTATAATGACAGTAAGGATTGTGGAAGTAAGGATAACAGTAAGGATAAGGGAAGATGACATAGGAAATATTATTTGAATTGGGTCTGAAAGAAAGATTTAGAAATCACTAAGGAGAAAATAAGGCAAGTGACTTGTTGATGCAGGGAATACCATGTGAAGTGGAACACCCTAGCATGTCCCTAACTTTTCCGTGGTAGCCTGGCTGGAGGAATGAATGGAAATGAGGTACCCGGAAAAGGAGATCAAGGATTACAACTACCCCCTGATTTTATAGATCATGTACTTGAATATGTTCTTTCTGTATGTTAATTCATTCAGTCCTCTCAATAATTGACAAGATATGCAATCTTATATTCGCCTTGATCAATAATGACATTTAGAATTAAGAAGATACGTACAATGTCCAATGTCATTTATATGTGATAAATGGAAGCACATGGCTTCACTCACAGGACTACCTGATTCAACTCTGCAAATCTTTTCGTACTCTGTTTAGCAAAATCTTATATGTCATATTAAGGTCATATTCCATAAACAAGTATTGATCCATTTTAAATAGGACATCTATTATTTGATTTTAGAGACACACACGTACTAAAAAAACCACAAGCAACAACAAAACAAGACATCTAGCAATAGATTGAACATTGAATGGAAAAGATGTTGAACACAAGTAAGAGATTAAGAGAAGTTGAAATAAGTGCTTAATTTTAAATTATTTAAGAAATAATAGAATAAATGTGGGAAAAACGTGTGTATTTACTTTCTTTAATTAAAAAATATATCTTGAATACATTTTATGTGTATTGCCTTGTTTTAGTAAAACATATATGTTGTTTAAAAAAAATAGATTATCCTTGTCATTATGTCTCTAGTAAGAACAAATGATACACTAACAAATGCATTTAACATAAATTTCATTGAATTAAGAGAATAGCAACGATGTCACACTGCATGTTACTCAACTAGATTTAAGTAGAAGTACAACAACACTTCTTACAAATTCAAGCACCACAATTTTTGAATGCCTACTGTGTGCCAGAGACACATCAAAAGATACAATGAACATCAGCTTCTTGAGTTCAATAAAGAATAAATCCAATATTTTCCTAGAGTAACTGGTTGGTGGGAATTTGAGGTCCTATATTGATTTTTATCTACATTTCACTTTCTCTTTGGAACTAGACGTGATCATTTCAAATTGCAGCATCCAATTTCAAAAATATCTGTGTGCATGGTCTGTCAGAAACATAATAAAGTAAGTGATTAGGGAAAACTACTTTTGACAAGCTCTTCCCACTCTTGAGAAGTTCTAATTTATTTATGCTGAACTCTGATTTCTCCTCAATCCATATGCCATTCCTTTGAGTTCCCAAACCTAACGGAGAAGCACCTGTTTTTATAATTACAAAAACTTAGCTATAGATACACATGTGGGGTTGGATGGTCAATGATAGTCACTTCTCACTGCAGTAACTTGAAGATTGATCAGATAACTGTATTATTAAATATAGAGTGGTTATGATTTCACTAGATGAAAAGAGGAAAAACAAGGGTTTGGAACAAAAAACATCAGAGGAAAACATTTAAATGACTTATGGTAGAGTGAAGGCCAAAAAATAAAGGTTGAAACTCTAAGTATCTTTTAAGATGGAATCTGAACGTAAAGGCACCTGTCTTTACGTTCAGATTCCACCTAATTATCTATTGCTGTATAATAAATTGCCCAAAATTTAGCAGCTCAAAACAACATGTATTTATTGTTTTAAGGTTTTTTGGGTCAGGAATCCAGGCCGGCTTAGCTGAGTTCTCACTTCAGGAGCTCTCACAGCCTGCCACTGGTGAACGCTGGGCAGTATTATCTCAAGGCTCAGTTGGAAAGGGGTCTGCTTTCAAGCTTATGTGGCAGATTCAGTTAGTTACTCATTGGCTTTCTGCCAGATGACAAACTCAGTGCCTTGCCATGGAGGCCTCTCCAACATGGCAGCTTGACTTGTTAAAGCATGGAATCCATGAGAGCAATAAGGTTTGTTAGCATTACAAAAGTCACAATCTTTTGTAACCTAATCATGAAAGTAATGACCTTTGCTGTATTCTATTGGATAGAAGCAAGTCACCGGGTCAATCTCACTCTCGAGGTGTGAATACCAAGAGGCCGGGATCATTGTAGGCCATCTTAGAGTTTGCCTACCACAGAGCTTGTGTGTATTTCTATGATGGAAGAGCTCTCAAGAGACTATAAATAGCTACTGCTATAACTGATTTCAAAACGTAGAAATATTATAAATTATCACATACCAATTCTTTTTGGTTCTTGAACCCAATTCCAATGTGTGTGTGTCTGGGGAGAGGGGGCTTCCCCACTCATCCAAGCAAGTCGCTGGACAAAAGCTGGGTGACCTACAAGTCAACTCAATGTACCTGGAGATAGCATCAAGTTCCATAAGTTAAGGGCTCAGTCCTACAAGAGCACCTGCCTCCACCAACTTCAGATACTAGTCACAAACCGGGGCTGTTACCTGTGCTTCTGGTCTACAGGCTATCAATCAGAGGTTCCCATTACCTCCTCCTTGGGTTTAATTAGTTTGCTAGAGGGACTCACACAACTCAGAGAAACACTTTACTTACTAGATCACTGGTTTACTATAAAAGGATATAACTCAGGAACAGGCAGATGGAACAGATGCACAGGGCAAGGTATGGGGAAATTAGACAAAGCTTCCATGTCCTCCAGGCTTGCCATTCTCTCAGCACCTCCCTGTATTCACCAACCAGGAAGCTGTCTGAACCCAGTCATTTTGGGTTTTCATGGAGGCTTTATTATACAGGCATGACTGACTAAGTCATTGGCCATTGGCAATTAATTCAACCTCCAGGCTCTCTCCTCTCCCTGGAGGTGGGGGTGGGGGTCTGAAAGTTCCAGTCCTCTAATCACATGGCTGGTTCTCCTAGCAACCAGCCCCCATGCTTAGATGAGGTCCAAAAGTCACCTCATTAACATAGCAAGAGACATCTTTGTCCATCTCATCATTTAGGAAATTCCAAGGGTTTTAGGAGCTCAGTGCCAGTAATGGAAATAAGACCAATGCATATTTCTTATCATAAATCACAACATCACACCAGTAAAAAGCCAAATTGTCTTTTGAACTTTCAAGTATGCAAATGTTTATCTTTTTTAATCCGAAGCTTACCAATTGTAGTAAAAGTTAAACATTTTTTCTCATTTCTGAAATTGTAGTGCTGTTCACAATAAGAAACATGCTGTATTATAAAGGTCTAATTATTTGAAAATTACGAAGAAGGATATTTGCAATTATTTATCATTCCATATAAAAACAACCACAAAGGGGTCAAATCCCTTAACAATCTAATGCATAGGTTAATTAACATTACTTTTAAAATATACACGTGTGAGAATGAGTGATATTTATTGATACATAATTAAACATTTGTAAATATCAACAGCAAACATTATTGTCTACTTCTATGAGCCAGAAACTATTTTATGTGTGCCAGATGTAGCAGTAAATAAAAGAGAAAATGCCCCTGCTCTCATGCTGTTTGTATGCCAGGGTGGTCATGAGACAGCTATCAAAAAGGCAAAGGTCAATTGCAGATAGTGAAACAGGTGATGAGAGTGACTGGGGTGGAAGAGGCTACTGAAGGTTGGCTGAGTAGTGTAGGACTCGGGGGACAGTGATATTTGGGCAGAGAACTAAGTGGTAGCTCCGCAAATATCTGAGGGCTGAGCATTCTAGAAAGAGGGGAAAACACATCAAATGGCCTTTAAAGCAGAAAAGCTACCAGCCCACTTGAGGACCTGAAGGAAGATGAGTGTGGCTGCACATAGCGAGTGAGGGACGTTGAGTGGTCAAGATGAGTTTGGGACAAGCCATAGCGACACTTCATATAGACCCTTGCAGGCTCTGTAAATAATTTGAGGTTTATTTTAATTGAAAGAACAGGCTATCCAATGGTGACAGGAACTGAAGACAGCATTTTGGTGAAATCTTGCTGCTAGAGGACCTGTGTCTTGAAGGGCTGTGAAGTAAAGTGAGGCATTTTTAAGCATTATTCCTTAGAGAAATCAGAAAACTGGCACATTTTAGTTGTCTTTGCAAACACATGAAATTTATCTTATTATCTAAAACTCATTGTTTTTCACTAATGTGACTTGTTCTGTGTCTCCATTTACAAACCAAGAAATGGAAACGTGCTATCATGAAAAGGAACTTTTTATTTGCCTTTTCTAGGAAAAAAGCAGGATCAGGAAATACCCTAGAAAAGATTAGTGTGTCATCATAGAGACTAAAACAGAACTCTCAGTACAGGTTCTTCTATTATGTAAAGATTCCCATAAAGAAAAAGAAAAGAAGTATGTATGCCATTACTTGTCTACTCATCTATTTAGCTAGATAACCAATATATGCTATGCATATGTGTGTCAATGTGTCTTCTCTCTCTCTTTCTCTCACTCTCTAGTACTGTGTGTATCAGGCACCATTTTAAGCACTTTTTAAATAATTTTCCAGATGTATAGATTAAAATCCCTAAGCAGTAATAATTTTTATAGTAATTATAATTTCTGAAATTTTAAATAAGCAAATAACAGTAGAAAATGAATTATAAAGGAGTTTGATGTCATATTGGTGCCTTCTTTTTTTTTTTTGCACATCAATTTTAATGACCATTTTTGGTCAAGCTTACTTTTTGGAAACACTGATAAGATTACAACGTAATCTTTCTAATGATCTCCTAAATCTAAATCAGTTTTTTCCTGCAATTACACCCAAGAATGTCCAACTACTCACTAGCACCTCAAATCCAAATTGTTTAAATAGTGGCATCTAAAATTTCATTGCTGCTTCCCTATTCTTGTGAAAAGCATTAGACTGTGACCGCTAATTATACTCAAGATGTCAGATTTATTTTAATTAATAATGGCTATCATTTATTGAAAATTTATTAAATCTCAAGCCGCTCCTGTCCATCATGTTAGTCAATCTTTAACACAAGAGAAGGTAATTAACGTCACTTATTTGCTTTACTCAATGCAGAAGCTTAGCCTACAGAAGTTAAGTGACCGATTGGAGGCACGCAGCTGGCCTATGACGGGGGCAGGAGTTGGACTTTGTTCTGTTGGTTCCTAAACTGCAAATTCATTTCAAAGTGTAACATTTCTGCAGCTGAATATGTGCAAATAATTATTGGTCTTTCAGAAGGCAAATCCTCTATACTGTCTTCTCTTTTGGAAATCAATAAAAAATCTCTACTAAATAAATCCTTAAGAAAATATTGTGGTAAAGATGCATGATTTCTAAATGCTATTAAAATATACATTTTTGACCAGTGAAAATTAGATTGTATTATTTTGGGTCTCTGTCTCCATTTGCTGATTTCCTCAATGGAAATAATCTGTCCTGCCTATCTCAGGGACGGTGAGGATGAAATTATATAGGTAAAAGACGAAGTTATGGAAATTGTGGCCTTTGTGAAATGTTGGAAATAAAAGTTGGAGGTATTATTAAAAGAACATTCTCTGCTTCTGAGATACTCCCATAAACTTGGGTCACTCTTTAGGAAATCTACTGTAACTACAGGTAGTTAATTCCTCCTCCTCCTCCTCCTCTTTCTCCTTCACAGAGTGTTTCCCTCTTCAACTAAAAGAAATCTTTCGGAAACTACAAATTTTCTCTTCATGCTCTTACTCAAAATTTCTTTTAAAAATTGTTGCACGCATTTTAAATTCTTGTGGCATGTGATTTTAGAAACTTACAGGTTCTAGTGATTCTGGGATAAATGTCATAAATTGCAGTAGTACTTGGATACGATTCTTTTCTTTAAGCACAAGTATTAACAAATTCTTTTAAGAAATAATGATGCTATTCAGTTATGCAAGAATTTTTTATTTTCCTCTCAAGAAAGGAAAGGGGTAGATATGTATAGCCTGCTATTTCATGCATCATGATGTGGAAAATTGCTGTAGTTAGGAATTAGGTCTATGCTGATCTAACGTGAAACCACCAAATAAAAAATAATTATATTTTTATAGTATAAGTTGTTTCACTTTTTTTTAAATAAATTACATTCAACCAATTTTCCTGCAATGCTATTGAGTAGGTTCTATGTATAGGGAACTAATATAGGTGATTGTGATACATCAGTGAAGAAAATAGACAAAGATCCCTACTTTTGTGGAGCTTACACTCTGGTTAGGGGAGACATAATACAAATCAACAAAAAACATAAATGTTGGAATCTGACAAGACACTGTGGAAAAGGAAGAATTTTAAAGCAGGATAAAGGGGATCAGGGTACTTGAACAAGGGTAGGAAAGTGAGGATTTAATAAGGTTGGGACTCATTTAAACCATGAAATAATAGCTGATAGATAAAAACTAGGGAGATGCCTTTAAACATAAGATAACAGACAATTTTCAAAACTCTATCATCTCCCTTCTTATTCAGATTAAAAAGCCAGATCTTTATAATGGCCCATATTTCCCAAGGCCTGTTAATCAATGACCTCCTCTGCTTTAGCTATGGGAACAATAGCTACTCTAACAGGCAAATCTCTAATTTCAGCGACTTAACACAATTATGATTTATTTCTTACTCATTTAAATTTGAAAATGGATAGCCCTGATTAATGAGAGTTTGTCTTCCAAGTGGTGATTCAAGACCAAGCTCCCACCATCTTGTGCTCTGGCATTTTCAAGCACCGGCTTCTTAGGTACTAAGTTCCTCTGCATCAAGTCAGGAGCATGTGGGTGTTTCTGAGTGGGAGTATTTTAGGGTTACATCTGAGAGTACACAGATGGCTTTCACTGGCATTCCATTTGGCTCAAACTCAATTACGAGGTGACTCCTGCAAAGGAGGCAGGGGAACTACTCTGTATGGCCAGAAAGAAAAGAGTTGGGTAATCAGGTTGCCCTTTTTAAGAGAATTATCACCTATCACTCCCTTCTTTCTCACTCTGCTCTAGCCATACCTGCCTCTGTCACTTCCGGTACACTCAAATACATTCCTGCCTCAAGATCTCTGCATTGGCAATTCCAAATGCCAGGTGCATTTCCCTAGATATGCACATGGCTCCCTCTCTTGCTTCATCCCTGCAATTGCTCCATGCTACCTTACTACAGAGGCCTTTCCTGACACTTCACTTCCTCCTTTTTCTGCTTTTTTCCCCTGCTTTATTGTTCTTCTTAATTATCATATATATATAACTATCTAACATATATAGTTTCATTTATAGATATACATATATATAATGTCTCTCTCTCTGTCTCTTTCTCTATATAAAACCCCCCAACACATAATATTTGTTTCAAAAAAGTAATACATCTCTCTTTTTATAACTACCCTTTAAATCTTGCTCCAGGAAGTTTAATATTGGATTGAGGGGTTATAATCTGCTTAACATGTTTGAATATATATATATATACATCTTCCTAACATATTTATTTTATTGTCTGTCTCCTCTACTAAGTCAAAAGCTATATGAGTACCAATTTCTTTTCTTTTATCATTGTATCCCCAGCACAAGGAAATGTCTATACCACATAATAGGTGCTCAATAAATATGTTTTGGAGACATGAATAAATAAAGGAGTATGTGAATATCTCTATAATGACACATACAATTCTAATTATCTTTTCATATCAATCTCCCTCACAGGCTTCTTGAAGGGAAGAAATAGTGTATTTCCTGGTATGTAGAAGACTGATGATAAATATTGAATGAAGAAATAAAAGAATAAACAAACAGATGAGGAAAGTGATGCTGGGACAGTTGAATAAATGTTCAGTCACAGCAATGTGTGGAAATCATGCCCTTACTCATCTTGGTCTCACTCAAATACTCATGCTATTTTCTCTATCAGATTGTTTCTGAGTGCTTACAAATCCCTGTTATCCTTATGTTGCTTAATTCAATAAGGCTTTCTACTTCTTCAGTACATTAACCACAATTTGACATTTTTATTTTATTTATTACAAACCCAATTGATCAGTATATATTATTAAGTATGGGTGTGGCATACTAAGCTAGGTTATACTATGTTAAATGAGGATTTTAATAAAACTATAATATTCTTCTCTTTGAAAAGAAAATATACTCATGTACACTAATGAGTCATTATTTCTAGGGAATACAATGGAATGTGCTTATATTTCATGACATTCAATGATATGCCAGCATTTTTAATCCAGCTTCATTATTTCCTTTTGTGATATGGTATTTCATCTTCACTTATCTTACTAGAGTATTTCAAGTTATTGATATCTCTGCACACTTGTAATATACTTAGAATAGATATATTTAATTATCACTGTCTTGGGTTGAATTTTTTGGAAAACTGGAAAATCAGCCATGCTTGATTTTTATCCCTAGTTTATGTCATTTTGCCCTTCACTTCACTTTCAATATCATCTCATTTCTCTGTTATAAAATGCTGTGAACTTTTATTAAAATAGAAAAAAAAATTTAATCTTTTGAAATGAAATAGAGAACCACAATTTGTTAAATTCAATACCAAGACAGCATTTGTGACTCATTCAGTACATGACAAGTCTAAATTGCCCTAAGAATAGGAGCCCTACACAGTCTAACACATAATAGTAATGGTGAGTAATAGTAATTGTGACTGGCTTACGGAATTAATTCAGAGGACTTTCAGTGTATGTGCTTGGAAATGATATTTAGCTTAAGAAAAATTAGCCCTTAAAGGTCCAGAATCTTAATTTTTTGAGGGAAATTAAAACTCTATCTGGAAAATAACCAAGGCAATAGACAGTATAAGTAGTCATTAATTATAATATGTTTGAATGAGAAATTTCACAAAAATAAACATCACTCTCTTTATCCTTAACATGTAAATCCTCCCTTAGTAAATTTAATATTTTGATTGAGGGGCTATACATATTTTAACCTGTTTGAGTCCCTGGCTTAAGGGTAGAACTGTCTAGTAATATATTTTCAATTCTATTTTGCTCTAAGCTAATTGGCTAGAATTTCTTTATCGACTTTTGTAGTTACTATTTTTTTCATGCTATGCATAATCAAGTTTTCAGTGAAAAACAGCCACATAAAAGTTAACTAAAACAGAAAAAATATGCTCTTAGATCTTAGTGTAAAGAAAAGGTTTGAGATTTTTTGTAATATATTCTTAATAATGGATGAAAGAACAAATGTCAACCGCAACAAGAAGGTATACAAATCACACCCCTAGAAAAAAAAGTAGTTTACTAGATTAAATAAATACATGATGCAAAAATGTGTTTTTCTCATTATATGCCTTATAGCAAGCTGCTAAGGATAATTATACTTAATAGTACTATTTCGTGACATTTGGTTGAAGTAATTGTATATCTGTCTCAATGGCAGCACAATACTATTACAGGTGCTTTATGAAGTCTGGTTTAAGTAAAGGCCTTGTAGGTACTTAAACTTAGGAAAGCTCCAATACGTAAATTCCACAATCTTCATCTACTGCAAAAATTGCAATAGACCTCTATTTAATATGTGGATTTAGGATATTTTCTGAAGAATTCTAAGCAACACTGCACTCCAGTCTGACTTGATCATTTGCCTTATTGAGAGCCTAAACTCTTATCTGCTAGATGGATCTCTATGCTTTTTTGTAGCAATTTGACCCTCAGACCTCCAATAGGCAATAAAGCAGAATAAAACATTCATTTTCCTAGGCTGTCAAAGTTCAAGAATCTTAGGCTGTCGTTTATTACTTATTTTCAATGTAAGAAAGAAGTTCTTAATAATAATACCTCTTAAAATGGAAATTCTGAGAACTGGAATTGAAAACTCTGGAAAAAAGTCTTATTTATTATGCACCTTGGGTAAATCTCAGCTTATCTATTTCTCAGGTAAGCACATTATACTCTTCTTACCTAAGTTCTGGAGTAGTTTTGAAGGATAAAATAAGACACAATGTGGGAGAATGCTTTCTATTTCTAAAATTGCAAACATGAGCCTTTAGTGGTTTTGTTAGAATTTTTAAACTCCTATTTTCTTTTCATGTTAACTATTTAATTCCCAATTACTTTCTGAATCAATCAGTATTTATTGACTTCTTTTTTCTATCAAATTTTTTTCCTAAATGACTATAATGAAGACTGTGGTCATGATAACAATTGGGTAAGGACAATAATGATGATGACAGCTGACTGTACAGCTTGCATCACTATTTCAAGTGAAATATAAAAAAATTTCCAAAAGCCTAGCCATAGCCTTCAGGAAAAGTATCTTCTCAGTTATGTAGTTTATTAGTCATTTCTGTCCTGGAATAAGACATGTGCTTTCTCTTTTGTACACATAGAGGGCAACGATATTGGATAATATGACAGAAAGTCACTCTTTAACCAATGATTTCTGTTTGAGCTGGAAAAAGAAAACTACAGTGGGGCAATCACAAATGAAACAACCTCAATACCACAGTTTAAACATTATATCTAAATCTCATGTTGTCACAGAATGATTTTTAAAAAGTTAAAAACATGATTCTCATGAAGATATAAAATGAACAAGTGGTAAAGATGTCACTCGACTCGTTAATGATGGAACCAGTAAGATAGTGTTATCCAAAAAGTATTTGAAGAGGTGGGTATTTATAAACAACTTAAAAGGTAAATGTTAAAATAAGAATGTTAGTTTAGCCAAAAAACTGGTTAATGTTCTATAAAATAGTAAATTGTAACCTTAGGGGTGATGATTTCTACCAGAGAGAGATCTACATGATAATATGC
This sequence comes from Equus quagga, assembly GCF_021613505.1. Classification (NCBI taxonomy): domain Eukaryota; kingdom Metazoa; phylum Chordata; class Mammalia; order Perissodactyla; family Equidae; genus Equus; species Equus quagga. The sequence goes on along the minus strand of NC_060269.1, from coordinate 110,755,594 downwards.
GTGTTTTTCAAATTCTTTAATAAGCTCACCCAAAGTTTATAATACTCTAGAAGAACATACTTGCTTTTGGCTTTGCTATTTACTCTTCGATTAGTACCCAGACACTATAAATTTATATGTCGTTATGGACTGAATTGTGTCTCCACAAAGCTCAAATGTTGAAGCCCTAATCTCCAATGTGATGATGTATGGAGCTGAGGCCATTGGGAGGTTGGAGATGGGGCTGTTGGGAGGTAATTAGGGTTAGACGAGGTCGTGAGGGTGGGGTCTTCATGATGGGATTAGTAGCTTTATAAGAGGAGTAAGAAAAAGGGAAATCGCTCTCTTCACTTTGTGAGACACAGCAGGGAGGCAGCAGTCTGTAAACCAGCAAGAGGGCCCTCGGCCTCAACTGAATTGGCTGCCACCTTGATCATGGGCTCCAGAACTGTGAAAAGCTAAATGTTTGCTGTTTAAACCACCCAGGCTGTGGTATTTTGTTATAGCAACACAAGCAGACTAATGTATGCTATCATGGAGAATTGTAACGTAGAATTACGGACAGTAAACGATACAGCTCGATTTATGTCAGCTGGAACCAAACCACTTTGAGAGGAGAAACTAGAAACTTTGTGAGTGAAGAAGGCATGAGGATAAGTGGTTTTTAAACCATATCATTGATATGATTGACAAAACTCAGGCTGTTTAACCTAGAAAAGAAAATAGTCAAGGGCTACACACAAACTCTCTTTAATTTTTAGGTAATCACACATGGAAGGAACATTCAAGTGTTTTATATCATCATAAAAAGAACAAAGACTAGTAAGCTACAGTTTTGGCTAGCCACAAAGAGAAGTTTTGTGACAGTGAGAAATGTACAAAGATGGAATAATTCATCCTGGCATTCATTTCCAGTCACCAGAGGCATGTGATCTTTAAGATTTGAGCTATTTTTTCCATACTATTTCACTCACAGAATTTTATCCTTGATGTAGTATGGTATATGCTTCTATGTTACACATTTTCTCCAATAAATACATTTTTTCCTATTATAATCCTTTCCATGTTAAAATTTACTCTTTTAGATTGAGTTAATATTATAATTATTATCAATATTCAAGTGACATTACTACATATATAGTTAATTTAAATTAGCAATTATTATGAATGAAATTATATATTTGGAATGTATTTTTAATTAGATGGTTTGGTTTTTTTCCAATTGGTTCATATATCATACTAGAATGATAAAGCTTTCATTATTAATGATTTTACTATATTTTGTTTTAAGTTTATAGATGTGAGTTCTGAAGTTTGTCTATATGTCAAAAGTAGTTGAAATTTGAAGGAATTTTGTTATAGCAATGTAAATCAATTATTTTGGTCACCATATGAATTATATGACAAAAATCACATAGTGTTCTACCATTAAAAATTATTTTTGGTGATTTATTAGCTGACATTTTGATGTTCTCTTTCAATTTTCTTGAAAGCAAAGAGTTGGAAACCTCCGGCTTTACCAAGTAATTTGTTACTCACTCATTAGAGTCATTCACGTTCTCACTATTGAGGCCAATATTTCAAATTGTCGTTTTTTTGGCATTCTGAAGGTTTTACACCCATAGGCAATGCACCCTATTAATATTAGGGAATATGTGAGAAATATACATTCCTTTTAGAATGTGGGAAATGGAGATTTGTGAAGGAGAGATAAGAAAAGACATAATCAGATGACTTCTCAGGAGAATGTTTCAGAAGAGAGGAAAGACAGAAGTGGATATCTCAAAACCAATGCCTTTAAGACTGTTTGTGCCTGAGTATCTCTTGAAAATTATTACACATACCCAGTGGACCACTTACCCTGTGTTGAGGATAGTGGGAGCTTGTTCACTGAAGTATTCCAAGCATCTAAGACACTGCTTGTCATCGCTCAATTTGACAAAAAATTGTATGTAAGAAAATTGAATAAATGAAATAAATGAGTAAAACACTCTATGGGTTTGGTATTATGATTATCCCCATATTGTCAAAGAAGAAAATTAAATTGAAGTCGAGAATTCATCATATTTGTTACTTTAGATTGACTGCTCTCAGCTGCTTTGCCGTCATTGTACAAAACATATTTGATTGCACATGAGTGATAGTTCCCCTGGGATCTCATGAAAGTGACTTATGTGTCCTGGAGGCTGTTCAATTTCAATTGGATTCAACTTCCAGCTGATTTGGATAATTAAAATTACTAAAGCAAAGCTTAAATTATAAAAAGGTGGTCATTCCTACATGTCTCAGATGGCTTAATATGAAGTTATGGTTTATACAGGGTAACTATATACACAGAAATGTGCACATTATTTTCATATATATTTTTCAGGGGCACGTAGACTAGGATTATATACAATGTTATTTTCTTTTTAATCGAATATCATGACTGTTCATACTATAGTTCACACACCATGTTTGTGATGCTTATGTAACTCCACATAACTTGATATACTATGCAAGTATTTTATAATATATGCATTAGGAAGTATTATCTGCATTATCCTCCAGAATGTTGTCTAGTATGCCATCTACTTTTGTTTTGAAGATAAAATTCTGAAAGGTATCAACTTTCTTAATATGCACTTACTTTGAAGTCAAGGTAATTATTTTTATGTAATTTCTTCATGTTTACTTCAAAAACATATTGGAAGGGATAGGAACTAAACTATGATACAACAGTTGACTTCTACTCTTTATCTAGAGGCAATTTTTTTTGCCTTTGTTACATATGGAGCATAGAGATAGGAATAAATGAAGATATAGCTATGTATTTTTGCAGGTAAATAGATACATAGTTAGATACTTCACCAAACTTTTCATCTTTAATGCAAGGTTTTCTTTATGAAAGGTGAGGTGGTTTATGCACTATCTCAGAAATTAGCGAGATGGGAGGTGGAGATTCACTGATAAATACTTTTAATACTGATTTTTATTTTGGATTAATGCAGTTGTATGTATACCCAACATATTAACAAATAGTAACTATAACTTTAAGTGGCCCAAGTCATAGTAGAGATTACAGGAAATACTGCATTTCAGAGGAGAGTAACAATAAGATAATTTTCTTAATGTAGAATTAAAGATTTAAAAAAGAAATCTCTTAATCCATACTTTATCATTCCATTTATTAGAATGTGAATTTCTTAAGATCCAAAATGATGACTTTAAAATATTTATTCCACACATAAACTCGGGAGGTGGCTTTTGAATGAATATGAATGGAATATAGTTACTGACTTCTTTGTATTACACAGGATAACGAAATATTCTTTTGTTAACTACATATTGATTTTATTCAGTTTAATTTGGTAATCCTCACAAAGCCGGATATTTATTCAGAAAACAAATATGCTTTACTTATTCCATATTTGTCCTTATATCAACTCAGATATACATGTAAACTGTCAGATGCCAATAAGTTAAATGCATAATAGCAACATATCCGGCATTGCATCAATTCTTTGCTTTATAGAAAACGTTTCTTCCTCTTTATTTCCACTTCAGCAGTATCTCCATTTTCCTAAAAAGATAAGATTACCGGTCTCACAATGTTGGATATATCTTAGGGAGATATTAAGATTCACTCAGGATTTCAGTAATGAGTGTATGGTAATGAATTTTAAGGGTGAGCTACACTCTGTGTGTGTGCTTTTGCGTATAGCAATAAGTTACCTGGTAAATATCTTCCTAATAAATATTTGCTACCTATAATCATAATCTGCTGCCAGAGATTAAAATCCAAAAATAATAGACAGAAGTTTATTTGTCTCTACGCTAACACAGTCTAAAACTGAGCATTCTAATTTCAAGGACACTTTTGGTGGCTCTATGATCAATCAGGATTCAGGCTCTTTTCTCTTATTGCTTTAGCATTTGAAACACAAGAGTTCCCTCATTGTCCTAGATGGCTTTCTAAGTGCTAGGTACAACTTCCACATCCTAACTATTGGGAAGGATAAATATGTAAATAAATGTGTAGCTCCTTCCTTTAAGAATACTTCTTTTACAAAACATTTTCACCTATATCTCACTCAACAGAGATGGTTACACTTGGGTGCATGGGAAATTTGAAAATGTGGTCTTTATTCCACCTATCCCTGTGCCCAGATAAAATGTGAAGATTTTATTAAAAGACTTTGGATCTTGGTGAAGGATTGCAATCTACGTCACAGATATAAAATAGGTGATTAAAATATGAAAGATAAAAATATTTCATATGGATTGTGATTGAAACTTATAATATCTATCACATGTACACATATCTGTGCATATATTGTCATGTTGATATTAAGGAAGATAAAAGGCATTTTTAAGACAGGGAATGCATATATCTAACTCACAGTGCCACCTGTCTCATTTCCAAATACAAAACTCAAAAGTACTTTTTATAAATATTAGAAAGTGGGAAAATTTGGCATAATATCTCTTGACTAAGCAGGGATTCTTCCAAGAATTCAAGTTTAGATACTTCTTGAAAAATATAAGATAACCCATTCCCTTAATAAGTTATAGAAAGGAAAAAAATCTTGCTATGTATCTATCTACCTGTACAAATATATATCTGTATCTGCATTTATACTCATATCTATACTTCATATGAATGTGAGCAAAGAAGTTGCTGCAGAATAATTTTTTTAAAGAGTAGAAGTGGACTGTTACACAGTCAATGGAGTGTTCGATCATATCCATTATGCCAAGTTGATTGATAGTGCTGTTAAGGTCTTTATCCTTACTGGTTTTCTGCCTGCTTGATCTGTAGATTACAGACAGATGGGTGTTGAAGTGTCCAACTATTATTGTTGACTTGTCTACTTCTCCTTTCAATTTTATCAGTTTTGCCTCCTGTATTTTGATACCCTGTTGTTAGTTGCATACATGTTTAGGAATATTATGTCTTCTTGGAGAATTAACCCATTTATTATGAATGACCCTGATTCATCCCTGATTATCTTCTTTGTTCTAAAGTCTACTTTGTCCGAAATTAATATAACTCCTTCAGCTTTCTTTTGATTAGTGTTTACGTGGTTTGTCACCTTTCATCTCTTCACTTTTAATCTGAGTCATTATATTTAAGATGGATTTCTTGTAGTCAGCATATATTTGGGTCTGTTTTTGTATACTATCTGAGAATATTTTTTAACTGGTGTGGTTAGAACAATCACATTTAGAGTGGTTATTATATAGTTTGATTAAAATCTACCATCTTGCTGTTTTCTCTTCATTGCATTTATTCTTTGTATCTCCTCCCATTCTTTTTCTGCTTTCTCTATTTTGTTAATTATTTATAATTTTAAAAACAAATTTTAGCGCTTCCTATTTATTTTCCTAGGACTACCATAACAAAGTACCACAAACTGCATGGTTTATAACGGCAGAAATTTATATTCTTTCAGTTCTGGGGGCTGGAAATCTGAAATTAAATTGTTGTCATAGCCCTACTTAGCCTAAAGTCTTTAGATGAGCATTCTTCATTGTCTCTTCTAGTTTCTGGGGATTGCTGGCAATTCTTGGCATTCCTTGGCTGCTATCTGCATAACTCCAGTCTCTAACTCCATCTTCAGCTGGCCTTCTCTCCTGTGTGTCTGTGTCCTAATTTCTCTTTTTTCATAAGGACATCAGTCATATTGGATGTAGGGCCTACCCTAATCTAGTAGAACCTCATCTTAACTTGATTATATCAAAAAAGACTCTACTTCCAAATAAGGTTGCATTCACAGGACATGAATTTGAAGGGAGCACTATTTAACCCAGTACATTGCCCTAGGATTTACAGTATACATTTTTTAATAGTATAAGATCACCTTTAAATAATGCTATACTGCTCCATGTGCAGTAAGGTTTCTTATAATGGAATATTTTCATTTCCTCTTTCCCATCCGTTGTGACTTGTTTTCATTCACTTCACTTCTATGTGTTCTCCAAACACCTAACACATTGTTGCTATTATTTCTTTAAACAGTCAGTTATCTTTTAGGGCCATTAAAAATAAGAAAAATAGGGGCTGGCTCCGTGGCCGAGTGGTTAAGTTCGCGTGCTCCGCTGTGGCGGCCCAGGTTTCGGATCCTGGGCACGGACATGGCACCACTCGTCAGGCCACGTTGAGGTGGTGTCCCTCATCCCACAACTAGAAGGACTGGCAACTAAGATATACAACTGTGTGGGGGGGCGGGGGAAGTTGGGAAGATAAAGCAGAAAAAAAAAAGAGGAAGATTGGCAACAGTTGTTAGCCCAGGTGCCAATCTTTAAAAAAAAATAAGAAAAATAAGCTATCATATTTTATGTTCATTCATTCCTTTGTGACACATTTTCCTTCTTTACGTAGATCCAACTTTCTGCCTTATATTGTTTTTCTTCTACCTGAAAAACATTTGTTAACTTTTCTTTCTAGGATGGATCTACGTACAACGAAACTGTTAACTCCTTTAGTTTTTGTTTGCCTGAGAAAGTCTTTATTTTTTTCTTTACTATTGAAGGATGTTTTTGCTGGATATAGCATTGTTATTTGGTAAGATTTGTCTTTCTTTGACTACTTTAAAATTTTCGCTCCACTATCTTCCTGTTTTCACGACATCTGATGTGAAGTCTTCCCTAATTCTTAGCCTTATCCCTCTATAGTTAGACTTTCCCCTACCTGGTCTTGGTGTCTGAGATTCTCTCTTTGTTTTGGGCTTCTTTTTTAAATACGATATGCCCAGTTGAGGATTTCTTTGGTATTTATCCTATTTGGTGTACTCTGAACTTTTCAGATCTGTGTTTTGGCGTTTGTCATTTTTTGGAAAATTTTAGGCAATTACTTCCTAAAATATTTTTTCCTGCCCTGTTCCTTTTCTCTTCTCCTTTGATATTCCAATTACATATATCTTACTCTGTTTGATATTGTCCCACAGTCCTTGAATATTCTGTTCTTTTCATTCTTTTTTCTCTTTTATTTTAGCTTGAGTAATTTCTATTGATCTATAGTCAACTTAAATTGATTATTTTCTTGGCTGTGTTGAGTTTACTAACAAGCTCTTCAAAGGTATTCTTCATTGCCTTTATTCTGCTATTGATTTCTAGCCTTTCCTTCTAATTATCTCTTAAAGTTTCTATCTCTGCTGAAATTGTACATCAATGGTTTTGCATGTTGTCTGTCATTTCCATTAGAAGTTTTAACATGTTATAATCATATTTATTCTAAATTCTCTGATAATTCCATTGTGTGTGTCACGTCTGAGTCTGATTTGGTTAACTGCCTGTTCTCTTCAGATTGCGCTCTTATTGCCTTTTGACGTGGCTTGGACTAATGTTTTCTTTGGAAACCAGACACATTGTGGATAATGAGGCAAGTAGGACTTTAGTGTGAGAAATTATGCTAATGTGGCTGAGAATTGACTCACATTTGTTGTAGTTATGGGGATGAGTGTCTTAAAATTCCTCTACCAACCTTGTTTACCTTTCACTCTTGACTTTGGGGCTTTTCTTTGTGCTATTCTTCAGTTTCTTACAAATCTCTCCACTGTAATCCTCTGTTATTATTATTGGATTGTATTGATATGGTGGTAGTGTGTGAGGGAGGGGTGTTCCTCTAATCATTAAGGTTTATCTCAATCTTTAGTGTAATCTTTATTCTTGGGAGTGTGGTCTTGTAGGTTTTCTGCCCCTCCTTCAGGTTTGAACTTTTCTCCTCCCTACTTCTTACTCCTTAATCTCTTTCTGGGCTGCAGTGGTTATGCTGCAATGTCTCCAGTCTATGTTCTTGAAGTCCTCTCTCTTGTATATTAAGGCTTTTTCTCCCTAGATGAGACAATATTGGAAGTGGGCAGAGTTCTTTTCCTACATTTCGGATAGGATTACATTGGTGATCTCTGGTAATGTCTGAACTCTGGAGATTAAGTGTCTGGTCCATAAGAGAGAATGGTCTGGTAGGTTTTCACAAAGACAATCTTCCCTTCCCCTTATCAGGCCCTTGGGCTGGAGGGAAGAGAGGCTTTCTCCAAATTCTTCCCAATCTTCCCTTGTGAGAGCCTAATGGAAATCCTAAAGCAAAACCTGCAAAACCGTGCCCCTTGCCCTGTAAATACACCCCCAGAGGATTTTTACTCTCCCTCTAGCCCATACGTGTCCTCCAGCAATTAGTCAAAATTTGTAGTTTAATGTTCCTTTGGCTTGTATGACTTCTAGCTGCTTTTCTCAAGATAAGCAATTGCTCAGATCTTGTGTTTCCCTGGAGGCAATTATGGTTCCAAATTTCAGGACAGTGGTTTTCTCTGTCACTTCACTTCCTTAACGGGCCCAAGAAAAGTTGTTGATTTTCAGTTTGCCCAGACTCTTCTTATTATAAGGATGAGAATGATAGTATCTAAGCTCTTTACTCTTCTGAACTGAAAACAGAAACTTTACATGATATTTTAGGTAAATAGCAACAATAACAAAAAATGAGTAGTGATGATACGATTGGGCATTATCATGAAAGAAGAGGTGATTCTACCCTGTAGTTGTAACAGCTTTTCCTTCCAGCTGGTAGAACAAGGAGTGGTATTATTTTCTTCTTTCTACTTTCTATTTTTCTATTCTTTCTTAATGTTCTATGACAATTTGTAATTAATTCCACACAGAGCATTTGGTATATGCTCACTAAACGTCAAAGTCATATAAAAACAAATATTCAAGGGGGAAAAAAAAAGAAAGAGACGCAATAAACATTCAAAGCAGGTGTCTACCTAATCAATAGAACTGAAATTCGTGTTTGTTTCTAAACTCCCAGGGAGCAAGAAAAAAAAAAATGGGGCAGACGTGATCAGTTACCTAGTATTCTTTAGAAAGTGTTCAGAGACACAAAAAACTTCTTAGTGCTAAATTACACAAGACATTTCTCAGTTGGGAATATATTTCGTAAGAGAAATGGTGAAATGGACAATGTCCTCAAAAAGGCGACAATGAACTTTACAGTTTTATTAATGCTTGCAATCTTAGATAAAAGTCAAAAGCCAACTATAAATAATAAGCAAGGTCATAGATAACTCAGTGAAGACAGTTTTTTAAGAGAGAGACTAATTTGGTCCAAATATATAGAATCCTCATTATTCATTTTGATCTTAGAATAAGATTCATAAAATCCATAGAAGCAGATATTGCATATTGAACAATGTGGTACCTAATTCCAAGATAACACTCAATGATCCTCCACTTCTGGTATTCATGGCATTGTGTAGTCCCCACCCACATTTTACCAGGTTTGGTCTGTATGATCATAGAATATGGCAAAAGTGATGGTATGTGGCTTCTGAGATTAGGATACAAAAGGTATTGTGACTTTTTCTATGCTATCTTTCTCTTGGATAATTTGCTCTGGGGGAAACCAGTTGTCATGTCATAAGGACACTCAAGCATCCCGTGGAGTGATCCATGTGGCAAAGAACTGGGGACTCTTGCCAACAACCCTTGGAAAGGGATTTTTTAGCCCAAAATAAGCTTTCAGATGACTGAAGTTGCAGCCAACATCTTGACAGCAACCTCATTATAGTCTCTGAGTCAGAACCATCCAACTAAGTTACTGCCAAATTCCAGACCCACAAAAATCAGTGTTTTAAGCTGCTAGATCTTGTTACACACAATAGATACCTAATTCATATATCTTTTATGATGTCTGCCCTAAATTTCATTTCTCTCATCTAGATTTGGGACAGGAATTAAGAACAGAGTATGGTTGGACTTCTGAAAAACTCTTTTGTAGTATTTCCTTTATTCTGGATCATTGATTGCATGTAGCATATTTTCTTTCAAAATAAGATCTTATTAACAGTTTAGGAACTTCACTAGCTCCTGTTGGAATTAAAGATCCAAATGACTACACAAAGGTGGGTTATATTAATTTAATAAGTATTTAAATAAATATTTATAGCCTGTTCTCTCCCAAGCATCATGTCAGCATCAGGCCATGCGGGCATACAGACAAATTCTCCTTTTGTGTGGACTTGTTCAACTCTTGTTGTGCCTTGAGCAGGTTCTCAGTTGGATAATCAGATGCGTTACACCAAAAATGTGGATAGTGAAATGCTGCGCTTGGAAATTTTCAGTAGTCTTTACAACACTGAGGAAAAAAAATCAATACACCTCTCGTGGATTATCTGATTTTAAGCAACTTGGTTTCTTAGTGCACCTGCCAAGATTAATTATGAGCAAACTGTTCCTCTAGATAGCTGAATGAATTGACTTGCTATATGAAGTAATTTGATATAAACCTGCTGATGTCAGTGTACTACCTATCAAAACCAATGATTTTGGTTTAAGAATAATTATCATTGAGCCTTTATTTTTGGTCTTACATTTTATATAAAGATAAAACTGGAAAAAGACGCAAGGAAACAAGAATATTGGCTTGGAAAAGTTTTTCATGAATAAAAGGTAGGTATGTTTTCATTCTCAAAGAGGAATTTATTCAATGAAAGTGTGTAGTGGTAGTTTCTGATAGCCCCTATTATTTTCAAGTAAAAAAAATACATAATTGACATAAATAGGTCATATTTTTTGTTTCAAAAATCTGTGTCACATGGTTAAATATGCAAACACACAGTTTCCAAAATTAAACACTAAAATTTTAGATGTAATCACTGTTCTATCAATGTGAACGTGTGATTGTATTCACGCATACTTCTGCCCCAGCACCAGCGTCATCTGCTCTATGTCAAGCTCTAATGTCTGGAGCTCACTGAAAATTATTCACAATTACTCTGTCAAATCCGCCATACTTCACTCAGATAGATGATAGCTCCTAAAAAAAGGAAGGTTGTCAATGCAGAAAGAACTCAAAAGCACTTCAATAATTTGCCTTTACTGAGGTGCGTGATGTTTCAGATAAGCAAAATTTTTCTGATTATGGGAAATTGGCTTGTTTTCACTGAAAGGACCACCACAAATATCATTTTTGGAGGGGAACAGGGCAAGAGTACAAATGGAGGCCCCAAACTGCTAAAGAATGTTCTATCCTTTATCCTGACAGTAAACTTCTATAATAAGAAAACCTAAAAATATGCATAATTTATGGTTTTGTATGATTGGAAGTGGACAGAATGACAAAGATTACTGAAGGTGATTATGATTGCACAGATATGGGGGGTTCTGATAATATTTCAGTAATGTTTAGTTAAGTTTTAATGATACATATTTGAGAAAATATATATTTATTCCATAAAATTTACTTTTCTTGGTTTTAGTTCAATAAAATTGCTAGTAATATTTTTACAATCATTGTCAAGTCTTCGATAGCTTTTTATTGATTTCAACTTGTAGAAATTTTGCTCTGTTGAGGCAGTAACAATTGGAATTTCCTGTAAAATTCTTAAAGTATTAAAGTGATTGCATAACTAACGTTTCTAAAAATCACTCTCAATAATACTATTAGCTATGTACATCCCAAAAGACCACCATAAAAACCTATTTATCTATCAAAGCTTACATAATTAGACTACTGAAGTAAGGGAGAACATCCGAATCTTTTCTGTGTTTCAGAAAGGAGAGTTCAAGGAAATAGGTATATGTATACTTGTTTTTACATATTATGTACTTAGATATATTTATAAAATATACATTTATATGTATATAAATATATAAATAAATGTATTTAGCATATGTATATTTACATATGTACATTTATATTTATAAATTTATATATGTATACAGTTATATGTATATATTATATGCATGTTTATGTGTATAAATTTATATGTATATTTACACATTACATGTATATATGTAAGAAAATATATATATATGGAGAAGGAGAGAGAATTTAGGTCTGGACACAATAGTTTAGGGAGAGTCATTCAGGAAACTTTGCGAATTAGCCTGCTTTGTGACATAATAGCTTAATGGTGGACACTGCAATGTCATCAAGAGTAAATTGTCTGTCTGGAACAGTTTCCAGGCATTTTCTGAAGTAAAGTGTGAAGTTATATACTGATTTACAGTCCTATCATCTTGTGGAAGAATATGCTGGCATAAACAGTTGTATTGTGTTAACACAGATGGTTTTATCATATAAAATGTCTTAATGTAATCATGTAAGTTGCTATCACATGTGTCATGATTGTCACCATCTTGCACAGAAATATCTACATCTATACATTCTTTATAAAGTATATCTTTTGTAAATGAAATCTAATTGCTTTAATAGAATAAAGGCAGGATTACCATAATGTTTCCAAGAGTGATTATTATGTTAAATTCAATATGTGTTTCATCACGATGTCTCACTTTTAAATACTACATAGATGAAAATTGAAAGAAAAATTGTAAACAACCTAAATTGTTTCAAAAATGTTATTATCTCTAAGTATAGATGAAGTATGAAAAAGCATTCTGGATTTTTGGCCTAACTTTTTTCTTCTCTACCTTTATTTTTTCAAGTGTTATAATAAGCTCATCCTCAACAAATTTTGTAGTAATTTCAAAAATTAAGTGGTCTTGTTTTAGTTCTTCGTTTAAGGCAAAATCTATATTTTTAATACCTGATTTTGTTTTCTTCTTCTTATAGTTTAACAATCTTTGTAATAAAGGTTAGTTGTTCAACAGGAATTTTATCACTGATATCATCTAATTGAAATGAAAATATTACCTTTACAATTTTCTGTGTTACTTCTCTCAGTATATTATGGTAAATTAATAGCATCATGTTGACTTCTCCAGCCTAGCTAGTAATTATTTGTTTCATTATTTTTGTATGCATCCTGTGTGTTCCCCCTTTCTAACATCAAATTTCAAAATTATTTTTATTGTACCTACTCTTTCTATTGTTTTCTATAAATATATTGCTTTTAGTAACACCAAAAAGAAACTACAAAAAGGAAGCCTAGTATTTTTCAAAGAACATTATGATTGTACTCTTTACTGGCGTTTCTTGCTTTGTTGAATTCTGTGAATTGTTTGTATTGTATGTCACCAGTTTTTAAGTTGTAAAATTGTATGTACTTACGTTTGCAAGCAACATTCCATGATCAACAATTACATGTTCCTCTTATAAAGAATCTGTCATTGAAGGAATTTTATCCGACCTGTTTAAATTGAGAACTCGATTTGAATAATTTTCTAGCTAAATTTCATTGTTTTGATTAACTGAATTATTAACTCTTCATTAAATCAAGAATTTGTAATATCCTGATTGCAAATTTTATGTGGGTGATGTTGGACAGAAATCTCACTTTTCTTGTCTACAGTTTTTAAACATTTAAGCAGACTGCTTCTTTGAAGATTATCTTATTTTTACTTTTTATTAAATTAAATTGCTATTTTCTATTTCTAACAAGATTTTGACTTCGACTCACTTTGAATAATATTCTAGATGATGTAAAGAATAAAAACTAATTGCATTTGGAGCATCTAATATTTAAATATCTTTTCATCACAAATAAAGTAGTACAAAATTAAAAAGTAAAATATTTTTCATACATTTCCAAAGGAAGTTATTCCTTTTCTAATATATTAAAAATCTCTAAGACACTTAAATCTATTCAAGTTATAACTAAATGTCAAAATTTAAAATCAAACATTTAAATAAATCTGAAAAGTATAATTTGGATAATTTAAAAAATTAAACTAAAATGTATTATCTTTATAAAAGTAAAATTATGAGCTAAATCTACTACTAAATGATACCTTGTGAATTAAAGAATTGGGATCATGCTTTTTATATGTTATTTCTAGCCCTATACAAATTTAAAAGGAATATCAATTATTTCTTAGAAAATGTCTCTCAGTTGCTATGTTCATCTAATGTCAGTGCTGTGCTAATTCATAAGTACCTTTGGAATTACAAATTGGAACAAAAAGTGAAGCAAGAAAATAGACACAGCACCACTGAGACAGCATTCTTTCTGGTGCAAAGCTCCATTGCACTAATACCTATCTGAGAGAAAGGATTTGATAGTTCACTTTTTATATGCAAGCGCTTGTGCTGGTAAGACCTCCCTGCCCTTCAAAATAGTGCCATCTCCAGCACTGGCATGGTACGGCCCTCAGATCTTCTCTCAGTTCTTTTGGTCCTAGGACTAGTCAAAGAAAAGGAAACAGGACTTTCCTTGGGGCTCGAAAAGTGTTAATCATGACAGTGAGTGTCTAGGGTTGGGGTACCTGGTGTCAGTGTTGAGGGATAAATCTCAAATGACAGAAAGCGCCATTGGTTCCATAAATGTTTTTGCTAACACATGTGGAAACGTGTAAATCAGGACGCCCAGAGCAAGCATGTCTTGCCTCAATTGAAGAGTACCCTGATACTAAAACTGCATTTGGTTTTCAACGATACACATTTTTATGGGAAAATATTCCAGAATATTTGCTGTATAATTTTTGGGTAAGACACATTCAGTTCTTTGTGGATGGAGTCAGACTATAAATAAATCACTTAAAATAAGTAAATATATTTTTTCTTAGAATAAATCTAGTAAAATGAGATATATCAGAGGTAGAGAGACAATGTGCTATAATAGAAAAATGTGTGCTCTACAATTAAATTTTTCTGAGTTTGAATTCTGATTCCAGCATTTCATATCAGTTCTGTAGTTTTCCTTGCCACTAGATGAGCAGGAGGAGTTTACCTTTGATGGGCATCACTACCTTCGATGGAGTCCCTCTCCTCTGCTTTCCTTCCCTCTTCCCTTTCTCACCCACCTGAACTCCTTGGATCTGGGACCTTTTCTTTTCTTCCTCCAGGGGTCTTTTTCTTCATCTTGGCTTCCAGTTCAAGTTTTCAGACAATAGGTTTCATCTGATTTTTCTTCAAGGAACTTGGAGTATAAGAGAGAGATGCAGGAAAACAAGTTTTTTTTGTCCAGCTCCAGAGTAAAACAAACCCTGTTTGTTTTTGTTTTTTTTCGAGTAATGGAAATTCATTGCATTAATATCCTTAAAGAGTCTTTAATTTCTCTGTGATATCAAAGAATCTTTCTGTTATTTTGCTTAATTAAGGGTCAGAGCCCCTGGAAAGTGGTGGTAAAATGCCCTTCTCCAGAAAGGAGTTAGGACTGGGGAAGAAAATAGTATTCATATACATGTGATATGTAAATGAGCACATATAAGAATATTCATATATAAATGGTTTAGTGATAGCTACCCACACAGTTGTATTGAGAACAATAAAAAAAAATGCCTGTGAAACACCTTGCATAAAATAGGTAATTAACAAATTGTAGCTATGATTCCATATTGTTTTACTTTAAGTACAAGAATCAGGCTAATGAACATTAATTATTATATTGTTAATATCTTCAAGTTTAGCATTTCCTTCACACAATATGTTTATGAAATTTTAGGTCTAATTTGATGTGCCTTCCTTCTTCTGATGTCAACCATCAATTTCTTTATTTCACAGTTTCTAATTTGTATATTTTAATGTGTTGAGAATTGAAAAAACTATAGTCAAAATTTTACTTTTTATAATATCTAAATGATTGTGCTTTAAAGAGAAATATCAGATAAGGACTAAATTTCACCTGGTAAGCCTGCATTGATGACCAGGGCCTTGAACGCTGACTTGAGTAGATTCTGTGGTCATCTATGGGTTTAGATTAAGAATATCAAAATGAATCCTCATGTCTACAACAGGCACCAATAGAGCATGATTCATCAAAGTTGTGTTTGTCAGGTTTGTGAACTAATTTAATAGCCTTAAGGGCTTTATGGTAGATATTTGGGGCTCTGTATCAATTGAGCTAGGCTTGGCTGAGTGAGGTAGACATAGCAAATCTCAATGACTTAAAGCAAAGCATTATTTCTTGCTTTGTTACGCAGTAATTGTGAGTCTTCAGGGTGGAGGTTGTGCATCTCTGCTCATGTTCACTCGGGTACTCAGATCTCCATGGTGGGAGTAGAAGAATATGATTAATCGTGTGCTGCCTCGCAAAGACTTCTATCTCAAAGTGACTTCCCCCTCACATCATTGGCTCAATTGATCATGATTAACTTCAAAGAGTTGGAGAACTCACCATGTGCCAGGAAAGAGGAGAAATGGACACATGGATAAATGATCTCTGATATCCACATCATGGTCTGGTGGCTTTTCAAACAAGCAAACTTCTGTTTTTTAGCTTTATCAGATAGTTGTGTTTACCCAAAGTCTGTTATTTAGATCTGTGAAACATTCCAATACTTTGATAAGTAAAATTATAAAAAGTTAAATAAAAGTGAAATTTCAGACTGATTTCTCATTGTTCAAACTTTTTTAGAAGCCCAAGAAATTAGTGAATATATTTTCAATATTTCAGCAATTACAGGAAAAACAGTACTTTCTTCCCAGAAAGTTTCTTTTCACATAATATTATTTTGTTTTCTAATCACTATTTCCTCTCCGCCATGTTTCAATAACAGTAATCTATTCAATCTTCTTATCTCTCTATCCCTTAGGTTAAAATTAGAACTAGCAGAAGAATAGTTAAATAGATTTATGTCACAAAAATAAAAATAAAATAATATTTAGATTGCATAGCAGTAGAAGGAAAGAAGTTTTATCTCTTACACACTTTTAAATAGTGTTTTTTCTCCATGCAGACTCCAGGAAAACACAAAGTTATATTAATTTACTGTTGTATTTGTGCATCTGTTTTACATAATTTTTAATTTGATAAACTGGAAAGTTTCTTTCCTCCTTCAAAACCAGACAGGAAGGAGTTAACAGTGCATTAAATGTATAAATAGTATGGATCTAGATGTCGCATTTTTAGTATACATAGGCTAGAAAACTGAAAACGACTTCCATATTTGACTTTCTGTTCTGAATTTTGATGTGGCTTTGTGTGTGTAAGTGAGCCAAGGGGCATGTGGAAAGACACATGATTCAATATGAGGTACCTTAATAATTTGATAATTTGCATGTCATTACAGTAAAAAATGAATTGATTTGGTCATGTTGATTGTTGAACATGATCACCTATATAACTTATCGAATATCAGGATATATAACTAGATAATGATATGTTTATAAACTATTCCATAGGTGGTTGGCAAATAAGTTGAAGATGACTACAGTGAGCTATTCAGTTTATCATTCAGGATATTTGATCTGTCTAGATCCATTTTACTTGTGAATTAACAGTAATAACAATAGCAGAAATATTTTAACATAGTTTTGTGATGTGTGATTTCATTTTTCCATGTCCTAGAAAAATAAAGAACTACTCAGTTTACAGTTTTTATCCTTCCAGCAATATGAGAATCCAGATTCTTGGAGTATCAGGATATGGAATTCTAGAATTAACGCAGGTTGGAATTCATAGTCTTTCAAACTAACCCCATATGAATCAACCTGTAGACATCTCGTCTGTATATAATCAAGGTTGTTAAGGTATACTGGTGTCATTTGGCACTGCTTTGTTGGATATAAAGTTATCACTATCTTCACCTTATTTGATAACAACAGAGTGACAATGTTAAGATATTAGCTTTAGACCAAAATTAATGACACATATGCAGAGTTCTTTATTTCGTCACCTCATTTAACCTTCCCTGCAAATATCCCATTATTATTAGACCTAATTTTAACGATGAATAGCAAAGTACTCAGAGAGTTTATGTGGCTTTCCTAGAGTCTCCCAGCTAGTCATCATAGGGTTTAGAAAACAATGTTAGACTCTAACATATGTTCTCCTTCCATGATATTATACTGAATATATGGTAGGTTACATCAAAGACCAACAAACTGGAAAGTCTAAAAAGAATTTCTTTTCTTGTTATTCTGAAAGAATGGAATATATTTATTTTCTTATCATGTGGTCTTGAATATGTTTCTGTCCTTATCAAGACTATTGAGACAATATTTTCCAAAAATATCTATAGTAGTGTTTTGTATCCCATGTGCTCTTTTTCCAGTGTGACTTTGACACTTGTCTTTTTGAGAGGTGGGGTCTAGGTTCCCTCCCTTTGAGTCTGTGAGCAGTTGTGACTCCATCAGAAGTGATGATATGTACATTCTTCATCTAAGTCCAAAAGGACAATACAGCTTCCACTTGGTTCTCACGGGCTCCTTGTCCTTGGATCCTAGCCACCATCCTCTGGGAAAGCCCACGCACTTCATGGAGAGAAACCAGGGCCCGTAATACCAGCTGAGTTTCCAGCTGAAGGCCAGCACCAACTTGCCAGCCATGTGAGCCAGCCTTCTTAGAGGTGGATCCTACAGCCCCTATTTAAGCCTCACTAGCTGATACCATGTAGTGCAGAAATAATTGTCCCTGTTGAGCCCTGCCCAAATTGAATATTTGTGGCCAGAATAAACTATTGTTGTTGTTTCGCTAAGCTTTGGGGTGGTTTGTTATGCTTCAATAAAGGACTCAAACAGTTACCTAAGGTACAATTTTCTCCAAGGACAGTTTCAAATTCTATATATTTAAGGTAAAATAACACATTGACTTAATAGATATTTGTAAGGGTTTTTTATTTGCTCACACTCATAACTACTCATTCAGGATGTGACTGCTTTTTTTCTAAACTACTATAGAATAAAATATACTCTGTCTAACAATGGATAATTACGTCATTAACTCATTAAAAGCTTTTCTCTTATTGAGAGAGAATGTATTTTAAAAGACAGCATTTTCATAAAAGAAATATTTTAAAACCTCTGGTATGGCAGGAAAATTCAAAGCTTAAAAGCATTGGTGGTATTCATGAAGCACTTTTCTTATTAATTGTTAGAGAATGCCTAAGTCCCTGGTGGAACACATAGCAAAACAAGCTGATTAAGAGGCTTAGTATTATTTTTAAATTACTTAATTGCCATTTAATGAAATAGGGAGCTCTGACTTCCATGCTACCTAATAAAATGGTTACTCTGCAAGAAATGAATTGCTGGTTGCACTGACCTTGCAGAGCAAGCTGGGTTTAAAGAAGGCACACAATACATTTCTACAACGATGGTATAGGGACTGAAAGCCTTATTACTGGAAATGTGCATGTTAGCATTTATATCCCTTTTATAATTGCTGAAATAATGACCAACATACATTAAGAAATGTCTGGGTATTCCACTGGGTGCCCTGATTGCAGTCAAACCACATATATGAACACCTCTTAATTGCCAAAGTAATTTCTAAGGAACTAAAAACACAGTTCATTTGCTTTTCTACCCTGCCCTTGGGAACCTGCAATTTTGCTTCATTACAACCACTCAACCTTTAGCCCTCATCCTCTTCGAAATGGTTTGCAGTGTTTTATATGTAATAAAACGGCACCCATATGCAGCCATGCACAAATCTGTTATTTTTGTTAGCACCACAGTTTCCAAGGTTGGAATTAGCTAAGGTTGAAGCTGAGAATTTAGCCATATCAATGCATGTTTATTATATGTGCCTACTTCATATATATATATATCCCCTCCCACTTAGTAAATATATCTTTCCTAGCAGATCTGCAAGAGCAAATGCATATTTGAGAAGGGAGAGTAGGCTATGTTCTGTTTTGCTTAATGCAGCATCTAATCAAACCAACTAGCTTGATAAGGAAACAGAATTTGAGGAGCGCACACTGTGCCTCAGATTCCCAATCACTACTACTAAACACTAATTTCTATGGTAAATTTACCATTTGGTTAAAAAAATAAATCTGTGTATCTGTATTCACATATGTGTATATGCATACACATACACACATGTACACCATTATATAAATATATTTACATACCTCTAGTATATATATTTTATATTTATACATATATGCATACTATTATATATAATTATATAATATATATTATATAGTAAAAATCTTATATTTATCTATCTATCTCATATATACAAGATATATATTGCACATATATATATCTTTTCATTATGATCAGATTTTTTAATCCTTCTCTTCATGTCCATCTGATATTTACTTTCTTTACTCTTCTCCCATTGTTCTCATTTTTTACTCTGTTTTTATCCCCTAGCCTGCTCTCTGTCACTATATAAGCCACCTCCTTCTTCTATATACTATTTGCTTACTTGTCGGTAACTGTCCAGAATTAATTCCCTCATTTTCAGATAACAATACCCAGATTTGTCTTTCCTCATGCTCTATTAATTCAGGTATTTCGGGTGACAGTGACAGTCTTCAGTGTTGGTCACCCAATCTAACTGGTTCAGTCAATACAATCCATTTCCATGATTATTGTGATTAGTTTGGGTTGAGTTTATGACATACATTTGGCCAATGAAAAGGATCTGGAAAAGCTTACAGATCTTCTAGGAAATATGTATTCTCTTTCTACTAATTTTGTTAAGTTAGTTGTAATAACCGATGGCCATCATTGCCTCAGTATGAGGAGAGAATGACTAAGAATGAAGACAGAGTGAGAGAGAGATGAAAACATATTTTTAATAGTTTAGTTAAGTATTTGCATCCCACATGATTTAGTTATAGATCTTTCAGTTACATAAGGCAACACTTGTCCCCCTCCCCTCCAACAGATTATTTTTTGTTGTTGTTAAGTCAACTTCAGTTGAGTTTCTCTTACTTACAGCTAAAAACATTCTGACTATGAAATTCTAGATTTTTTTTCCTGTTCCTACATTTCTTTCCTTTAGATCTCTCTGTTTGTTGTCTAGTGTACCCCTCATCCAATATTCTATCAAATTTTATTCATTTTACTTTACTTTTCCATGTTTTTTTCAATTTTATGTAGTATTATCTTGCCTATTTCTTTTAGCTTTTTTTCCATTACAGTGTTACTAGCTCCATTTTTTCGCTTCATCTATTCGTTAGCCAGATGTGGCGAAAACAGTTTCTTCTCTAAGATATCTTTGTTCACTTATGAGCAGGGCAGACAGCTTTTGTAAACTTACTATGTTTTGACAAATTCTAGTCACATAACAGAAAAACCCCATGCTTTTTTTGCATTATTCAAGGGCAACAGTAGTCATCATTTGCAATCTCTTGTGCTATTTTGCTTCTGTGCCATTACCTCTTGCTTTTAGTAACTAGCTCATTTCAGAAGTAATAAAGTCTGGAATACTTTGGAACCTGAAATTAATATTAAATATACACGCAAATTAAGGGAAACTAGGGGTATATTAGGCATACTACTATTAATAATATGTAATAGACAAATAATGTAATTGTAATCTGTATATTATGTACATGAAATATAGAGGAATTAGAGTAACAATATATAATATGTAGTATTTCTTACAATTGATTGCATCTTCTTACACTGAAAACTCTGTTGAAGAATATTTTTTTCAAAATGTCATTGAAATGAACTATGTTTACAAAACCAAATCAAGTGTAAAATAAAGAATGATACATAAATGGCAATAGACATGTTATTGTCATGCTTAAATGACAATCAAGACTCATTATCCTTCAAATAGAAATTGACCTTACCTTTCTTTCCCTTGATCATGATTATCGTTTTTAGTCCAAAACATTCATCTAAATTCAAAGAGTGGTTATAAATAAATGTGTAATTATAGCTGATAGTGACAAGTTTCACAGATTATCTGGGTAACATCCAAAATCCAGATGATTTTTGAGGATTATCCAAGCATAAAAGGTTAAGACATTCAATTCAACAAACATTTTAGTGCACCTTGTTATACTGTGGGAACTCAAATGTCGAATAAGACACACTCCTTGTGCCTAAAGCTAGTCTACTGCAGGAGAAGATTCAAGGGCAACATTACCCTATGATAAGTACCATGATGGGCTTGGCAAAATTTACAATAGGAAGTCAAGACTAAGCTATATCTCATTATTTTTGAGGGAGTTAATGAAAGATATCATATACTGAAATAATATTTGAGTAAGATCAAGAGGATATACTAAATACTGGGGTGGAGGCAGAGAAGCTATTTCAAGCAGAGGGTCCAGAATGTTCAAAGAAATGAAAATCTAAGATCATATTGACAAAGACACCTTGATCAAATTTTAGTCAGGATTCTCTAAGCACCCTTTTCTACTAGGCCTGGACCTTAGCCTCGGCCCTATCTTTGGCCTGCCTAGCTCAGTTGTAGCAAGAATTCTGCTTACTCAGTTTGGCAAGAATCCTCCCATCCTTGATATCTAATCACCCTTGATATCTGATCAATTTCCTTATCCTCTCATCTTTGATGTATAAATCCTTGCCTACCATTAGCAAGAATACTGTTAGGCCAGTTTAGCAAGAATCCCCCAATGCATGATGTCTCCTCTTAGTAATTTTCCATTCATTGACCACTCACTCTGCTCACTGGCTATAATTTCCCGCAGTATTTCTTGTATTCAGAATTGAGCACAGACACTCTCCCCTATTGTGATATCCCTATTGCAATAGTCTTCAATATAGTCTTTTTTGCCATTTTGATAGTGTCAGAGTAATTTTTTCTTTAACTGTATGACATATCTAAGATCTTTATTCAGTAGGACTGAAAAATTTGGAGAGAGCAAAATTATTCCTACACTTAAGGAGCTTACAATGTGTCTCAGGAGACTGAGAGGTAAATATTAAGCATAATGCAGACAAAATACAGTGAAGTATAAAATAAAGTCAAGGATAAATATTTTTAGGTTCTCAGAAGCCATTTAATTCTAATTGGGTGTGAATTAGGAATGCTTCAAGGGGAAAGAAACATTTTAGTGAGTCATCAGGGAAGAATAGCATGTCAATAAGCAGAGAAGGAAGTGACAGTGGGGAAATGCATTCCAGCCAAAGGGAAATGGGTATTTTAAGCCATTGAATCGTAAAAGCTTAGAGACTAATGGGAAACTAAATGCAGTCAGTGTGCAGTAAATGAAGAAAGTTTTTAATTTGGAGAAATTGAGTGTGGGAAAACTTGGCTAAGAATTTGTTTAAAGATGACAGATTGGACGTAAGTGTTTCATTTCCTCCAAAAATCATATAAATTACATGAAATGTCATATATTTATAGGGCAAAGAAGATGAATGAAGAGATAATAGAAAAATATTTTGAAAAATGGAAAGGGGATGAGTGATAACTGACTTCACAAACACAATAAAAGCCTGATCCTAAAGGAGCAGTGGGAAAGGGGCAGAATACTTCAAAAACACTCAGGAAATGGTGGCACTGGATGCCTCTTGAAGTGAGGGTGCTCACTAGAACAAAATTCAATACCCTTTAAAGGGAGACAATGTAATCAAACTTAAAACGTATCCACAAAGTCTAGCATAAATTTTTAAAATATATGTATATTTTTATATACTAGATATTAAAAAAATAGGCAAATGGGCCTATAATCAAGGGAAAAAAAGAGTGGTTAATAGAAACTGACTTCAACATGACTGAGATGTGAGAATTAGCAAACAAAGATTTTAAAACCCTGTCATAAATATAACCACAGTGATAAAGGAAAAGATGGACATCATGAATGAAACGATGGGAAATAAAATCTATCTAAAGATCTGGAATGGAGATGAAAATTCAGGGACTTAAAAGTACAATATCTGGAGCAGAAAATGAATGGGATTACCAAAAGTTTGAAGGCTGTAATAAACAAATAGATAGATAGATAAACAAATAAGTAAACTTGAAGATATATCAACAGAAATGATGAAACAATTTAAAAAGTGATCAAAAATTGATAAGATATTAACAGAGCCTCAGGATTATGTGGGACAATATTAAGAAGTCTGATATAAATAAGTTGGAATGCCTGAAAGTGAAGAAAGAGCAAATGATTCAGATAAAGCAAAATACTTGAACAAATAATTGCCAAAATTCCCAATATTTTAAAAAGCATCCAGATCCAACAAACTAAACAAACTCAAGCAGGACAAATTCAAAGAAAACAGTCACATTATAGCCAAACACTGAAAATAAACACAAACCTTAAGGCATCCAGAGAAATATGACACATCTTTAGTTATCAAGGTTATGCATATAAAACCACAATGATATATAATCACACATCATGAGAATGGGTCAAATTAAAAAGAATGTAAACACCAAATGTTTCTAAGGATGCAATTCCACATTTTATACACTGATGGGATTAATCTCCAGTTGCCCACAGTGGAAAATTGCTTGGTAAAGTACAGTGCATTTCCTTCTTTCCTTTGCCTGTTTCACTGCTCCACTCTCTTACCAATCTTTCCTGGGATCACCATCCAAATAAACAAATTGCACTAGAGTCCTTGACTCAGTCTGCTTTTATGGGAATACAGACCAAGACAATTTCAGCGGATGCACTGATCTTACTTTCATATGTTCTTGGATTACTTTTACTAATTCTCTTTCCCCTTCCTCTTACTATTGTATGTTTTTGTTTCCATATCCATATACGTTCTTTTCAGGGGACTTCCCTTGGGCGACTAAGCATCCTTTTTGGGAAGAGTCTTAATAAACTGCTTGCACAGAACTTCTTTCTCACTGTTCACTTCTAGGGAATCTGGCCTCAGACAATCTTCTCTATCTTTCCTCTAGTTGACTATCATTTCTACTATTTAACATGTCTATTACTTGAGTTGTTTAAAGCTAATATTCCAAGTTATTTGATTTCTTTCATAGTATAGGAAATACTCATCTGCACAATATTATTCTTAGGTGATTTTTATTAGATTGTTTATTCTTTATCTTGATATAGGCCATTCTATCTTTCTTTTTATGATACTTTTGCATAGGTCCTGGCTTAGTCCTTTTCTATTTAATATTCATTTTTAAAAGGGGGCAATGGTGAATCAACTTTGCGAAAATAGGGTGAGAAAAAATTAAAGAAAATGAATTGGGGCAGTACAAAACTTCAGGTCACAATTTTGATTTGGAAAATTGTCTTCCTGAATCAGCTGGACATCTTCAAAATGTTTTGATGTGGCTTAATAACAGGATGAAAATTGTCATCATCTAACTTGTATGAATGCTCTTTAGGAAGGAGACTCTCTTTGTTCTTATTTGTTTGGTGTCTGTTATCAACACCCACCGAACTGATTTCTAGTCCTCCTCCTTCTTATGTTTCTTGCCTTTCAGAGTTTATAAGATTTTTTTTCTGAATTGAGATAAATATTTTTAAAATGATTAAATAAAAGAGAGTGTAATTACCTGTATTGACAGAAGAACAATTTAAATTCTGTATTTGTTCATATACTAAGCGATAAGTTTAGAACCATGTTAAGCAGCCTCTAGTGTTCTCTGCTTTGCATATTTCCTGATTATAATTTTATAACAGATCCTTATTTTTGGTCATCAGTTCATGATGATCATCTGTTCAAACCAGATCATTACTCTTTGTTTACTCCTCATTATGACTATTTTATTCAACTTCACGAAAAGATACTAGTGAGACAAGAGCCAAGTTAGAGCTAAGAAGCTTCTCTAATTATGAAGTTATCATTTAAAAGTTGGTAAGATGCTAAAGTTTTAAGAAGTCTTATGAAAACTTCAAGATTTAGGTAATTATAAAAATTTTAGATGCTTGGAAATAAACCTAATTTCCACTAACCCACTTAAGTGTACTCCATAGAAGTTTACTCAAATAGGAAATTCAGATAAACGGTCATACAGGGATATAGCTTGAAGTCAGCTTATAATAATGACAATGGGATTATCATCTTTAAACTCTATTACACCTGAACTAATAACAAAGCAGTGATAGTGCCAGGGTCGTGTATTTAATTCTGAATGCCATTTTTTAAACTGCCTACTTCTATGTTCTTTATTTGAATAGAAGTAAAGTGTTTAGTGGAAGAGAGAGAACATCTAGCCCAACTCTTGAATATTACAGATGAAGAGTTGGGGCAGAAGAGCCAAGGGCCTTGGTCATTATCACAAAATATGTCAATTTCAGGGCTGACTTTGGAATCTAAATCCAGGGTTATGTGTACAGGCCTCATTTTGTTATAGCAGAAATACATTGATTTGGAGGCCTCGCTATGTTGTTCCTGACTATTCACTCAGAACTTGAAAAGACTGTAGTATTGAATTTGTTATTAAGATAAATATATTGGTGTAATAAATAAAGGTTTTTGAACATTTTATACGTATGACAGAGATTTCCTGGCTTACTTCCCAATCAGTGGCAAATGCTTATAGAAACGTGATCATTTGTTTTGGAAAAAAGAGACTGCCCGTAAATGTAAATCAGCTTTCTCTTTGGAATACCTGTATGACTTACACCTGAAAATCTGGTGGAAATAATAAATAAGCCACCTTAGCTTCAGCTTGTAATTTATCAGATTCTAATCACTCTCTTCTCATTATTTTAAGAGTAGATGTATAATCAGATTAAAAAAAAATCTATGGCCTCAACGTGTTAAACAGCCAGCACTCATTTTTAGATTATGTGTTCAGATTCTGATGTTAAGCGTGGTAAATGGTATGTTTCTATTCCAGCATCTGCTGTAAACATGTTTGCCAAATTCCAATTTTTTTTGCAATAGGCAATAAGGAAATCCCAAATTATGTAAACAATTATGTATATGTTGATCCTGGAGTTAAAATAGTAAGAATAAAAAAGATTAAAAAAAACAGGTGTTAACGTAGCGAAATATTTGAAAGGAACTCTAATATACATGGCCCATTAGAATGACTTTGGTCCTTGAAAGATTTCAGGCATATGATATAGACGTGCTCATGACATATTGCAACAAAGCAGTGATATAACCTGGATTTTTTTCCTGAGAAGCAGTTTACATTAAACACTAACAAGAGCAACCACATTGGGAATACCTTTCCAAGTCTTCAGTCTTTTTAACATAAGCATTTGAGGGGAAAAAAAGGGAAAATGGTATGTGATTTTTCTTTTGTATGCCCACTGAGGGCCTGTCAAGCAAGTGCAGTTCTCCTGTAGTCTTGGCATCAGCAATGACTTAGCATTTCATTCAGTTACCCTTGCCAAGGTCTGGATTCATTGACAAAGGGTGAACTGAGTTGAAGCATAAATTCATTCAAAGTTTGTCCTCAATTTGAGCCCTAGGAAATGGTACCTTATTTGGTATTGGAAAAAATGGATAACATTTTAAGGAAAACAGATCTTATATCAGTCATATACTGAACAATGGTAAGAATCTGATCATGATCTTCCTATCAAATAATTACAAGAATAAAAACATTATTAGTTTTTTAAGTGTATTACCTCTACTTGAGATATTTAAGAAAAAAATAAAAATAGTTGTTTTAATCAATGGCGGGGACTGGGTAGCTGGAGAGGCTAATTGGAAAAGTCGAGAGAAAACTAAGATGCTCTGAATAACATAGGAATGGCAGTGGCCGGAGAGGAAATAATGGGGGTGGGGGAGACAGATGATGAGGTTCAGATGACAAGCGGCCAGAGTGAGGCTGAAAGGGATTATTAGGAATACTTGTTATCTTGTTACAGAGTATGCAATGTAATCTCTAATCCATACCCCCAGGAAAGCTTCAGTAAAATCGATATTTTCTATCAATGCTTTCAGACGGTTTTTTAATGCAAAGATATGTGAGATTATTCTTAATCTCCTTAAATTACTTCAAGAATTTTCTCTCATCATGATACCCAAGTTGTTCAACTCAGCAGCAGAAAGAAACTCTAGAATCCATTCAAGATCAGATTTGTCAATTTTGGGCGGTTATGTTATTGCAGACTTGGGTTTTCAGAAAGGTCGCGGGAAACATGCAAGTTTATTTCTGATTGTGAAAATCTAAGAAACTTTCTCAGAACATTGCAGACTAGAAATTGTGCTTAATTCAGTCTCTGTAAACACAATGTCTTAAGAACTTTGAGTCTTTCTTGGAAAAGGAGAAATGGTGTTTAGCAGATCTGCTTGGAAATAGGATCCACCAAAGATGGGGCTGCTGCTAAGGAGCAAAAAACAGATGTGAAAGCGCTTGCATAGGCTACATATTACCAGACACCAGAGCAATTCTCAGGAAGCCCAGTGCCAGGGATAATCGCAGAAGATAGGACAAGAAAACCCCACTGAATTGTCGCAGGGTTGGCAAGTGTGTGTAAGAGATTGAGAGTTAGCAGAGTCTGCATTAGTATTACAGGTGGATCCCAAACCCCCAAATCACTGCTGTCTCTAGGAGAATATCAAACCATCCTTGAAAGGATTTCGGGCAATGTGGTCATTTGCCACGATTTTGTGTGTAAACTCTCCAAATATGTTCCAACAGGAAAGGGAAACAAAAGGACTCCTGACTATATATATATAGAGAGAGAGAGAGAGCTTCACGGCAAATGCTAACCACAACAAGAACGTAAAGAGAAAGAATTGTTGCCTCAGGTCAATGTTAAATTACTATTGTGAAAAGTTCTATTTCAGGACCAGCCCGGTGGCGCAGTGGTTAAGTTCGCACATTCTGCTCCGGCGGCCTGGGGTTCACACTGGTGGTTTGGATCCCGGGTGTGGACCTACACACTACTTGGCAAGCCATGCTGTGGCAGGCATCCTATATATAAAATAGAGGAGGATGGGCACGGATGTTAGCTCAGGGCTAATCTTCCGAAAAAGAAAAAGTTATATTTCAACAGACGTCAAGATTCTTGCTGTCATTATAAGAATAAAGCACATTTTAAGGTCCAATTATAAATGCTGTTGGAGAATTTAGAGTGCTGTCTGCTCCTGAGCCTCAGCATCCTTCTTTTCTCCAAAAACATACTAAATCCTACGTACAGATCCAGCTTTGCTTCCTTCTTAAGATGGATTTTAACATTTGACTGAGGGATTTTAAAAGCTGCTACCTAACATGCTAACACTCTGACTCACGTTACGCTTGACTGCAAGTCAACCTTTGTCATGTGGCCCATTTCTTCAAATATGGTTTCTGTCTTTTTCCCTGAAACCCCATCTCTAATTTGTTATGGTAAGGGGCTTACTAACTGGTTCCTTATACTCAAGTCCCTGTGTCAGTAACCAGTCTAAGATCCTATTTCTTTAGGACTCAATTCCTGCCTTGCCTAGTCTTTCAATTCTTTTTTCCCAGAACACATTTGTGTGTATGATTCTCCCACCAGCTGCAAATGCCATAAAACTGCTTCCTGTATAGATGAATAAGCCATGCTCCAGAATTCACCAGAAGCCCTGATTTACCTGCCTGCTAAAATCAAGACACCTCCAATACTCGTATTGGGACATGGTACCAAAACTTCTTCTTGTCCAGTCAGCTGCCTCCCATTACCTGCAACTGTAATGAGGCTCTGTAATAATTGGATTCCACAGTCTGGCACTTTTACTAGTCCTGCTACAAATGCTCCTAATACAAGCGATCCAAACTTAAGGATTATCAGGTGCAACTAATCTAATAGTATCCCAGAGCATGAGATCTCAGACGGTGCCTCAGGAAACCCCAGGTGGAGAGTATGAGGAAGTCATGTGCTTGGAGCTTCAGAAGGCCCCGTCCTCCCTTGGTTCATTAAAAATATATTTAATGACTTCTGTATGGCACTTTATTAGGAAGTTCATTCAAAGAAGCTAAGCTTTTAAATCTTGTAGTTAACTGTTTAAAGTTATTTTCAAAACAATTATGATGGTAGAAAATACTAATATTTCAAATTAGTAAGAAAAGGAACATGAGTTTTTGTGTCTTATGCAACCTTACAAAGCTACTAATGATTTAATTTGTAGAGTGATTCCTACATTCCAAACATTGCACGAGGTATTTACGTGATATTTCTTTTTATCTTCCCAACAAACTTGTCGAGTAGATACAATTGTCATTCTCATTGTAAGATACGAGGGGAGTCAACATATGTAGTAAGTTTTGAAGCCAAACTCTGCACCCAGGCAGTCTCTCTCCAGAATCTTTGGTCCTTACCACCATGTTGGAAACATTGGCCTCCAAACCAAAGACCTCTGGAATAGAACCATGGTCACAAGTTTTCTCCACTTTCTCTAGTTATTTCTGTGCATGTGCAATATTCCAAAAGCTTATTTGTCAAAAAATATTTAAATAATTCATTGAATTATTTACATATTCTTGCTTAAGATCAAATCTATATCTCTTTAATGTCACTATCAACAGAGGCTCATTGTTTCTCCTTAAATCATTCTGCAAGTGATTGTACAACTCTTCTGCAAGTTAAGAGACTTCAATCTTCATGCATAATTTTGTTAGAGCTGAACTATAGCTGGATTTAATAAAACATTTTTGACATGCCAGATTATTAAATCTTACTTGGAAATGACCAAATTGATTTCCACATGATCTTTATTTCATTGACTAGAGGTAGACTGAATAGCACTGAAAATATGTATATATACATGTTGCATATACACATAGTACTGGTTTCTCTTACTTTATTGGATTTCATCAAAATATATTTAACAGGAATTTCTGTAAAGTGAATTCAGTTTTTCAATGAATTCCATCATAGAATTAGAGACATGGTCTTCTAGAAAAAATTTTTCAAAGAGCAATTTAAAAATGCTTATTAATCAATAATTTTTAGTAGGGATGGTTCATGATGTAACCACACTCCATGGGTTTGCATTAGCATCTTTTGAGACTTATGTGACATAAGACTCTGGGCTCCTGGAATATGCCTTTCTTTTCCTCTGGCTGGGTTCTGTTTAGAAGAGTCTCGAAGCAATAGATGCCAATGAATGCTCCTCAAAGGATATGCTTTACTGATAATATCAAAAAGTTATATCTAAGATAAAGGGTAAATATTTTTAGATAAAGGTAGAGGAGATAAAAAAGGTTTAATGTCTATGTATTTTGTGGAAAATGATAATGGAAAACTTTTAGTTTATATCTTCAAATATGCACACATATTTCAACAGTTCACTTATCTGTAGTGTTGAAGGAAAAGAAGCTATTAACATATATGTGGATTTTTCAGATACTTGAAATGTAATTTATAGAGCTATGTAATAAATCCAGATAAGAATTACAGTAACAAGATCAAGGGAGTTAATATAGCTCCAGCGTATTAAACTAAGATTACATCAGTTTTATTTTGTTCGCTCACAAGATTACATTTCGTAGGAATATTTAGATAGAGGAACCCATCAAAAAGATAGTGTTCAGAGTGGAAAAATATCTAAAAACCATTCACATTTGAAGATAGCTAAAGAAGGAAAGAATTCTTATTAGGTAGGTATACTGGTATCTGTTTTCAAATAACTGAATATCCATTATGGAAAACAAACGAAAAAGAGGATTAGACAACAAAAAGTTGCAGACAATGACTTGAAAGTATATTAGATTCCTGTTCAATATAAGAAGCAATTTTCTAATGATTATAGTTGCTCCAAAATGAATCCTTGGGTCACGGATCTGTTCAACCAGAGGACAGGAAAATACTTTTTTCTTACAGAAACTCTGCCTTTATTTAAAGAGACTCTATACCACTTTTTAAAAATGTGTTTTGTTTTTAAGGCATAGGTTAATACCGAAGAAAATTTAGGAAAATTAGAAATAGCTACAAAATTGAAAAGAACTAAACTTGAAATAATATTTAAATTTAATATTAGTTCCAAGAGAAAAATAATCACAAGACATTTTTGATGTGCACCCTGGGTTAAGAACCATGATGACTGACAAAGCTCAAAATGTTAGAGGAAATATAACAAGCACGTTGGGGAAGATTCCTAGAGAGGTAAGAATCTAAATTATTTGAAGTATAAGTGATACTGGCTCAACACAAGGTTGACATAAGAGAAGCCATATTGTAGAAAAGAAATCATCTTGTAACTCTGAACAACCTCTAGTTAACTAACCCAGCTGGATATGCACCCGTCAGGAGATCTACCTGCTCTGTAGATTTTATGACCTCTGCTCACGTATGTACCTCCCAGCTGTGATAAGACAATAATTTTGCTCTTTTAAGTTCCTTAGAAACGTGATGACCCAGGGACAGAGAGCTTATGCTGATAGCCATCACCAATGACAACTGAAATATTTAGTGTGGTGACTCCCAGTTTGTAGCACCAGGGGGTCAACATTCCTAATGCTCTCCCCTATAAAACACTGGCCTATTTAACTGTTTCAAGATTCTGTGCCCTCCTTAAGATGGTTCTTATGGATGTTAACCCTCCCTTCTTTCAATTTGTTAGCTTATTGCTTAATAAATGCCCTTTCTCTGTCACCATCTTGCCTCTTGATGATTGGCTTTTGTCTCGCAGTGCGCAGATTGTGCCCCTTATGCAGTAACATAAGGAGAGGATAAATATACCAAAAATGGTTGTGAGCGTGGGCAAGGCAGAAGCAGCAGAGTAAGTAGATATGAGAGAATAAAAGCATAGAGAATTGTAGGTATCCGTAGTACAAGGAAGATTGCAGTGACAGGCGAATTCAAAAGGGGAAGAGTCTGGCTCTGGCTAAAATCCATACATCTATGTATGACTTTTCAGGCCCAATCACAGGCATTTAAAAAGATCTTACAGGGGCCAACCCCATGGCTGAGTGGTTAAGTTCACACGCTCCACTTTGGTGGCTTGGGGGTCGCTGGTTTGGATCCTGGGCTTGGACCTACACACCGCTTATCAAGCCATGCTGTGGCAGCATCCCACATAGAAGAACTAGAATGACCTACAACTAGGATACACAACTATGTACTGGGGCTTTAGGAAGAGGAAAAGACAAAAAGAGGAAGATTGGCAATGGATGTTAGCTCCAAGGGCCAATTTTCCTCACCAACAAAAAAGCATATTTTCAAAAAGCTGCCTAGCTCCAGGCCCAGCTTTAAAAACAAAGATCTTACCTGGCAGGTCTCACAGGGAAAAGCTGCCCTCCCCACACCAGATCTGTGCACAGCCAGTTCACTGCAGTCTCTGAAAGGAGTTGCAGTGAGGGACGAGGGACTCCCTGGTGGGGCATGCTCTTGTGCATATCTATGTTCTGAGCCTGGGCAGAGGCCTTCCCAGGCCTTTTATTAGGTAGGGGAGAAATCCTGAAGATGCTTTTTCCCACTCCGACTGGGTACTTTTCTACTCCTACCCTTCCCTCCTTCCCTTCTGTCAGCCCCCAGGTTCATAAAACGACAGGAGCCTTTTGTTCCAGACTCCCTCAGTAATGAGGTGATTCTCCACATTCGTGCTGATCCACCTGACCTTCTACTGGTGCCATCCCGTGGGGAAAAATTGAACAGTCGTGGAATCAATGCTTCCTCTGCTTTAGCCTCTTACATTATCGCAGTAAGCGACTAAAGGGTTCATTGTTACTTTTATTTTGGTTTGTTGTTTTAATTGGCTACTTAGACACCTGGCGTGTCAGCTCTCTCCAGCTCAGCTCAGGCTCCAACAAAAGGAAGCAGTTGATCATTCAGAATCTAAGTAGTGTGGAGTTTTTCCTGAAAATAATACATGTGAGTAACGATGAGCGTCGAAACTTTAGTCTTCGGCAGTGGTTATGAGAATGCTGGGTCAATTTGGTAGCTGTCCAGGACTATAGAATTTGATGATTGAGGATGTAAGAGCATGGTAAGTCATTGAAAATGCCCTGGACTCAGTTGGAACAATCAGATTTATGTTGGAAAGAGAGACAGAGAGAGAGCAAAGAAGGAAGAGGAGGAGGAGGAGAATGAGAAAGAAAGAAAGAAAGTTATATGGTAGTTAAATCATGACAGTGTTTAAAGTCCTCAAGGGAAAATGAGTATAAAGAAGAGAGAAATGAGAAAAGAATTCTGGCACACGCCACTACTTAAGGCATTGGCCCTGAGTGTGGAGCCAATGATGTACACTAAGATGCAATGGTCAAAGGAAAACTTGCCCCATCAATTTCAGCCACTTACAGTTGTAAGCCTCACCATGTGGGTCTTCCTTCAAATTCCCCAAAACCCAAGTTCCTCCTACTTCAGGGTCTCTGAAACAGCATATTTTTGTCTACTTAGGAAACACTTACTGCCTGCCTTCCCCTACATCTGCCCAGCCATCTACCACCTCCTTGCTGGCCTCAATTTAAAAATCCTTTCCTCCCTAGGGTGTGTAGAAAAAATCAGGAGGGTGGAACTAGACGGTCTGTGCTCACATCCCAGCTCCTCTCACCTAAAATCTCTGTGACTCTGGCAAGTCTCTTCACCTCTCTGCACTTCAGCCTTCTCAACTGTAGAACAGATAATGAGGATTAAATACCTAAGCACACAGAGCACTGCTGGCCCAGAGTAAGTGCTCAGTCAACATCAGCCATTATTGTGTTGCTCTCATAGCACCTTATCCCTTCCTTATAGTAACCTTGAAAGCCCATAAGAGGAGGGGTCATGATGTCTTCTGACTGCTTTCTTTCCAGCTCCTGGGACATAGTAGGTGTTCAATAAATGGTGGTAGAACACGTGACTTGGCATTTTTTTTTCCCAGTTTAGCTGCACATGGAAGTTTTCATCATTTTTGAATATGTTGAAAGCTTAACGGATATATCTATCAAACAGCTTATAACTGATTTCATCTGATTAACTTTGGTTCAAAAAGGATGAGAACCCATCGTTTCCAAACCCACAGTCTTTTTCAGCTCAGAACATTTTACTTATTTCTATACAGCCACATTTCCTCTAATTCACTTGCCTTATTTTCTTCTTTTGGAATGACTATAATTTATAGATAAATCTCCAAGATGTAACCTACTGATCTATCTGTTTGACATACTTTACATCCTCTAGTTTGGGGACTATTTTTCAATGGTGGCTTCTAACTCATAATTTACTTTATGAAGAGCAAATCTTACTTTTATTTCTTCCAGAGTGCATTTAATTTCTGTCTTATTTATTTATATGTTTGTTTGTTTATTTATGTATGTAGTTAGTTAGCTTTTTATCCTATTCCTTTCTAATAGTTGTCAGGCCTATTATTATGATGATCTATATTATCCCTGTCTTTTCCTCTTGTTAACAGAGTCAGTGTTCTCTTGAATCTCATTTAGGACTACTAGGCAGGTATTGTATAATTTTTTTGTCTTTTCTCTTTTATGGAATAAGTCACTTATAAGGTAGAAATTTTCCTCATTCCCGTGAGGCTATCATCACTCTTGTTTCTTTGTTCCTTCCTCAGGGGAGGAAAATATAATTCTCCTTCTACCCTTCTAGGCTCTTGGCTGAGATCTCCCTTTAATAAAAGACAGATTAACAAGAGAAAATCAAGCAGAAGTTTAATAGCATATATGCCTTCTGTATACATGGGAGAGACCCAGAAAAATGAAGTAACTTCCTCAAAGACTCAAACCACCGCCTTAAACACCTTCTTCAGCTAAAGACAAAAGAAAGATGTTGAGGGGTGAAGTGGGGGAAAGTTATGGGAGATTACCAGGAAAAGCATAGGAAACAAGGGAAGGTGGTTATGCAGATTTAAGGCAGTGCCTTCTCAATTGGTAAGAGTTTCTAGTGATTTACTCATCATCCTCTTTCTGGTACAGAGAGGGAGACACCCTTACAAATGGAGATTTCCCTTATAAATGTAAATGTCTCTAATAAAAGGATAACTTTTACTCCACTTTCAGACTTTTTCCTGTGTCTGCTATTTCTCAGAAATAATTAGCTTAAATAATCCTTATGCCAAAGAGGCATATTTTGGGGTGGCAAACTTTTCTCCCTTTCCCTCTCTTCCTTCCATTCTTCCTTCCTTCCTTTCTTTTTGATTTGGCTATTTTCTCTGGATTGAAGATTGATTTAACTAGGCCAATAAGACAAATTATCAGATTTATCTTTTTATCTATTTATAGTAGTCATGTGTTCTGCCACCATTTTCTGCCATTAGGTCCTAAACTCAGAAAACATCATGAAAGACTTAGATGGTTCCTAGGTAAAACTGGTGCTCAATGAATGCTGCTTATTTTCATTCAAAATATATTATAATTTTCCCAGTAGATTAAATGGGTAATCCCAGTTTCAGCCCAGGAGCACTTTCTGTGGAGTCATGACTGAGAACAAGAATCAGGTTCAGAGGTGGGCAAAGCTGAATTAAGGAACACTATTCCTGGGGTTCCAAAACTACCTGGATATATGGATACAAACAAAAACTTTGATACAGGTAACTTTCTTCCCTTGGCTCCATGCTCTTGAGACTTGTAGTTCTCTCACACGCCATTTATCTTCTCAATAACTGTTTCCTTTATGGCGCTATCTCCCCAGCCATATATCTTGATGGCAGATAGGACCAAGTAAACTGACAAATTACAGGTAGCAGTGTAGTCAATGTATGGTCCAGACCCCCAAATTTATTTTACCATGCCCAACATGAAAAGACTGATGAATCCAAATACAGAGCCCTGAAACTTTCTTATGACACAAAGGAGGAAGTAACGATTGAGGGACATCATTTGCTTGATTAGAACCAACACTATATGGTTCACAGGAAAGATGACAACAAACTAAGAAAAAAGACAAATAAAATCATATATTTCTTAAACAAAATCACCATATTTATATTTGTTTATACAGTATGAGGATGTAACTTGATGACAAGACACACTGATTGAGCTGAAACATAGGGGTTTGTGACTAATAATGCACTTGTAGGGGATCAGAATTTGCTACTCCAAAATGTATCTCTTTGGCTTGATTATTTTTAAGAACAAAAGACTCAGGAAGAAACTTCCACTTTTCTCTTAACTGCGTACAAGAACTTAAGGTAGAAGGCCTGTTCCAGGAAGGAGCTATAGCACTTTAAATAATGATAGCATAATATGAACTAGGTGTGGTAGACAGAGAGGAACCTAGCAAGGCCCATTTGATCAAAGTCTTCTCCATGACTCATTGTCTTTGCAAGGTATGGGAACATTTGTTTACCAAACATTTGTTTTTCCTTCTCAGTGTGAATTGCCTTCCTCCCCTTTGAAGTCCCAAACAACTATCCCCAACATCTGCCTTTGTCTTTAGCTAAAGATATTATTTAAGGTGATGGCTTTGGCCATTTTAGCAAGTTACTCAGTTTTCCTGGGTTTCTCCCACGTGTATATGTTACTAAACTTGTTTGATTTTTCTCCTGTTATTCTGTCTCATGTCAATTTAACTCTTAGGCGAGCCAGAAGAACCTAAAAGAGTAGAAGAATATTTCTTCCTCCTGGTGCACACTAAAAAGATGAAAATTAAAAATAAAACCTTTAAACAGATGTATGAATTAACTCCATAAAACAATAAAACAAAAAAGCAGAATTAGTAGCTAAAGAACAGGGCAATTCTGAATGTCAGCTATATGAGGATGTCAGAAATAAAGAAAGGCTACAACATCAAGAAGTTTATTTTTATTTTATTTTTTTCTATGTGGCTCCCATAACTCTGTTAATTTTAATTCTTATGATGCTTAAGGCTAGAGTTATTATTTCATTTCACCTGGATAGTCTCAATTTATTGCATATTTGGAAACAAGAAAGCAACGTAGAGTTAGAAACTAAATGAACCCAACAAGGAAAAATCATTCATTTACTTCTTTATTCAGTAAATATCTATTGAACATCTAATATGTGTTACATCATCTTTGAAGTACTGACTAGTGGTTACAAAAACAAAAGTCCCTGCTCTAATAGATACTGTTTGATATTATATAAATTACATCAATTTAGACCTTGCAAATGTAGCTTTGACTGGTAGCTTTGAACTCTTCTCTTTAGCAAAGAATGCATTCTTATTTTATTATGCTCATACTGTTGCCATGCCGGATGGTCACCTGCCTACCTTCTTACCTTAGAATATGCCCTTGGAAAATTTCAGAATGGCAAAGAGAAGGGAATCCTCACCTGTCTTTGCCAACAATACACTACACTCTCTCCTTATTTTTTAGACGAGCATTGACCATAAAAATAAAATGGGAGCCACATCTATAAATATTACATTTTCTACTTTAGAAAAGGTCAAAAGAAATTTAAAGCTTATTCTAATTATCTATTTTATTTAATCCATCTAAATATTACCATTTCATCATATCACTAGTGTAAAATTATCAATAAGATATTTTGCATTCTTTTGTTTTATACTGTCTTCAAATTCTGTGTGTATTTTACACTTAGAGTACATCTCCATACAAACTAGCCCCTCAGTAGACACATGTGGCTAGTGGCTACAATATTGGGCATCACAGCTCTAGGACACTGATGTGGGATTGTCCTCAAAAACAAAAGATTTGATAGTCCATTATAGACACTTGGACTTCCAGTTTCCAGTCCCACATATAAAGAACTTGGAAGTTATCACCCTCATCCTCATAATAAGAAAAAAGCTGAACAAACTGAAAGCCAACAAATTTTCTTAGATTAACCAGAGAATTGAGGTCACGGGGCAAACCACCTTGAAACTGGAAAGACAGAGAAACAAAGAACCACCCTTTACTGGCAGCAGAAACTGCTGCTGGAGCCTGCATCGGGCAGGAATACTTATAGGGTAAGTGACTAATTGCTGGATTTCAAGAAATAAAAATTCTTGGAGGTTCACCCTTTGGGGAGGACCCCACACTTTATGAATTTTAACTCTAGAAGCCCTACCAAGTTCTTAGCTGAAGATCAGAGAAAATTCCCTCAGACTTCTTTCAGGGGGAAGAGAAGAGGAACCAGTTTGAAATCTGCCCAGAGCACTCTGTTCTCCTTAAAAGGCCTGCTATTTTACCAGAGCTTAATCTATGCGAGGGAGGGGAAATACTGAATGGAAGCCCCTTCTAGCCTCTGGCATGGGGACAAGGAAACACCCAACTGCAATCTCCTCTAGGCTAAGAATTAAAAAAAAAAAAAAAATGCTGAGAAGTGCTAGGAAAGATCATGACCCTGGGCACACAAGCTTGCTCAAAGACTGAGATTTAGTCGTAGGGTTATAGAATACCATTCTTCCTCCCACATTTTACCAGGACATCAATAGGGCCCCTTTGTAATATGAGGACTACATCTGAAAAGATGTGAGGCTCAGCTCCTGTTTGGAAGGAGTCTCTAGAGAAATTCAAAGGCAACAGGAGAGACAAAACAAGGACACCATAAGAAATTTTAGCCTTTGACACATACAACTTGATGGACAATTAGCGGTGTCAAATCGTTATCCCTCTTCGTATTTGCCACGTGGGCCTGTATCGTTAAAATGATTCGGGGACTCAGGGTCTTCTGCGTATTCACATCGCACTGGTATATTTTTGGATTAGGGATATTTAATGATTAATATTTTTTAAATAGTCCTATTCTGGCAGGGAGCAAGAGTGAAAGTATTACTTGTTTATATTTCTCTGTGCGCAGGTGTGTGGGTACGTGCATGTATTTCTCCATTTTTCCTGTTAATGAGTTTTCATATACCTTCTAGGGGAAATTTTGAAGTCTCCATTTTCAAAAAGGCTTCTTTTCTAAACACATGATGATATGTAAATACAATGCCTACTCAATCACTTCTCTGGATTTCTGCATTATAAGAAAGACATATATGTAAGAAATGTACTCCATGCTACTATTCAGATATGGCTTCCAGTATTTGGTTGCTACCCAAACCAAGATTCTGTACCGTATTGTCAATAGCCGGCTTTACTAAATATTTTATTTATAAACCATCTATTTTTCACCCTCCTTCTCTCTTTCTCTTTTTCTTTAAAATGTGTCAGACAGCTAAAGTCAAAACTCTTACTAATATCTATGAGGAAAAAGCAAGTTCATTAGTTGTATTTATTTATACTGATTAAAATAACGTCTCTGCCTAATGCACAATAATGAAGATTGTTTACACTTGTAAATTGATTTTCTGGAATAATCAAGGTAAATTTTTTATTTAAAGATATATAAAGAAGGGAAAAAACCTTATTGAAAAAATATAGTAAACTAAAGCTAGGGGATTACCAGTCTTGGCAGAAATTTCCCCTAATTGTGAAATTGATAAGGAAAATTCAAAGTTCCATGCTTGAACCACCCATGCGCATACACATTCTCACTGGCCCCAGATTATTGCCACTACCCCAGCTTCTGCCTGAAAGAACACAGAAGGCCGCCTTTATCTTGTAGAAAAGAGTAGGCTTCTCCACCCTAATGTCTAACCATGACTCTGGGACATAAATTATCAAAAATAATAAACAGATCTCTAGCCTTGAAATTCCAAGGAACTACCTATTGAACTGATTCTTACTTGCTTGCCACTGACTTCTTTAGTTTCTTTGTTTCTAGATCAATTCAACAGTTATGACTATTAGGACAAAAATCTGCTGGGGATGATCAGGGAGACAAATCATCCTTGGATACCTGGTTTACTGAGGAAAATAAATGAAAAGAAAAGGCTGAGTATTAGGGATATAGAGGTATTTTATATGAGAATGATCTGAAGAGAAATTGCAAAATTCAACAGACTCGTGTCAGAAATCCTTAGAATTAGAGCAATAAAAAATGTTGTAAATCAGTCCAGAAGACCACATATGAATATCTGATATAAACTGGAAATTGGGTTCAGATTTGTTCATAACAATTGCATGAGTTTCCCAAGGGAAATGTAGATACAGAGGAAAAGGCCAGAAAAATGAACATTAATATTTACTGAATTGGATCAAAAAGCCAATGGAAACTCTGTTAGTGAAGATGTAGGCAAACACGATGCAACGAGGAAAATATTCCCTTAGCAGTAGGCATCAGCAGCAGCTGCATTATCAAACCCAGCTTTTCTAGCATTTACTACATGTAGGCATAATACCTCATGCTTTGTGATGATTATTTAATCTTTGGAGAAATCATGTCATGCAGACGTTTTTTACTTATTGCATTTATCTGATAAATCAGTTCCATCTCTTAGATAAATCAACTGAAGTTCAGAGTGGTTAGATAACTGCCTCAGTGTCACATGGGTAGCAAAGGTGGAAAATTTAATTCTTGAGCCCTTCCTTGAAGCAGTCACACTATATTTCATTAAATGGTCTTTGAATAATCCATTTTATTTCATAAGATATCTCACATTTAAAAAAAGAATGTCTCTAAGCAAAGGCTTGAACATCATACTGACTTTATTTCAAAAGCTTCTCTAAATATTCCTTCTTTGCAAGCTAGATCTCATGATTTTCAAAGCCACATACCTACTCATATCATAATAATTTCCGTCCCTGCTTACTGCTCTGGAATTCTTTGGCCTGAGGATTTATTTTTTAGATCCTTTTTTATCTTGCTTCCCTGGTAGCAAATCCATACTTGGGTAATTTTGATCTTTTTGCTTTTTACTTTTCCATATTTTTACAAGGAACAGGAGCCCTAATCTGTTTTATTCTTATTTACACTTAACATATTTCATTTTAAAATCCTCTTTCCTTTTTCCAGCTAGCTTTTATCCTGATGAGTTTTAAAATTTCAAACTCTTAAATTGACTTATTTCACAATATGAATGTCTGGAAAAAGAATGGAGGCGTATATATCAGAATGTTAATGGTGGCTATCTACTTTTGCAGGTGAAAGATAGCTTGTTTGAGACTAAAGTTTCTCCAGATAACAAAAATATACTTTGGACTCTTTTAAAATGCAACTATTTGATGGCACTGGAAAGCTATTAAGAGGAAGCAGAAGCAAGTCAAGGAGATAGTCCTTCACTATTAAAAGAAGGATAATGCACCAGGAAAGATTTG
Source organism: Equus quagga (assembly GCF_021613505.1). Classification (NCBI taxonomy): domain Eukaryota; kingdom Metazoa; phylum Chordata; class Mammalia; order Perissodactyla; family Equidae; genus Equus; species Equus quagga. The sequence continues at coordinate 110,714,250 of NC_060269.1, read as the reverse complement.
CATTTGTGTGGGTTCTCATGGAAAGGCAGCTAGGACTTAAGCAAAAGCATATGGTTTTGATTGACAAGTCAGTAGCCTGAATGAAGGCTAGCCCAAGAATCTGAGGAGGTAAGGGGAAATCTTTGAAGAAAGGATAACCAAAAACTTCTGGTAGAGAAACCCAGGGCCTTGGCCGACCCCAGACCTAGGCATATGAATAGGAGACTCCAAAGATTCTGGTGGAAGGTGGCAGCAGCTGGCAGGCTGAGGAAACAAGTGGAAAGTTTGATTGTGACCTATCACAGGGAAGTGTATTCATTGTCTATTAGCATAACAAGTTACCAAATATTAAGTTGCTTAAAACAACACGTGTGTTATCTCACAGTTTCCATAACTCAGGAGTCTGGGCACAGCTTAGCTGGATCTACTGCTAAGGTTCTCATGAGGCTGCAATCAAAGAGTCAGCTAGGCCGGAGTCTCATCTGAGGACTGGAGTCCTCTTCTAAGCTCATTGGCTGTTGGCAGAATTTATTTTCTTGCGCTTCCTCTCAGATCCTAGAGATCTGCCATTTCCTGACACATGACCCTCCCCACAATGTGGTAGTCTGCTCTCTCACACTAGCAGGACAGCGTCTCCCTAGGCTGTTAAGGCAGAGTCTTATATCGGATAATATTATAACGGCTGTGGCAGGCGCCCTATCACCTGAGCCGTATAACATAACAGAATCAAGGGAGTGATATCCCATCTCCTGTGCCATATTCTTTGGTTAGAAGTCACAGATTCCACAAAAATGGAAAGATTATACAAGGCATGAACATGGGATCACTCTAGGTTGTGTCTGCCACAGGAAGATGAATTGAGTTGAGTCAAGATAATGCTACAAGATCAAAAGTCAAAACTCTTGCTTGGATTATAATAGAATACAATGTCTACAACGTACCATCCAAGATGTCCAGTTTACAATAAATATTTCCTCAAGATATGCTTAAAAGGAAAAAAATGAGAGTCATGTTCAAAAGTAAAACAGTCAATTGAAATAAATCTAAGATGAAACTTGAGTTGAAATTAACTGACTAAGGAGAAATAAGGACCAAACGCAGTGAGTAACCATGGATTTGGTTCTGCACAGGGAAGCAAAATAGTTATAAAGGACATTAGAGGGGCAACTCATACAGTTTGAATACAGATTAGGTAATAACATCTTATCTACAATAAATTTTCTAATTTTAATCTTTGTACTACAGTTATGTAATAGAATACAGTTCTCAGGAATTAAACACTGAAGGTTTAAGGTAAAGGAATCTGATAATGCAACTTACTCTCAAATGGTTCAACCAGAAAATTATGTATATCTACGTACCTAGATTTGTATCTATTGATCTATCCATCTATTGAGAGAGGAAGCAAGAGATTGAGAAAGTGAGAGAGAGAGAGGAAGAAAAAGAGAGGAGAGGCAGTGAGAAAATGAATAGGCAAAATTATTACAATTGGTCAGTTTATGTAAAGGATATACAAAATGTCTTTGTAATATTCTTGTAACTCCTCTATAAATTTGAGGTTACAGCATCATAAAATTGTGCAAAAAATGTTAATATTAACTATACTTAATTGACACAATCTATATTTAAATTTCTTAAAATATGGATATATATATTGATTTGAAAATTTAAAACATATATTATTGAAAGAAACAGAAGATTGGAAATAAATATTACAAAAGTAAACTGACTCTAGGTTCTGAGTTTATAGGTGATTTTTAGCAGATTTTCTTGACTTTTATTTTACACAGTTTATAACGTATGTAAATAAAAACATAATAAATTGTAACTTAAAGGACCTGTGATATAGAAATGTTAATGGAACGAACAATGTATTTGATATCCCACTCCCCAAACCCCGTGCTACAGTTGGGTTTCTATTCATAACATATCTATGTGTTAATAATACTGCTCTTTAAAAATTAAAGAATAATTCACTGAAGGCAATTATCATTATTTTATCAGCAATATGTAAAGTTCCTTTAGGTACCTTGAATAAGAGTTTTATCTGTGGGAACCAAAACTATATTTAATGTTGGAATAAAAAACATTAATATACTGGAATTTGACAAAGTATCAAATTCTAACTTAAGTTACATTTATATATCATTTTTTTCTTCTGGGTGTCTTCCATTTCAATCAGGAATCTGTGATTTCATGTGAACGAAAAACAGCAATGAGTTAAAAGGATCACATCATGGAGGGGGGTACATGTGTATGTATTGTCAAGGAGAGGAAGGGTAGAGGAAATATTCTTGGATGAAAATATTTGCATTAATTTTCAGGAAGATATATGGAAAATTCATAAGTAGTGTCATTCTTGTATCAAATATTAAGATTACTTTGTGAAGTTATTTGTTAGTAACATGCGGAAAGTTTGGCATCAGACTAATTCAAGGTGTCCTGGAACATGGACTAGAATCTGTGCAGTATTGATAGTCCTGAACGAGCTCCAACAAGTAGGCTGGATTTTAGTAGTTAGAGCCACCGAAGTTTGTATTCAATTAAACTCATTTCAATTTAATATGCCCTATTATTTGGAGGAAGGGTAGAGACAGTACTTGAAGTTGCACCTATGTCTAAAATGAACGGTATTTTCAAACAAAAAATTTTAGTATCATCCTTGAAATAAATGTTATGATAGTATGTTGTTTGCCAAGTAAACACCTACTGACAAATTCAACCATTACAACTTGGTTGCCAAAAGCCAGAAATCTCTTGAATATTTTGGCCCAATATAATCCAGTGAAAATCATCTTAAATGATTAATTTACACTGAAATCTTTCCCTAACACACTGTCTATATAGTATTACATAATTGCAGCTGAAATAATTGACTCTGGAAAAATTAAACTAAGTTATTCAACTCACAGACATACCTGAAGAGGAAACCAGAGAAAATACTCAAAAACCTCAGCTTTAACTCATTTATTCATTCATTGACAAATACTTGTTGATTTCTACTAGGTGCCCAGGCATTCTAATAGGGAAATAAAAGTACTTGCTGAGTAAATCTGTCCTAGAACAAGTGTTAATCCACTACAATTTTAAATGTCCCAAATTTGCACATGGATAGTTAGATGTGAATGGATAGATACGTCCTGGTATGCTAAAATAATTTGTAAATTATAAAGCTAGACTTTTGTTTTAGTTCTGTCTCATGTATAGGACGTATTATTAATTGGTACAGAATGAAACTGACTTTTTACTTCTTTATACACACTCTGGGTACAAGATCAGAAGCGGAATACTCAATATTTGAACAGAGTTTAGGATTTAGCAAAAATATACTAGATTACGAATTTGAATAAACCTTTCATGATCACAGTACTTTTCAGAAATGCGTCTACCACCCCACACATTTAAAGTTCACTGGCTGACAAATATGAATAAAATAATACTCTACCTAAAATAATGCATTTCTCACGTTAAATGTTCTCTGATGATTCATTTCTTTTTATATTAGCTTTTTTTCCTACTGTTTTCATGATTTCAGTGATACTTATATTTCAGTGAACCATATCATTGGTATCTAATGACGAAATCTCTATATCTAAATGTATTTCACCAAGAAATCCTTTACGCTTACCAGGATATGTTTATAGGTTCTATCATGTATACTTGAGTGCTTTTCTTTCTGAACCCAAAAAACACTAAACAAAAATTTTTATCTTGTGTCACCAAAGTCATCTATAAAGTCTAGAAGTTAAATAATCAATAAAAGAATAAAACATATTCCCAAAGGGACAAAAAATGTATGTTTTTTGCTAGTCTGATTAAATTAGTTTATTCTTCTTAAATTAGAATGTTAGTCTTTTCTAAATAATAAAATTCATGTTTTAATTTTAAACTTTTAGCAGAGTGGAAATACAGTTCTCCAGATTGAGACACAGAAATATGGCAAAGGACCTAAAATCTGTTGTCAAATCACATAAAATCGTTAATGTAAATTTGCAGTTATTTCTTAGCATGGAAAATGTTGAGTATATATAGTTACTTTTCCTTCTGTCTGTCCTATCTCTGCCTCTGTCAAAGAAGCATTCTTTTCTCATGTACTCAGTCCACATTTATCATGGACATTAGCTGTATTTCATATCTTTTATTCTATTGATGGGGAAAAAAACAAAAAGAAAACCTCTATTTATCTGAAGGCTAGCATTCCTGATCATACTTCATATGTAATAATGATCAGTTGGCTGCCTCATAAGTGTGAAAATAATTAAATTCTAAGAATGTAGAATGGACAGATGACCCCTGGCAAAATTAAAATGATTTGTGTATACGGCATATTAAATTACTTCATAAAATATATGCACCGTAACTTGTTAAAAAAGAAAAGAAAGAAACATCAAGGCCAACATCCTAGCAGTGTTCCAGCTAGAGAGCAAAGCCCGAGACCAGGGCTAGTATTCAGGATCAGGGTACCTGGAACATGCTACACCAGCTGGAGAAAGTATAAGTGAGGTCTGAGAGACAGCCAGAGCCCAGGTTATTGGGACTTTCTAAATCATGGTAGGGCAGCTGGTGTGTATTTTAAATAGATAGGAAGCCATTGGTGGACGGATACGATAAAGTATTCTGGTAGATATTAGTTGAATAATACATTTTAGAAGAAAAATGGTGACAAGGAGACCAGTTAAGAAAATTTTGCAATTGTTCAGGTGATAGACGATGTCTTCATCTAGTCTATAAACAAAGTGGACAAGTTTAGGAGTGGGTTTGGAGAACAATAATCAAGAGTTGTTAATATATTTGCTATCAGTGAAGGAAACGGAGGAAACACAGTAAATGTCTAAATATTTCACCTGAGTCATTCGGTGGCTGATGATGCTATATACTAAGATGCAGAAGAAGGCTTTTGGAGGAACACCTTAAGGGACAAATCAAGAGTTCTGTCTCTGTCACATTTGAAATGCTGATCAAGGAGCATACAGGTATTTGTTTATTGGCATACAAAAAGCTTTACAAAATTAATATTTACCACTTAATGAGTTTGAAGATAAATATACACTCACGAAACTGTCACCAGAATCTATGCCATAAACCTATCCATCACCTCCCAAAGTTTCCTCCTGAATTCTTATTTCTTCTTCTTCTTCTTCTTGTAGTAAGAAAACCTAACATAGGATCTAACTTCTTAGCAAATTTTTAAGTATACAATACAGTATTGTTAAGTCTAAGCACCGTACTGTGCAGTAGATCCCTAGGACTTATTCGTGCTGTATAACAGAAACTTTGTACGCTTTGACTAATACATCCCCATTTCCTCCTCCCTCCAGTGCCTGGCACCTAACATTACACTCTGTTTCTATGAGTTTGACTACTTCAGATTCATCATGTAAGTGAGATCATGTATGTAGTGTTTTTCCTTCTATGTCTGATTTATTTCACTTAGTAAAATTGACCTCCAGATTCATCCACATCGTCCTAAGTGGTAGGATTTCCATCTTTTTAAAGGCTGAATAATATTGCATTGTATATACATACCACATTTTCTTTATTCATTCATCCATCAATGGACATTTAGTTTGCTTCCACCTGTGGTATGACAGCATGATGATCTAAAATGAAAATACATGAATTAAAATTAAATGTCTAAATATTATCAATTCCATAAATATAACATTGAGTATAACAGGAAAGGTGCAAGAGACTATGAAGGCCTAATAGCATTTATGTTTATTTTTACTATCCAAAATATGCTTATAAAATAATACATATGTGGCTCAAACTGTATTAAAAATACAAATTTACATCAACCTTAAGATGCTGTTTACCTTTAGGTTGGGAGGAAGAGGACTAGGAAAAGGGAATGAGCGAGCTAATGCTATTTTTAAGCGTTTCATCAAAATAAAGAAATGAATCAAATACGGCAAAATGTTAACATTTTAGAACTAATATCTAAGTTCAGGACCAAGGCTAGAGCACCGCTTGAACAGGACGTACAGACAGGGCCTGAAGCGATCCCATTGGTAAGAAGAAGAGGGGTTACGAGACTGAGGAATCTGCCAGGAAATGATAGACATTAATCATGGGACGCCTTTGGCAATTTTCAAAATCCTCGCAATCTTTGGCATGTATAATTACTGTCTTTGATATTCTTTGGAACACTTACTTCAATTATACGTTCTGACCAACAGAATAACCATCGCTTTCAATGATTCCCAAATGTAGAATTTAACAATAGCAAATTAGCATGTTGTTGTGATGATAGAACTTTAAAGTAAGAATAATTTTTACTTGATTGCTTTAAAAGGATTTTAATTATAAAGAAGTATTGCAGATTATAAAACTAATCAGCATTTTGAATGTTTTTGCATTTAAGAAAAAGTTATGAAGTCAGCGAGATACATTTTGGACATTACTTTTTAAATCCTTCTCACCAAATACTTTCTCTGCGATACCTGGAAGGTAGTATGTATAACGTCTAAGCAAATACTCTGAAGAGACTCTCTGGTTTCTACACTGGCTCTGACATTTTCTAGCTGTGTGACATTGGACAAGAACATCTCTAAGCCTCTATATCTTATCTGTAGTGACAAAAATAATAGTAGTGATTTCAAAGAGGAATTTTTGTACATTAGAACAGATAATGCATATACACCACTTGGCAAATTACTCAATAAAGTTAGCTACGGTTACTATTATTTGTAGTTCTTTTAATTTTAGGAATTTTTATAATTCTGAAATTAAAATATTAGTTCTATTATGTTATTAATGTTATATATTACATGTAAATATAATTTACATAGGAACACAAAATTGGTAAAGAGTTCTACAATTCTTTTTATAATGTTACTTTCTTTCACAAGTGAGAGCAAAATGATAGAATCATGCAAATACTCATTCTTTAGCTTTTTCTGTTAACAAGAAGATTTCTATAAATAGGTAGATAGGTAAATGGGAAAGAGAAAGATGAAGGGAGAAAAAGAGTGAGGAGAGGAGAAAAGAAGAGAGAGACTAACTTTCCAGGAATTTGTATCCTGAATACCCATAACTCCACGTCCCCCATGAACTAGGCCATCATTTCCAGCGGGTGTTAGGGGAAAATTTAGTTCATTATCATTTTGCAGTTTATTCTTGGGAGGTAAATGGTCCTTATGGCTTCCCTTGGGCAAAATAATCACAAGGGCATTTTGTTTTAGTTTAATTTTTTTAGTTTCTTTGTGTCTCTCCTTTTGAGTAATTTTGTTGGATAACTTTAACAAAGGCTGATTGTTGATCACTAAGTTACATTTGTGCTCTTCAGCATCCTTTGCTAATAGGAAAAAAGGAACATAAATCATACAGAAAAATGCACAGATATGTATATAGCTATTTAAAAAAATGTTTAAGCTTTTTTTGGATTGGGTAGAAAAATTCCAGGAATTTCACTATTTTATAAAAATGAACATGGATTTATGTCCTCGAACCAGAAAAATTACGTCATCAAATGAACATTCCAAATTTTGTAAATCAGGAGAAGGATTTAATCTTTATTTTGATATGGATGGAGAATTCCAAAGTTGTTCAAATATTTAGAATATCCTGATTATATGCCTCAGTACAAAATTATGCAAGTTTTCAATTTTCCAAGTGTAAATACAAAATCTCTGCTGAGAAAAAGCTGCCTCAGCAGCTTCAGAACAGTTATTATTTCATAACCTTCATTCACGTCAACATAAATACGTCTTGAATTTCTTTTTCAGTCAATAGCCTCTTTAGGAAAATTCCCAGACCCCTCTCCATGTCTTGCTTGTGTCAAGTCGTCACATCCATCAAGTAAAGAAGCTCGGGGAAAAGAAATTTTGCAATAAGTTATAAGGGTAAAAATATAATCACACTTTGTCTCATGTCCCCTCTGTTACTCTGATGCTACTGAGATACTTGGAGCTAGGCCACAGAATTGAGGAGGAGATGAGGGAATGTCACCCAGCCTACTGGCCTTCTTTACACTTTATTGAGGAATACAGGAAAAGCCAGTTAAATAAGGTGTAGGATGTGTCAGTAAAGATAAAAGGAATAGAAAACATTAATAAAGAGTGATAGCATAGAAGAGAAAGAATTCTTTTTGCTAGTCTTGTGCTATAGAAACAAAACACAATTTGCTAATGCTGTAATTTTGAGGTAAATTCTAAGTAACATAGTCTCAAATCTTGTCTTAATAAATTCTAAGATTTAGATTCAATACATCAAAGGCCACAAGCTTCTCTCTTCATCTAACCATGATTTGGTAAGTTTTCTGCCACTTTAACTCAAATATTTCTTTGCTTTAATCAACCTGGAAAATGTGTCTTCTTGGAATTATTTCTGTCTGTTTTTACACTTTGTATTATTTTATTTCTGATGAGAGGCTAGGGAGCTTGAATTTGACCATGCTCCTTAGCAACGGTTTATGTGTGCTTACAGCACTGGTGTGCCATCTGTAAAATTAACAGAGGGAAGAAGAAATTTTTTCTTGCACACTGAGTGGAGAAAGAAAACTGGGTAGGAAGTATATGCTTTCCCTTTAAAAATGCAACATTTTTTACAGTGTCAAAAGAAGTAAGCCTTAAGACAAGAGCAGATGCTATAAATTGCACTGAGGTTGTCTGCTGGCTGCTTGGCCCAACCATGTCATTTTAGTCCACAATGCAGTTAGGCCACAAAAAAACGAAACGAAACAAAAAAAATCATTGTTTTCTTTTCTCTTTCATCAGTTTAACTAGAAGAGGGATTATTGGAATAATTGACAATAATATCACAATCATAGCTCATGCCTTACCAAAAGGTTTACAAATCGCTAGACCTATATGACTTATCATCTGTCTGACACATAGTAGTTACTGGTATTTTTTGAACGAATGGCTAAATGAATGAATAACACCATAGATGTCATCAGAAATTTAAAATATACCTCTCTCCACTGGCATTTACAGAGGTTATTTAGATCAATGTTTTTTATATAAGGATATCTTCCTTATTAAGTTAAAATGATACATTGATATATGTTAAAATAAACTCACAGATCTCTATGTTACAGGTATTTTTCAAGTGTCTTTTAAAGGATAAAAATAAAATTATACCATGTTTTGTCCTGATGACTGATTTGGTTCCAGCTCTACTTAACATATATTAACATTTTGTAGACTCTCCTTATTTGGGTCATAAATCTTTATGTTTGCATATATATCATTTAAAATGTATAATTTTAATAATAATAATAATAATCTCCTGTGGAGATCAGGAAAACTAGGTGTTTCCTACTACCATCACCATCTCAGTTAACAGCCCAGACTGTAAACGTTTTCACATCTTTTTTTTCCTCTGTGTGTGGTTAGGGTCTGTTTTAAATTTCTTTATGATGAATATCTATATAACCAAATGTCAAATTCCCAAACTTTAATGTCAAGACCCAACCTCAAATATATTACATAAATTTTAATTTTATTTACTGTGGTTGTCAATATAGTCTTATTACTTTATTTCATTTTTGATCTTTAATGAAGTACCTGTGAGTTATGATGTGGAAAAATGTCAGGATGAGAAAATGATGATCCTCATTTTTTTCCCCAGCTGTGACATTTCAGTATTATGAGCTATATCTCATAAGGTCAGGACTGTGTGACCTATTTTGCTATACTCATTATCCACTAATCCCAAAACAGAGGCCAAGAGAAAGGAAGAAGTCTATTTTAAAAGGACTTCTGGCCGTGGATTTGTGCGATGTGTTGCCTGTAAGGACAGAGGGAATATTATACACTGGCCTTTCAGGGTGAAAAAACTCAAGATGGGTCACAAAAAATTAACTCATGATCCACCATAAAGAATCGGTAATCAGATAACCTTCTCACTACCTTGTACCACCTTTCTCCATGACAGAGGGAAAAGGTGAAATCACCTTTTTATGAAATCACCTTTATGAGCAAACATTTGTGAGGATACGAATTGACGAAATATAATTCCAAAAGTATTGCAAAAGTTCTGTCTTTTTATTTTTTTTTTTTGCAACTAGCCTGTAGTGGCAACCTGAAACAACCACAACATAATACTCAAAGTTGATAGCAAGTTAACTATATCCACAGAAGACTGCTAGGTCAAGAATCAGAATTTTTGAAAATTCCAACCTGGGAACATATATTTTTTTCCCTGTTGTCTTAGAAACAATTGAGAAAACAATTATTTTCATTCCTGATATTTATCTTCTAAAAAATGGGCATTATTTCCACTTCTAAAGAACATCCATAATATCTGACTCCCAAAAGAAAACCCAGGCTCTAGAACAAACACAAGTAGAACAAAATTGAACCAAACCAGTAGCCCAGACATAAGCCCATCATGAGGCTCATTTGCCTAGCCAAGCTGTCCTAGACTAGCTAATTTGTAGCTAACCTAGATACTCAGGAATATTAAAATAACCACTTTTTATAATAAGTCACTGAGTTTTGGGGTGATTTGTTATGCTGCCCTATTGTGGCTGCAGATGGATTTTACAAATATTAAGGCATTGAACTTGAGTTAAATTCTATTTTCCATGAAAAACTTATTTAACCTTTCCATGACTCACTTTTATAATCCTAAAATAGAGACACTTGGTTAGATTTTCTTGGTAAAATGGGAAGTAAGGTCATCAGATAAGAATGTGAATGGGAGAAGAAGTGTTAAAGTGAAGACAGTAGGAGTGTGAATGTAATAGAAAATAAAGAGGAAATTCTGGGCAATACTGTATGTCAGTGGTTTCAAAGGATTATTTAATTTGGGCATCAAAAGAAGTGAACTAGAAAGAGACAAGACTGTAGTCATAGATTAGGGTGTGTGAATCTGAGATTACAGAGGGGTTAAAGTTACTGGTAATGACAAAGTTTAGGAGACGACCATGCTCGTGAATGTCTAGGGTGAGGGACACCAGTAACAGTATTAATGGAGGACGGCCGTTCAATGAATTGAGACATCAGAACGCTGCAAAGATCAACAATTCTTGAAATAATCAAGAATGAAGTGTTGGAGAGAGTGACAGTCAACCACAAGCTAAAAATCTCTAGGAAATGATGGAGAGTAACCTAAGGATCTATGGATCATGGCAAAAGTAAGAGATACTCATACGTACATTCTGATAACCAAGATGTGATAGTTTTGAAAGAAGTGGTACTGAAAATGGTATTGAATGGGCAATAAGCAACACATAGGATAACTATCCCACCTGCAGGATTGCAGAAAACTGTCACCATTTGCCATGCAATTCTGATGCTAACTAGTAGAGTCAGCATAGATTTCATAGCTTAAGGGCACACACTTCCAAGAGGCTCCCCTTCACTTCAGACACCAGCCACACTTTGGGGCTCCCCAAGTCACCCACACTACTGAAAAGTGATACAACTTCAGAAGTGCCTCTTACCCCTTCAGGTTCAATAACTTGCTAGAGCAACTCACAGAACTCAGGAAAGCACTGTACTTGAATTACAGTTTTATTATAAGGGTACAAATCAGGAACGAGCCAAAAGAAGAGACTTGGAGGTCCCAAATGCAGAGGTCTTGGAAGTCTCAACTGCAGAGCTTCCATGTCGTCTCCCAAGAAATCAGAAGGTACAGCAATCTATTCACCAACCAGGAAGCTCAAGTGAGCTCTGATATCCAGTTTTATTACATAGGTACGATTGGTTGAATCATTGGCCACATAATTGAACTCAATCTCCAGCTCCCTTCCTCTTCCTGTCGATTAGGTTGATATCATCTGGCTCAAAGCTTCAACCCTTTAATCACATGGCTGGTCTTTCCTGCATGGTTAGCCCCCATCCTGAAGCAATCTAGGGACCCACTATGAACCCCTTCTCTAGGATAAACTCAGATGCGGTTCCAGGGGCGTATCGTGAATTTTAAAAAGGCACTCCTAACACTATAGAAAATTCCAAGGATTTAAAAGCTCAGTCTCAGGGACTTTGGATAAAAAACAGACAAATTCTTTATTATATAGCACCACTTAAGAGGCTACAGGGCAATCAGCATCCTTAGCGGAGAGCCTGGTTCCTTTAGAATAAGAATGTGAAGAGGTTTAGGAAAGGCAGGATTTTGCTGATGAATCACCATCAGAGGTACAATGAAAAGATTTCAGGAGGTGGGAAAGAGTGGGAGTTGTGAGAAAGTGGAATATCAGGATTTACATGCAGGAGATAAAGAATGACCTGGGAGAAGTGAACTTGTGGTTACAAATTCACATTTCTCTACAGAGAATAAGGAGATTAATGCTCATGGTATTAAAGTGAAAAGTGATGTCAAGGCTGTGAGTATCGGCAAGTAGGTGCTAAAGTCTTTCCAGAAGCACGCACAGTTCTGAGTTTCCCTTTAAACTCATGGCAACGAAGCTGTGGAGGCTGGGAGGGGGTTGAAGATCACCAACAGTGGATGCTGGTAAAGCAGTCACCTTAAGCTGTTGAGTGGCCAAGCAAAAACAAAATGCCCCTGTCCCCCAAGAACCACTCTTCTGACCTTACACAATATCAATTTGTGAATTTCATATAAAGAAATTCTAAATTATGTACTCTTTTGTCTCTGCCCTCTTTGACACAATAGTAAATCTTTAAAAGTTTTAAACAACTTATAGTTGCTTCCTATAGTTGCTTACAGTTTACAAAATATTTTATTATACATTATTTCACTTGTCTCACATAAAATTAGGACGGGATGCTATGCCCATCTATGCTAAAGAATAATAAATGTCTGGTCCCATAGAACATAGTGATCAGGTGGAAAGCTCTGATTTAAACACAGATTTTCCAGTTTGAAATTCCATCCTCTTCCCATTAGCTTTTGTTGTCTCTCTATTTGGGAGAGCTTATTTTATATAAGCTTATATTCATAACCTGTATCTAATATGGTCAACAACCTAAACCAACTCGGGTATGTCAGAATAGGAAGTGAAGTCTTCTTTAGATGAAATGTCTCTTTGAGACTTCCTCATTTTCACTTTTCCTTTGATTCACAAATATCCTTGATGAGTTTCTGCATCAGCATGCCACAGGGAACTCTAGAGAGAGCTGAGACATCTCACTATATGTATCTATTCTGAAGTTAACAAGACTTGTCAGGAACTATAATTCTTGTTTCCATTTAGGATTCAGGTCTTAAAATCTAGAGGATGTTTCCTTTACAAATTCACTTTATGAACACTTATAGTTCCCTCCCCACCAGCTTAGCTGCTAGGGATGAACTGAAATAATTTAATAAAATATCAGCAAAGTGCACAGTGTTGCACATTTATTCGAAAGGTGGATTTTTATTACTTCATTAGCATATTATAAGTAATGAGGGGATTTTAGGCAAATAATACATCAGCCTGGGTATTTATGCTTATTTTAGCTCAGAGTTTCCCTTACTTTTGAGCACCAGATTTATTTCATATGTATTTATCATATTTTCTGTAGCCAATATTTAGTTATCACATTATGTGACAAACATAACTGAATCATTACTGTTACAATGGCTCCATAGAGTACTGTATTTCAGGTCTATAATGATCTGTTATGTACTAGTCCTGCCAAAGTATCCTTTTTCCTTATAGGGAGAAGCTTCTCTGCTTCTTGCTCTAATGTTTTCATTCTTGACTTTGTTTTGCTGATGCTCCTCATCTCAAAGGGGAAAGAAGAAAGGAAGAAACCACAGCAATAATTACCAACTGAGCAGGTCATTATCATTATAATAGAAATGAAATTGAAATGGTAAGAGCTTGGCATTATTCAAATTTTTACTCTTCTCGGTTAATGATCATATCGTATTTGAAATCCTCATAGGCTTCTTTTGAACTGTAGATATGTCATAATACCTAAAGTAGCTTAGGATATGAAATCACACCATAACCCACTGATCAAGATTTTTAGGCCACGTCTCTGGGTGTATCACAGCTCTGATCCTTATGACCTCTCAAAAATGTCTTTCTGAGGAGTTAATAGAGAACAGATGTTACCTAAAGCAGCAGCTGTTACAATTAGACAAATGGGAAAAACTGGCAAATGAAGATGGCAGAAGCTCTTTAAATAGGTGATCCAATTCCTTAAAAATCAATGAGAAGTTTTGAAAGGTCAAAAAAAGTGCACAAGCATTTGTGTTTGCACATGTATATTCACTATAAGTACTTTGGGAAAACAACTTTCACTGAAATAAAAATTCTTGCGTTCATCTGAAATGGTCTAGTTATTAAAATTATGGAAAGCAAATCTTTCTATACTGTGAAGTATGAAGTTCAGTTTACTGAGTTTTTAAATGTACATCTCTTCATTTTTATTAGAGTCAACAATATTTTTCTCATAACTTAATGTGTGCCTTACCTAATGAGGCAAAACTCAGTGAAAAAAATGAAATACTCTCTTTCCCAGGCTAGACCCTCACCTTTCGTGAGTGGAAAGAAGCGTGGGAACATACAATGCAGTGACTGCTGCTAAAATTGATGAGAAATTAGTCTCCTCGACGGAGAAGAGAAGTATTACAAAGAAGGGATGTTTGACCCCAGACCTGGAGAATAAAAAAAAATTGCCAAGCAGAAGAAGACAAGAACAATTTTACCACAGGGAACGCTGAACACCACACAGAGCCTTGAAAACACATTGTGTATTAGAACCCAAGCAAAATGTCAGAAATGGACAAGACAGAGGTTCTCAAATTGTAGTGAGCACTATAACTATCTGGAATTCTTATTAAAAATGCAGACGTCTGGGTTAGAATTCCCCTCCTGGATATTCTAATCTAGTATAACATCTAGGAAATCTCGGGTGGTTTCTGGGAATTTTCATCTTACTAAGCACCCCTTACTACTCTGATGAAGTCAGGCTCGGGCGTAGACTGCACCTTGAGATGTGTTTCTTTAAATGGCTAGTTCCTGAAGTACGGTCTCCAGATGAGCATTACCATCATCATTACCTAGAAACTTGTTAGACCTATGAATTCTTGGCCCTAGCCCAAACTGGCAGAAATTCTAGAGGTTGTCTAGCTATCTGTGTTTTAACAGTGATTTTGTAGCCTATTTTGTTGTTGTTGTTTTTGCTAAGGAAGATTAGCCTTGAGCTAACATCTGTGACAATCTTCTTCCTCTTTATATATGGGTCACCACCACAGCATGGCTGATGAGTGGTGTAGGTCCATGCCTGGGATCCGAACCCACAAACCCAGGCTGCTGAAGTGGAGTGTGCAGAACTTAACCACTACGTCACAGGGCTGAGACCTTACAGACTGTTATTCAACAGGCGGATTCTGATACATGATCAAATTTGAGAATCATTGCTTTAAATTGTACAAATACATTAGGTCTCCATTGGCTGGGAAATCTCACCTATTGACCAGTTTTCAGAAGTGGACCAGACTTAGCACTCCACAATTAAAGGTAACTTTATCTGTGGAAATCTTTAGATGATATATAAGCAGAAATAAACCCCATGCAGTTCAGACTAGTCACTATTGCTGGCTTCATTCTAGTAGTCTAATTACAGATTTATTCCTGACTTTATGGGATGTAAATATGGACTACAATCCAGTTTGAAGTAATATAAAATTGTCCCAAAATATTTGCTAACCTATAATTCTCTGTCTCAGATGTTTACATGGTCCTGCCTCATTTTTAGCAAACAAATTCTATTAGTCACACTTTCAGATTGTAGTGTAGTTTGTTGCAATTGAACTTAACATGAACTTATTTGGCACAGATTATTTGATAGGTGCTTAACTGAAGTTATACAGTATCATTTAGAGCAGGAATAAGAAATCGCTTCAGTGTGAATTCAAGTAATTGAGGTGACATTGAGATTCACTTTTGAGATTATTCATAGCCTTCCAATGAGTGCATAGGCCCATCTATTTCTAAAGAATCGTTATATTTGCTGTAGTGTGAGTAGGGTAAAATTTGTTTTTTGACCTTGCCTAATTATGCAGAATAGATGCTAGCCCTGTATGAAATGACATTTTTGATCACATCAGAGACTAGATTCCCTCTATTTTTTATTGTTAGTAAATATAACTGTTCATCTTGAAATTCAGAGGCCAGAGTCAATGTGTATGTGAGAGGCACTATTTCGTCTACCTATGGAAAGGATGTGGAAGAACAAATCTTTCTGATTTTTATCTCTTCTACAATAAGGAAATATACAGATTCTCTTGTTTCTCAGTGGAAGTCACGACTAAAATTCTCAAATATGAGTGGAAATCATATTTTTAGAAGGATGAGGCTTGGATTTTGTTCTTCTCTTTCCATGTATTTCTTCTTTCTGTCACCAATCCCTCATGGTCATGGACTAGTCCTTTGTGAGGAAGGAAGGGGCCGTGGTTAGCCTGTACTTCTCAAAGAACACCTCAGAGTTGTTTTTCAAAATAGCAAGGTCCAATGGTTCTAGAGCAGAAATAGAATTTGTTGTAGAACTATAGATAACTCTAGGTTCCCCATTTTTTTCATTGTTCATTGATTGATTAGTACCCATGCTCAAGACATTGGGTTCAGAAATAGGTGAAGATAAAATAATAAATAAAACAAGTTTCCTGTAATCTGCAGCTCACAATATTCTGGAAGACACAGCAAAAGTGGCTAAAAAATTCCTGGGCTGGAGAAGAGTGTAATTATTTAAATTCTAGCTCTGACGTATTAAATTTCAAACTACTTATTTCACAACCAGTGGTGCCAGCATTTATTTTATCAACTCTTTTATGTTTTTCAATATAATTGCATGGTATTTGTGACTTTAATCAAAGGAATAAGTGGTTTGCTTTGCCTTTGTGTAGAGTGGATATTACATTATTTCTCCCAAAATAAACATAGAACCGGGTTAGAATATGACTTGGAAATTATTATCGAAACTGCAAGAATGAACTTTTGGAGTCAGGAGGATTTTCTTGGAGACAGAAGAGACTTCGGACCCAAGCAGATTTAGGTTAAAATCTGATTTGTGTGACTTCAGGCAGTTATTTTAACCTTGCTGAAACTCTGATGCTTCGCCTGTGCATCTGTGAAGGGGTGACAATAAATACTATAATATATTGCTATAAAATAATTAAATGAGATGACGTTTGTAAAGAGCCTGGCATTTGGTTGGTGCTCAATACATTTTAGTTTTATTTGACACACATTCTCTTTAATGCCTTCCCCTTTCGTATGGAGCCTTGTGTCAGCCATTAACTGCTTGTCGCTCCATTTCACATCCTACCTCTTTGAGATTTAAGGAGTCTACCTTAAAAAACAAAAATTATTACACTAGATACTGTTTCCCTATTATTCAAACAATATATGCATATTGGTGTGCGTCTCCTCTATGCCATGCATTTTCATGGATGCCAAGGAGCAGTTGGAGTGGATGGTGAGATGCAGAACTACAGACTGGAGAATTAAAGCAATAGATGGTTTAGACTGACTGACATTTAAGACAAGCATGACTAGGACCAGTAACTGGCAGAACACTAGAGGAGTTAAAAGGTACCAGTCGAGCACATTTTGTCTTTTGGTGTTGGTATTGACTGTTCTCTGAAGGTTTCTAGTTATATACAAAACTTCCTGTTTGCTCTTTATATCTTCATTCTATTCTGACTACTGCCATCATTACTGTTAAAAAATAAAATTTTGTATGTTTTTTAGCTATGGGGGCAGTAGGGAGAGAAATCAAGAATCTGCTTCATATTTTATCGAGGGTCTGGGAAACAACTTACCAGACTTAAGTGCTTGCTATTAGTGGCTGTTTATGAAAGCTGAGAACCAGAGTGAAAAGATATCTTCCCAGTGGTTTTGATGACAATAGTTTTCTTATATATTTATCAAGTAAGGAAATAGTTAATTGCATTGTGCTAAACACTGCTATAGTAATGCAGAGATGAGCACCTTATTGTGTGGAGCACAGAGTTTCTTGATGGAGGACACCTGGTTTCCATTCCCAAAGGGCTGTTCACAGTGGAGCAAAGTTACCACTGAAATGACAATACCTCTATCACTTAAAGGAAAGTGAGTAGAGATACAATGGGAGGGTAGGTTAAGGATGGATATAGTTTTTTCTTTTGGGGGGGATCTATTATTCACGTTATCCTTGTATATGGTTCCAACATCTTACTTCCTTCATTTGTAAGATCCATAGACTCTAAAAGCCACACAATAATATTCGCTTTTTAGGGACCCGTGGTTGCATATTTATTCTTCCTTATTCAATCCAGTTAGCTGCCTTCCTAGATGACTTACCCCTTTTTATGTTAGTTTTTTCTTCATTTCTTCCATTACCTTTCCTTAAAATACCTGTTATATTGGCAATGAATATTCCTACCTTCTTTACTGCATCAAAAGAGTGTTTACCCCACTTCTTTGTCTTTACTAAAAACTACCTTTCCCTGGGTAAGGTAAGGTTGACTTGTATTCTCTACACCTGCTGTGGACTTAATGTTTGTGTTCCCCTGAAAATTCTTGTTGAAGCCCAAATCTCCAACATGATGGTATTTAGAGGTGAGGCCTTTGGGAAGTAATTAAGTTTAGATGAGGTCTTGAGGGTAGAGCCCCCATGATGAGATTAGTGTCCTTTTAAGAAGAGGAAGAGACCAGAGCCCCTTCTCTCATGTGAGAATACAGCAAGAAGGTAGGCATCTGCAAATCAGGAAGAGAGCTCTCACCAGGAAGCGAATCTATGGCACTCTAATTTTCTCAGCCTTCAGACATATGAGAAATAAATGTCTATTGCTTTAGCTGCCTAATCTATGGTAATTTACTAAAGCAGTCTGAGCTGGCTAAGACAATTCTACTAGGATTTTATTATTCTTCCAAAATCCAGGAGACAGAGTAAGATTTTTCTAGTTCTCCTCTACCCCATTTTCTCACATTACCTACTAATTCTTTTTAAAAGTCTATCTTCTTCTATTGAAAGCTTCTCTCTCTACTCATCACTGCCAAGCACAACTTTCTTGACTTTTGCCTCACAACACAGGAAAATAAGGCATATTTAACTCTATTCCATTTCATGCAAATGATCTACCTATATGCCCTCGCCTTTTAGGAGCTGGGCCTTTTTTCATTTCAGATCTTTCACCTCCACGCCACCAAAGCCCAGTGGCCATTCTCTTGGCAATACATTGAGTAACACTCAGAATTGCTTCACCTTATATCAGATTTCCTGTGAAGCAGAATTTGAGACAGAGATTAATGCTCAGGAATTTATTAGAGACTGCGCTTTAGATCAACACCTGTGGGAGAAAAAGAAAGCAAAAGGAATGGGTCGAGAGAAAAGTTGGTCTGAGTTGCTGTCTTATCAAATGCTTCATTCAACCCACAGAGGGTGCTAGAGCTGGAAGGCCATCTAAAGTTGTCTGTTTAGAGGCAAGGGTACCAAGTCTTTCAACTCTTCTGTCTATCACTCATTGGACATGGTTGCCTCAAGAAGGGACCTGGCCTTGGGCAAGTCTCCTCTCTTCAGCCCAGGCAGCCATATGAGAAGGTGAATAGCTGGGAGTGTTTTACCAGCAGCATTCCCAGCGGGTAAGAAAATAATCCTTCAGTCCCAGAGGGATATCCGGGAAATGCGTGACAGCATCAGTTACATTCTGTCGTTATACTATTGAGATACTTACACTTCATATAAATTCCAGGAGTAGCAACTTCTGGGAATAAAAGGATAAATAAATGCTGCACGGGGGTAAACATGAAAATTTAATTTATTGAGAAACTGCCTAGTACTAAAAGGTTGAATACGAGTTTTCTACATCACAATACTTCTTGGAGATTACTTTGCCCTGAGCTTAATGATAGAATACTTTTGTAAGTTTTCTCCTGAAGTTTTCTTTCAGGAGATGATTTTGCAAAATTTAATGAATAATTTTTTAATGAAAATAAAATACAAATAAAAAGTACTCACACTTTGGAAGAGCTTTGCAATGTGCCAAGAATTATTCTAACTTTCTTACACGCATTAGCTCACTTAATTCTATTATCCTCCCCATCTCACAAAAGAGAAAAATAAAACTCAGAAAAAGGGTTGTTGTTTCCCAAAAGTCACACAACTATGGATATGGCCTCAATAGTCTGGCACCAGTGCCTACACTTTTAAACACCAAGTTATAGCAGCTTTCTCATTCGTTCCTTGAATGGCAAAGCAATTTGTCTAACTATCCTGATTGGTGTGACTAGTTCTAGAAAATGAACGTGGAGTCATATAATTTCCCCCTTAGATTTCTGTCTTTTACAGAGTGTTCCATGGAGAGATTGAAGGGAATATTGCTCTCACACTGTTTATTTTGTTTTATATCCTGGCTTTAAGATAAATTACTTTCAATTCACATAGAAAAATGAAAGTGAGTAAAAAACAATGTCCAACATATTAACCATTGAAAGACTATAATATTTGAATAGGAAAAGAAAAGATCAGAACAAAAAGATTTCTGTCTTCTTCTCCCTTTTTTTCTTTTTTGAAGTAATTACTTGCTGAATCATCTCATCCCTCTCGGGGGAAAGTACAGTTATTGTCAAATGGCAATGAAAATGAAATCTGTCAGCTGTGGCAAGCCAACTTTGCTTTCTGCACACTCAAACCTCAATGCTACACAATTCTCCAAATAATTGTGAACATTTTTTTCTTGCTAATTTTCTTCTAGTTTCTAAAATTAAGTTTTAAAAAAAGGTATGAATTGGGATGTATGAAATAAAGACAAATACGGAAAAACAGAAGATGTTTAGGGAAAACAGGATAAAATGAAGCTAGATATAGTGATTCAGTGCCATTATGAGAATTCAAAATTTTTAGGAATGTTTTTCTGGACCCAACAGCTTATAGATGCTGCTTAGTTAATTAGATATTGTGTTTCATTTACTGTGAAGTTATACTATTGAATGTAAAATTATCTGTACCCTTATGCATAAGAATATCTTGTCTCTTGCACATCAAGATCGTTTAGCTCAAAAGGACTATCTCATAAATTCTATTTGTTGAATCTCAAGAGATTTCTAGGACTCTTTTATCCTTTTTTATCTCTAAACATCAGGAAATTTAGAAAATGAAGAAAGATGAAAATAAAATTAATATCATTGTTAATACTACCATCTAAGGATAACAACACAACATTTGTGTGCATCCTTTCATTATTCTTCTATACCTACTTTATACAATCTACAAATACTAGACAGGCTACCTAATTTAGGGGGCTCAGTGCAAAGCAAAAATGCAGGGCTCCTTCTTCAAAAATTATTAAGAATTTCAAAACGGCAGCAGCAGCGTTAAACCAAGTTCAAAACCCTTCTAAATAAAGGAACTGGTGCAACTGCACATGTCGCACACCCATGAAGCTGGACCTGTTTGTTTAAAGAGTGAGTGAGTGAATGTTGAGTAACAGGAGTTTTTGGTGAAGCCAAAGACATCATAACTGTATCGAGGAAAACTCAGGTTGACATGAATTTGGAAATACTGCAGGTACTTTCCATGTCTGCATATCCAGAATATGATGGAGAATGACATTCATATGGAATTAAGAATTGGTACTTACATTATGGTTAAAAGAGAGAAAATGAGGCTGAAACTAACCAGAAACTTATAGCTACCCCAGAAATACGTGAAGGGTAGAACAGATTAGAGAAATAAATAAAATGTTACTTAAATGAAAAGTCCAAATAATAAATCAGAGGCAATCACTACCGGGTATGTCAGCAAATGTCTACTCCACTTTACTAAAATTAATTTGTAAAGAAAAATTGAAGCTTAGGAGTATCTAGGCAAATTGGCCACTGAATGTTTGCTAACACTTTCCTAAAATATAACCTTTACTGTTTATCATTTCATACTTGCAATTGTCTCATTAATGCAGGAGGACTGATAAATTTTGGCCTCCTTTTGCAAATTGGAAAAAGAATAGGCTGATTGGAGATTACTGGTAATGCAGCTCTGATCCTGTCCTTGAGAGACTAGGGATTTATATCTCCTAAGATTGCTGTCACCTACCTTGGAAGTAATCAGCAGACCTTGAACTATAAATATAGAAATATATTTACAAGTCATAGAAACAAAATTATAGGCATATTTATTCCTTGCATATTTCTGACAACAGTATAAATCACCACTAGTGATTACTTTGTGAATTTCAGTGGCTAATTGATAAATAGTCAGCCTCTGATTATTTGCAATAATGGAAGGAAGCAATAATGTGAAGATTTCAGAGTAGATGATATAAACAGTGCTGTTTCGCAGGTTTTGCATCTAGATTTATTTGTTTAAATTTATTATTAACTAACATGGTATAACATTACTATCATTAATATTATTGACATAATATTGGTATATATTAGTGTAAGTAGCACAGTATAACATTATTATCAATAGTCAATATTGACGATTACATAATTTATGCAAATTATTAACCTATTATTAGAGAGCAGTGTAATAGTAACAATATACTTTAGCACACATACCGCCCTTTGATAAATTCAATCTTTATATCTACCAAATTTGTCTGAGTTTCTTTCTAGACTCTGAGCTCATTAAGCCATAGAGATTGTTACTTATCTTTTTTCCAAGATTACCTGTGCACTGACTTGAACACACTTAGGTCTCAATAAGTCTTTGTTGAATGAATGAATGGAGGAATCAATGAATAAGTACACTTTTAAGGAGCATATGGTACTATTGAGGGAATACTTATGCAAATAAAAGCTAGACAAACACAGGCAAGGATGGAGAAGCATATTTCAGCAGAGGGAGCTGCCTAAATAAAGAACGGAGGTAAAAAAGGGTGAAGTTTACATCATAGATAGGAAGAAGTCTGAAGCAAAGGGTTCCGGTGTTCTGTTTTTTATTTACTTTAAAACTTACCTTTTTCTATTATTATTTCATTAAGGTAAAAGTAGAGAGTTGAGTTGCACATGCTTTATTTGTCCTCCCCCTAATCCTACCCTGAACTCCGTTCCTTCACTCTAAAAGGTACCCACACTAAGATGTTTGATATATCCTTAGGCAGGTATATGTATATTTTTTTTAAACTGTGTTGTTTTTATATGTTTTAAATTTAACTAGTTTGTTTCTTTTCAGTGAATCTCATTTATCTTGTGGCCTTCTCAAGCTAGACCATTATACAGGTTACATTTATGTTGCAGCATAGACCTCTAGTTCATTGCTCCTAATGGATGGATGCCTTGTATGTCATTTACATGTCTCTAACTCTGGTCAGTCACACTCTGAGACTCAAACAAGTGAGATCTTGTGTTTTATAATGTCTCACTCTTGTTCTTCTCTGGCTGTGCCCTCACTGCAGGATAGGGAGTCTAGGGGGCCAAAAGGACTTCCTCATTAAGAGCATTTATAAGTGCCCTCTATGCCCTACCGTCATTCCCTGCCACTTACTTTACACCATATTTCAGGTACCTAGACCCCAAAGTGTTCTGTCCAAATGTCCTCAGGCCCTTTGTCTTCTAGGGCTGTACTGATTTTGTCCTCCCAAATCAAACTGTGCTTCTGGTGTACACAGCTCTAGACTGGATGGGGGGCCAATGGACAGCATGTTGGGACTATAGATGGAGTCTGTACGTGTATGCTGGAGTGGCCACATACCTACAGGTGAAATCCCTTTGCATGTTAGAGAGAGCAGGAGGGGAGTACCGGGGGAGGAGGAGGTGAGGGTGACATATGACAGAGGGCGGATGGTAGGAGCATGCTCAGGAACTTGTCTCATTGGAGAAAGAGATTTGAATGGAAAAACATATAGGAGCATGAATTTAGTGTTTGCAAAATTACCAAAAGATTCACCTCCTGGGTATAGATCCAAAAAAAAAAATCATCAAAATTATAAGCTGACATGTATGAAAACATTCATCTTGGTATTATTTATGATATCACCGAGTTGAAAACAACATACTATCTATAAATAGAGTCAAATTAGGTCAGGATTAGATTATTTGCTCTTGTTAACTGATCATCTATCTGTCATCTATCTATCATACATCGTCTATCTTACATATAATACACAAATTATATAACTTTTGTTTGCTTTAAAAGCTTTCTTTTCTATTGCCTGTTGCTTTGACATATGTGTTCATAATGATGTAGATCTAAATATTTTATTTTTATGTTCTTTTCTTTAATTTCGGGGTTTTAAAAAATTAATATACTTTATTTATTTATTTTTTTAAAGATTTTATTTTTTCCTTTTTCTCCCCAAAGCCCCCCGGTACATAGTTGTGTATTCTTCGTTGTGGGTTCCTCTAGTTGTGGCATGTGGGACGCCGCCTCAGCGTGGTCTGATGAGCAGTGCCATGTCCGCGCCCAGGATTCGAACCAACGAAACACTGGGCTGCCTGCAGCAGAGCGCGCGAACTTAACCACTCGGCCACGGGGCCAGCCCCCAATATACTTTATTTTTAAGAGCAGTTTTAGGACTATAGATAAGATAAGCAGGAACTACAGGGAGTTCCAACATGATTTCTCTCTCTTTCTCTGCCCTCGGTTTCCTCTATTATGAATATGATGCAATAGGGTGGTACATTTGTTACAGTTGATGAACTGATATGGAGGCATTATTATTGACTGAAGTCCACAGTTTACATCAGGGTTCACTCTGCATCGTACGGTTCTATGGATTTAGCTAAGTGTATAATGTCGTGTATCAGGTGTTACGGAATCATACAGAATAGGTCCACTGGCCTAAAAATCTTCTTTGCTAGGCCTGTTCCTTTCTATGCTTTTCCTGCCCCTAACACTTGGTAACCATTGATCTTTTTACTGTCTTCATTGCTTTATCTTTTCCACAACGTCATGTAGTTAAAACTACATCAAATGTAACCCTTTCAGACTGGCTTCTTTCACCTAGAAATATGCATTTAAGGTTCCTCCAAGTCTTGTTGTGGCTTAATGGCTCACTTTTCATCACTGAATAACACTCCATTATATGGATGCAATGCTATTTTTAATTCATTCATCTATTGAAAGACATCTTGACTGCTTCCACATTTTGGCAATTATGCATAAGCTGCTATAAACATTCATGTGCAGGTTTTTGTGTGGACATAAGTTTCCAACTCATTTGACTAAATATCTAGGAGTGCAATTGCTGGATCGTATAATAAGACTATGTTTAGCTTTGTAAGAAACTAATTCTAAATTGTAAGACAATTCTAAATATAAAGTCAGACCTGATCCTTACAAACATAGGACTGGGGCAAGATTATAAATTGAGATCTGCATACTATAGTTCCCAATATTTAAAGAATATAAATCAAGATAATGAACAATTAAATCAATGTATTCTATGCATCTACTTTGCCCAAATACTTCATAAAGACCTTGAAGGCCATATTTAATTGTCTGATAAAAGATTTTGTTAAGTGATAATCCAGCATATTTTTAATAAAATACTTTTTTTTATAGCTTTACATATTTGTAGATTTATCTGGTCGTTGGTGGATATTACCTTATTATAATCTGCATTATAGTAATTCTATTGTATATTTTCTTGTGAAAAGATAAAGATTTCCAAGGCCGCTGTTTTAGAATATGGGCCACTGCTATTTGTACACTCACTGAAAAGCTACAAATGCTTTCCTTTGTCCTCCTGGGCCTTCACTTTGAATGTATTGCTCTCAGGGGAGCTGTGGTGAATACACATTTAATGTTGGTATAGAATGACAATAATGATTCTGGCTGTGGCAATTTAGCTTAATCAAACATATCAATCTATGAGACAGCTGGATATTTGAGGGGAGATTTTTTTATTCAAATGCAAACTTTTCTTTGCTGTTAACAGTTATATTAACAATGTAAATTCCCAGGAATGTCTGACATTTTTCTTCTAGGTCACAAAATCAACATAATCAGACCACATAGTGATAATGACAGTACTTGGCCTTTACATTAGCCTTTTAGCTAAAAACCTTTAGGAGATATCGATTAATTAATCCTTTTCCGTCTTTCTTGTTTGACAGCATTATCCATACCAGAAAGGGACCTTGGCAGAAGGCAAAGATATAAAGTATCTGAATATAAAACAAATTGGCAAACACATTCTTCTCTGTTCAGAATTTACCTTTCCACTTTTTTTTTTTCTGACTGTTGTAGCGCCGAGTGTATAGTTACGAAAAAAAGAAGAGAACTCATTACCACCAGAAATCCATCAGATGTGAGAACATTCAGGAGGAGATTTGTTTATGATGGTTGAGATACTTGTGGCTAGGGTCAGTCTGAGAACATTTTAAATCATGTCCATCAGTTTTCTACCCCTATGGCTCCTAAAAGACATCACCAACATAGTGTCTTATGAATAATGAATTGTGTACATTATGTACATATGCTTTTTAGATGTCTTGTAGCTAAATCAGAAATTTAAAAATCTTAGCCTCGGAGATATTATGTGAATGTGTAATTCTCAAAGAGACACTCTTCCATATGTCTACTTTCTTCATCTGTGAAAATATGTCATATGGGCAGTTTTCTTGATTTCAGAATCAAGAATTTTATATTTCAATTTGTCAGTTTTTAGAAGAAACACACAAAATAGTAAAAGAAAACTCTCTTAAGCAAAGATATCAGGATTCCATGGTGGTTAGCTTCTAGGTGAATTTAAAAGCCTCTTGTACTTATATTTTTATTTTTCAGCTAGATAAACCATGACAACTTGGCAGGTAACAATTGGAAAACAATTCCCCAGATAATTTCCATACCTTTATATGAAAATCATCTTACATGATTTAAATATGATACAAAGTTGCAGCTCTAGAAAAGCTACTGGTGAATTATATTGTACTGATGCTACCTGAAAATTTGATGATGTTTTTAGCAATGCTAGCTTCCCATTGATGGTGTTAGCTTTGCACCTATGGAGTAAAATTCCTCTTCAGAACTTAAAGCAGTTTACAATGGTTCCCACAGGACAGGTTTCTTGTCTATTAAAAATTTTAGTCTAATCCCAATGTTGCATCATGTTTATCATCGTGTTTAATAAATATGAAATAAGTAGGATTAATACTAATCATTTTATAATATTTTATATTAAATTTACCATACAGTGAACATCAAATGAGAAAAATTTATTCAAACATCTGTAAAATGCAAATATTTAAAATTAAACAGATTCCTGAGACCTTTCTTTCAATGAAATATCTACCGGGTTCTGGATATCATAAAGAAAAATGGTTTTTCATTGTTTTTATATCTAACTTACATATCAAATATTGAAGGAAGGGAGATAATTCACTGTAAGAAAGATATCTTCTATGAGTGTAATGAATATAATTATGTGTTTAATCAAATAGAAGGGTTATTCATAATTTTATCATTATATTAAGATTATGAAAATGCACAATCATTATTATATATATGCATATATATTTTAAATTCACATATAAAGATTCCTGGAAAACAGGCCTAGGTGGAGATCAAAGATGTAGACTGAAGTGTTTTTTAACTTCATATTCATATTTAATAAATATATTAAATATAATATATAACATTATATATGTCTACACTCACACTATAGCCAAATATAATCATAACCATTACCCCGAATTGGAGCTTGGGGATTAGGGTATGTCGAGGACATAGCCAGCAGGGTTCCAAACCTCTCGATTTCAGCTGGGGAAATATTATATTATCAAGTATAGTTTGAATAGTGTGTGCTTTCAACTATGACGTTTAGTAGCATTGGCTGGTGTGAACCTCTTTAGTTATAAATATATAGTTTCAAAACTCTGCTTGCAGAAATTTATTTTAGGAACCCAAATCATGAATATTGTGGTTTCTACACAGGAAATGGGCGCAGAAACAGCAAGAAAACATATTGTGTTCTAATGGAGCTCAGAGGGAAAAAAAAGATTAAAGAGGACTGGAATTTTGAGTAAAATTTGAGAAAGGGAAATGCTTTTTATAACTGGGCCCTTAAACCAAGATGCATCTTTTTAGTTCAAACTTTGTCTTTTAAATTTTTTCTCTAAAGAAGGAAAGAGCAAAAAGAATTCTGATTTTCTTTTTTAATGCCGTGACCAAAACCTAACCAGGAGCTTTCAAGCTGTTTGCTTTTCTCCTATTTCATTTATTTAAATCCATAGGATTTATTTTTCTGCTTTGCAAGTACATTTGCCTCGACTCCTTGCTTTCCATCACTGTCAAGCTGATACATTTCTTTCTTTGTAGTCGAAACAAAAAAAATCTTAGAAATAGTTGTCGATTCTAATGATTAATTTTTAACTCAACCAGCTTCAAAAAATACACAATTTTTTTAGAGATTAGTATAAACCCTTTGCATTAGTAATATGGAACTTCGAACATAAACAGAATATTTCATTTGGTCTCCCAAATCTCCATTACAGTCGTGCTGTGTACCAGGCACTGTATGACTTGCAAAGTGGTTTTAGTTCTAAAGAGCAGCCTTGAAGTCATATATCCTGAAGAATAGGTTTATGAACATCAGATGAAAACATCTTAGGTTGGTGACTGTGGATTAACTCTTTATTGTGCTGCCCAGACTTTGACTTTCCATCACTGATTGAAAGCCTGTGGATACAATTAATGGCAATTTCAAGGCTGGAACTGAGACAGTGAAAGTCTGAAATACACAGAAATGTCTTCAGAGAGATTAGAAAGAATGACATTGAACATTTATTTTCCAGAGAGCTTTCAAAATGGAGGAAAGACATTTTTAAAATGACATAACTGGATGTCTAAATTTGTAGACGAACAGACATTTGAAAAGTGAACCTGATAATATGGATAGGTCCACAGGGTCAAAGTAGCTGGAAGACCGAGTTGCTCACTCAGATATCTTATGGAGTGCAAGAATTTTCATGTGAGCAGGTCCTAGCTTGTGCAAAAGTACAGCTGTGTGGACAGTAGCTCAATACTTAAAGGACATCATGGTAACTTTTATTCAACCATTATCCTGGTTGATTTAAGTTAATGCAGCACCCAGAGACAGAATAATTACACGAAAGTAGTTTGGTTTTGGTTGTTAAATCAGGCTGTTAGGAATTATTGTAGCTTTATTGTGCCCAGTGCCTTTCGAGTGAGAGTTGGTGGGTAGGATTGCCTGACAGAGCATTCACTTTGAGGAGCTTAACATCTAATTGGACGCACAACATGTGAATACCCAAAATGGTCTGTGGAAATCACCAAGAAAAATGTCTAAAAAGAATATTTAAGAGGTCAGACCCATGGTGTCATGGTTGGGTTTGGCATGCTCTGCTTCAGTGGCTCAGATTGGTGGGTTTGGATCCCAGGCGCAGACCTGCACCACTTGTCAGCCATGCTGTGGCAGCGACTCACATATAGAGTGGAGAAAGGTTGACACAGATGTTAGCTCAGGGCTAATCTTCCTCAGCAAAAATAAATAAATAAATATAGAAGTATATTTTGATATAAACATACCAAACTTGTTAGAAAAGAAAGAAGAGTGAGAGAGTGACCAGAAACTTCATATGAATGCATTATTGTGATAAATATTTACATTTGGTCGGGAAGATTAATAAAATAAACCATTGTATTTTGTTTTACTATCTGATTAACTGATTAAGTAGCAGGTGTTAAGAAAGTCTCAAAGAACTACGTAAATCTAAATGAGTCAATGCAGACCATCATGAAGAACAACACTTTCCAGATGAAGTTCTGCAGCGTGATTTCGTCTGAAATAAAACCTCAAAGCAAAAAGTCACTTGATTGTGAAAGCATGAGGGCTAAGACCTTATTATCAAAAAATTCTTTAAAGAATATACAGCGGACCCTTAAACCTACTTTCTTTTTTCCCCCAGCAAATAACCAACTTCTGCTCTAGCGTTGGACCAATTTCCTCACTGGCCCCTGAATGCAGTACTTTCAGTCCTACTGGTGCCATTAATTCCTACGTCAGTCATGTATAAACATCAGTTGGCATCCAATAGAGCTGGAGTTAGGTTTAGAGTGAGTTAGGTACCTTTCCTCTATCATCAGGCACCCCTTTCTCCTTTTGTCTCTGTAAATCAAATTTCTATACTAGGTCCTTAGCTACCTGGAACTTTCCCAATCAGTTCAGGCTTCCTTGACCCCTAGCTCTAAACTTCTATAGAGCATATTATTTAGCTTTAAATTATATTACCTGTCATTGTTCACTACTGTTTCATGATGAAGTTAATTCAGCAGTGATTTGTTGTCTGTCTTATGGATATAAAACAGTGTACTTGGTATTAAATACATCTGTTATTTTTCAAACTAGATTATCCTTTCCTCTCTTCCTTGAGGATAAGACTCATGCTTTTCAGTTTTTTGCTATTCTTAGCACAGATTAAACAGATAGACACTAAATGAATGTTTTTGATCAGTGCCATTTGCAATCGACCCTCAATTGCATTAGCTGTGCTGAGCCAGAGAAGAAGTAATAACCTAGGGGAACCATTCACTGTAAATTTTACTAGTAGATGCACTGGTTGTTTATGAATTTCAGAGCAAACAGATAATTTATCGTATTAATTTAGCCTCATAAAGGGTTGGCAAGCTTTCTGGAGCCCCTTTCTGGTTCATGGTGCCACCCAGCGGGAAGCATCTCTTTCACTCTTACTGCCTGAACTTTCGGTGTCTTACACTTCTGGTCTGTCTCACACAACCTCTTGAAGTAGGAAAGGTAATTAAGGGTTTCAGTGTCAAATATCTTTCATGAACATACAAAACAAATCTCTGAATTCTTTCTCTTTTTCAGATCTAATTGACTATCCACTATCTGTAGAAGATCATTTGGTTATGTGATAAAATGTCATTTTCTAAGATCCATCTAAAAAGGCAGGAGGATGATGAATCAGAGCAAATTGGTCTTCAGGAAAGGTTAGAGTGCAGACTAAAATATTCAAGGCAACACTATCCATATTAGGCACAACTCAAAACTACTCAAATGTCCATCAACAATAAAATGGATAAGTTGTAGAAATTTACTCAATGCAATATAATACAGTACAGCACACACAATGTGCATGAATTGAGCAATGTTGAGCCAGCTGGCATTATATATAGTACGACACACTTACATCAAATACCAGTTACCCCTGGGACTGTTCTGACTGGAAGGGAGCATGGAGAATATTCTGGAGTACTGGTTATGTCCTGTTTCTTGCTCTGGGCTTCAGTGACATTAATATGTAAAATCTTAGCTTGTGAAGGTCTATTGAGTTGTATCCTTAGGATACGTGTTCTTTTCTGTATGCATGTTGTTCCTCAATTAAAAAAAAAGTTTAAAATATAAAGGGAGAAAATAAGTATATCAACATAGAAGGTGAAAGTACTGCAAGGTGCCCTTTCTCCCATTGCAAATGGATGAGTTTCTGTGGAAAAAATGTATGTGAAATGTACTATATGTTCCCTTCTACAGATTTAGCTTACTGATCAATTGATATCAGTTTAGAATTTCTTACTTGACATCATAGAAAAGAATAGCATAGGGTTCCTGCCTTTATGGGAACGGTGTTAGCACATACAAACAGATTTTACATTATGTGTTATTCCTGACCTTGATAATTATCCAGAGAAGATGTTGAGTAATGAACAAAATGTGTGCAGATGTAGGTATGCAGCTGGACCTTGAAAGATGAGTGGGAATTCTTTTAATCGAAAATTTTAATTTAATTGAGATTTTTAATTCCAATTTTTTAATTGGAATTTAAAAATTATCTTAATTTTATTGAGATAATTGTATATTCACATGCAGTTGTAAGAAGTAATATAGAGAGGCCCTCTATACTTTGCCCAATTTCCACTATGGTAACATTTTTCAAAACTATAGAATATTATTACAAGATATTGACATTGATACAATCCATTGATTTTACTCAAATTTTCCAGTTTTACTTAGTCGTGTGTGTGTGTATGTGTGTGTGTGAAGTTCTATGCAATTTTATCACCCTATATAGGTTTGTGTATCCCGCCACCACAGCCAAGATATCGAACAGCTCAAACAGCACTTGAGTTCCCTGTTTTATCTTTTCATAACCACACCCAACACCTCCCCCACCACCAACACCACCTTGTTTCTAACCCCTGGCAACCACTCCATAGGCAATCTACTCCAAATAGTGATCTATGGTGCATTTCTAAAATTTTCTTGCATAAAAAATGTTACATAGGTGCTGGCCTGGTGGTGCAGCAGTTAAGTTTGCACGTTCTGTTTCTCAGCAGCCTAGGATTCAGCAGTTCAGATCCCAGGTGCAGACATGGTACTGCATGGCAAGCCATGCTGTGGTAGGCGTCCCACATATAAAGTAGAGGAAGATGGGCATGGATGTTGGCTCAGGGCCAGTCTTCCTCAGCAAAAAGAGGAGAATTGGCAGTGGTTAGCTCAGGGCTAATCTTCCTCAAAAAAAAAAAAGTTACATAAATGGAATCATACACTATGTAACCTTTTGACTTTTTTCACTCAGTGTCACTCCCTGGTGATTTATCCAAGTTGTTGCATGTATCGGTAGTTGTTCCTTCTTATTACTGAGTACTATTTGTTGGTGTGTATGTGCCACAATTTATTCAATCATTCATCTACTGAAGGACGTCTAGGTTGCTTTCAGGTTTTGGCTACTACAAGTCAAGCTGCTATGAACATTTGTGTACATAGATCTGGCTCAAGGAGAGTAAACGTGGGAGGAATCGATGGAAATAATATAAAGTCATTAGGAATGGGGTTAAAAAAAGAAAGTCTTTAAAACACAAGTGGAGGTATTTAAGCCTGATACTATAGCTAATAAAGGGCCTCTGTTTTTTTCCTTAGCAGGTGAGAGTCCTGCTGTGATAAAATGATGGCACTACTGAAGAGAGACTAGATGCAGTGGTTCCCAGCCATGGCTGGACATTAGACTCACATGGGGAGATTTTAAAAACCCCAATGCCTGTACTACACCATAGACCAATTAAATCAGAATCTCTCTGAGTGGGACTCAGGTACCATATTTTTCAAATTTTCCCAGGCTAAACCAAAGTGGGGCACCAAGGCACGAAAGGCAGGCAATCCAATCACAAGATGGCTCCTGTAACCCAGGAAATGAAAAGGAATGGGGTTATGGGAGAGAAAACAAATTGGACAGTTTGAAGGGAGAAATGTCAGCGTTCAACGATAAAGGAAATCTGGAAAAGAAGACAAAGAATGGATCAAGACGGTCCCAAGGTTCTAGACTAAGTCATGGATTTATGGATATTATAGCGAGATGTTTGGGGATGTCTTTGGTGGTGATGATTTATCTGATTTGCTGGTGATGCACTCAGGTAGAGATTTCTTAGAGGCAGCTGGAAATTTTCATACTCAAAATTAATCACCCATTTTCTCCATAGAAGTCAAAGTTCCATTTTTATGTTAAAAACAAACTTTTATCTGTCTTAGCAGACACTGATGACTTGTTAACTGCCTTCGTTAGCAGTATACTGAGGTGATAATATTGCTTGTCTTCTGCGATGAACAAGTTTCAAATCTGAATACTTGCTGCCGTAAACTGAAAAGAAAACACATCTTCGTAATATATGAAATTAGTTATAGCTCTGCTGTGGGTCTGGCAATCAGGTATTCAAAACTTGGCAACAGCAAAGAAGAGCCAAGTGGTTTTCATAATGTATTTCTAAATGAAAGTCATAAAGAAAGCCCCATTTCATTAAGTGCTTGAAGAGAGTTTCTTGAAAATGTATTCAGTTAGAGAAGCCTGGTTCCCATGTGACTCCTGTCACTCCACAGCAGGTGAGTATATTTTCCACGGTGGCTGAGTTTGGTGCTATTAAGTTGTTTTCCTTGTCACCTTAGGCAAGCTTGATGGTTAATGGGATCGCTAATAGGATATACAGTCAGTTATGGAGTTCTAAACTAGCTTGGATTAGCTATGACTAAAATCAATTACCGCAGTCCGCTGCTCTGTAGAAATCAGGAGGTACTCTTATTTCTGTTCCTAGTGAACAGCTGTATGCAGTCCCCAAGAGGAGAAAAATACTACCAGCAAAATTGATGCTAATTAGCACCCACATTGGCAGTTGGAATAGAGACACTGGGAAGAAAATTTGCAAAGTGAGACTGGTTAAGGGCAGTAAAAATTTGTGTCACTAAAATTAGCCAAGTATAATAAATAACTTTCCAGTGATTTTTCTGAAAACTCATATTGTTCACTTAACACATTAAAGGACAATTCTGTGATTGACATGATATAGGTTGGACATTCTATTATTTATCCAATTATTTTTACTTCAAAATATCCACTATCAGCAAACTCTTGTGCAACCACCAAATGTTACTGGCTTGCTGCATATGTTTGCTTTGACAAATGCTCTTTCTAGTAGATTAGCACTGGCAAACGTCAGTCATTCAACAAAGATTGGTCTTTTGCTTAGCGCAGTAGATGATAATTCTATTGGTTGTCCCTTACAAATTCTACCTTTAGATATTAATTTCTTTAGCTTAATACTTTCAGCTTAAAACAATTCAATAGGAACAATGTAGCTTTTCAATTATTTGCAACTTAATGTGAGTGAATTTTAGATCATTACCTGATTGCACGTTGAGGGCAGAAAGATTGAAGAATATAGGAATCATACAAAAGCGTCAAAAAATAGGAAAAGTTTGCAAAAAGAAATTTCCATGCTTACTGCATACTTCAGGCATCAGTTGAATTTAATTAATACTTTTATCTTATGTTTTATGGGGTCATTTTCTAAGATGAAATGTTACTTGTAGTAAAAAGATAGTGTTTTATTCCAACTAAATCAATACAGAGGTGGACAGTTTCATTGAAAACTGACTTTATTTTGGAAAAGTCATAGAATTCAGCTTCTGCAATTTATAACTGACATGCTAGGAAAGACTGATGCCTAAATTCAATCAAATATTTATGTTATCATTTTTCTTTGAAGATGAAATTGTCAATGGAGTGATACTGGATTAGGCTGCTGGTGTGACAGCAAGCATTTCATGGGGATCATTGACTGTGGCAATGTCCTTTATTGACATGCCTGTGCTTTCCTATTAAACAGAGATGTAAAGGGTAAGATGCTGGAGGGATTAAGAAATGGTTTAAACTGGCTGATTAAACTTTCCTGGTAACTCTACTAGCAAGCATTCAAACACAATTAATTTTTATACATGATACAACATTTTTCCTCCTACTCTGACAAGATCCTAACCAATTCTCTTCCCTCTCCACAGATGAGCTCTGTGCCCTTCATAAACATTCCTCACACCTAAGCAGAAAGGCAAAATCAACAGCAAAAAATCTGCTTCCTGATAATATTGCATCTGTCAGAGAAGAACAGGATAATACTTTTACAATTGTAGAGAAATTCAGATTTTATGAGATATTTTCATAAACATCTTGCGAAGTAATCAAAACAGATATCTTCATCTTGAAACTAAGCAAAGTTAAACAACTTTGGACAACGAGCAAAGTAGGGGACTGGAATCCTTACACTGGCTTTTCTGACTTTAATGGCGATCAATGTCTAGTGCCTATTTTACATTTGAGTCTCATGAGTGCCTACAGGTAGACAATTACAGTATAGAAACCTCCTGTGTGCATTTAGCACAGGGAAATTTAATTTGGCTTTTGGTGAAAACAAACAAATAAATGACTAATTAAATAAGGAAGAAAGAGCTGTAACAATTATACAATGCATGGTGTCTTCTGTCTGTCTAATGCGCTTATGTCCATTAAACCTAAGAGCATAGACATGAATCTATTCCTCCCTCAGTCAGTCTCAATCACCATGTGCTTCTCACAGTATGAGAATCTCGCTATACTGCGTAATAAAGGTAAGTCTTTTTTATATTGTTTGGCCCTCAGATTTAAGCCATTCTGATGTTCAACTGAAGAGACAATGATGAAGAAAAAAACTCTCTGAATAGACTTAGTAGAGAATTCATATGCTTCTCTAAAATGATATCAACTAAAAATTTTGGAGTCGCTTTGTTTATTTGGTTTTGACCCCAGTTGCTGAAGTTAAACCACAAACTCTATTGTGAGCCTAATTCCCAGGTGACTCTTTCATCTCTTGGCTTTCATCAGTTAAAATATTTTTGGTTTGGTAATCTTCAAGCGTGTGGTTTTATCCATGCATGTTCACCCACCTGTCATAGGCTAGATGCTAAATAAATTACTGCTTGGGATAAATGTTAAATGTATACATATCAGGGAGCTAATGTGTTAGCTAACACTGGAATTCAGGCTATTAGCCAGGCCATGGCGATGACAACAAAGGAAGAAAAAGAAGCAGTATGAGCAAATAAAGGAATTGTGAGCTATTGTTTCTGAAAGTTGTAGCAGGAAATCTGCAATGTGAGGTTTGTGGAGGCTGATCTTCCAGGAAGGGCCTCTGAGGAATGGAGGTTGGAAGGGATAAACTGAAGGTTAGAAGGTCAGCAAGAAGTAGATTAGAAAATGTCAGGTTATAACTGGATCCTGGAAAGAACAGATAGGAATGAGAGAGAGAGAGAGAGGATTTTCAGCTTGGGAAAATATTTATCAAGAGGGATATGGGTACAGTTCTTAAGATATTTATATAAACATGGGTGTATTCTCCAAATTATTCAGTAGTAATACTTGAAATTATAAATGATTAATTATAGCAGAATTAAAGGAAATACATCTCTACACAAAACAGACAGGATATGTTCAGGATTCAAAACACCAAGTGATTACTTTAGAGTAAGTAGGTATTCAACGGCTTCAGACTAATTAAATGAAAGGAATCAGATCCTTAATGGGTTTCTGAAAGAAGCTGTTTGTAAGAATATATTCTTCAAGATGTCTCTGAAAGTGAGGGACTATGTAACTGAGTGGATTTGAATCTTACGAGCTTGAGCTTTAGGCAACTTAGTGAACTCCTCTAAATGTCAGTTTGCTCACCTAAAAATAGACATATTTATTTTTGTTTTGTAATTTGGTTGTGAAGGATAGATGAAGCGGTAACTCTAAAGCCCAGCTTAGCACCTGGCACATATTGAGTGCTGTAAATAGGACAGTAGGGGCAACAGTGATGCCATCACCACGGCCCCAAAACAGTTCCTGAGCATGAACCAAATTCTAATCGACTTCCGTTCCTGCGCTGTCTCTCCTTAATTAGGGGATTTCTGTCATATGAGACCAATGTTCCCCCCCAATGTCTTTTTTGAGAACTTCTGCATATATAAGGGACCATATATGTGATAGCTTTCCCTTTAATTTTATTACGACTAATCTTGACTATGTTATTAATTCTGCCTGGCAATAATAATAAATTTCTCTCATCCACCCACTCTGTGTAATAGAGGCTTATTACACACCTTCTCCTCTCTCAAACTTCAGCATCTCTCCATCATCCTCATTCTCAGCTGTTGTACTTGCTTCTTACTTGGCTAAAGAAGTTAAAGGAAATAAAAAAAAAATGCCCACGGATTCCCACACTCACATTTATTTGCCTATTATTATCTGTATCTGTTGACTGAGCTTTTTCTCCTGGTAGTAGGGAATGAACTCTCCTTGCTCCAATCTCAAGCTAATCCTTCAATTTGAGCACTAGTTTCTGTCCACTCTAGTTAACTCAAGGTAGAGTTTTCAGCAAATCTCTCCTCTTTGGATCATCATTTCTTTTCTCTCCTCTACATCAATTCTATTAGCAGACAAACATTGATTTTCCCATCTTAAAAAAATATATCATGATTCTCATTCTTCTTCCAGTTATTTCTCCATGTTTATGCTCATGTTTGCAGCAAAATTCTTTGAAAGAGTTGCCTATATGTACTGTCCTAAATTTTTCTTCTCCTAATCTCTTTTAAATGTACTCAAGTTACTTATCTGTCTCCTTTTTAAACCATTCTTGTCAAGTTTACCATGACCTCCATGTTGATAGATATAAAGTCATTTCTTGGT
Source organism: Equus quagga (assembly GCF_021613505.1). Classification (NCBI taxonomy): domain Eukaryota; kingdom Metazoa; phylum Chordata; class Mammalia; order Perissodactyla; family Equidae; genus Equus; species Equus quagga. The sequence goes on along the minus strand of NC_060269.1, from coordinate 110,676,500 downwards.
CCTCATCTTAACAGAAGACAGCCTATGGCATATTGGTTGATTCCTTTCCCTTCTTTTCTTCTCCTGGATTTCAGGTCATCTAACTTCCTCACAGGTTGCTCCTTCTCAGTCTCCTTTTCTGGTCTTCCCTCCCTGATGCTTTAATGTCAGGGTAGTACAGGACTCTGTCTTTTGTCTGATTTATACTCACTTCTTTGTTAATTTCATCCACGCTGATGGCTATGCATACTGCATATTTGTTCTCAACTGTTTATCTCCAGGGCACACCCTCTCCTGAACTCCAGACGTATATCCATCTGGCTACTTTGATATCTCCACTTGGACATCTAATAGTTATCTCAAACACAACACGTCCAATACTGAACTGAATCCTCCCTCCACCACTCAGAACTCTGCTTCTCCCACAAAATTTTTAATCATTATTGATGAGAATCCCATCTTTCCAGGAGTTCAACAAGTAATTCTTCCAGGGTCTCTTTCACACTTGTGAAAGCCAAATTTCGTGTGATGTTTTAGAAGGCGTTCTGTGATCTGGCCTCTCCTATCCTGTCTCCCCTTCTACTACGCTTCCTTCCTGACACCCTCCTAGAAAACCCACCTCATTACTATTTCTCAAACATCTCCCATAGAGTCTTCTTTATTTCCATCTTCCCGGAATTGCTTTCTGCCATTCCACCTTTCTCATCTCCTTCAGAGTCTTGGCTCACATGTCACTTTCTCAATAAGGCCTGCTTTGACCATCCTATTTGTAATTGTGCCACCCCATCTCCAACATTTCCCATCCCTCTATTCTGCACCATTTTTTTGTACTGTAGAACTTATCTCTTTCTAACACACCACAGAATTTACTTATTCATTGCACTTATTGTTTTTTATTTCTGTCTTCTTCAACTAGAACATAAGCTCTAGAGGACATGGATTTTCCTCTCTTTCCTTCTCAGACACTTAGAGGAATGCTTGAAACATAGTAAGTGTTCAATAAAAAATTGTTGAACAAATGAATGAACTCAGAAAAACAACTCTTTTTTTGAGAGGGGGAATCACATAAATATTCTATATATGATTTTTTTTAATTGAAGTATAGTTGACATACAATATTGTATTAATTTCAAGTGTACAACATAGTGGTTTCACAATTATTTATGATATAAAATGATCACTCTGATAAGACTGGTTACCATCTCTTATCATAAAAAAATTATTATAATATTGTTGACTATATTCCCTGTGCTATACATTACATCCCCATGACATTTATTTTATGACTGGAAGTTTCATATCTTTCATTCCCTTCACCTATTTTGTCCACCCTCTACCCCCACCCCTCCAGGAAACCACAAATTTATTCTCTGTATCTATAAGTCCGTTTCTGTTTTGTTTTGTTTGTTAATTTGTTTGGGGTTTTGTTTATATTACACATGTAAATGAAATCATATGGTTTCTTCTTTCTCTGTTTGGGTTATTTCACTTGGCATAGTACCCTCTAGATTCTCTATGTAGTTGCAAATGGGAGGATTTCATTCTTTTCCATGGCTGAGAAATATTCCATTGTGTATATATACCACATCTTCATCCATTCATCTACCAATGGACATTCAGGTTGCTTCCATATCTTGGCTATTGTAAATAATGCTGCAATGAACATAAGGATGTACATATCTTTTACAATTAGTGTTTTTGTTTTCTTTAGATAAATACCAAGTCTTTAATCCACTTTGAGTTTATTTTTATATATGGTAAAAGAAACTGATCCACTTTCATTCTTAAGAAGTGAATAAGGGTGGAGCAGAAAGCAATGGTATACTGACTATGAGTCTGCATTGAAGAGCTAAAGGTGTTTTGAGATCGTGTAGAGAGGAATCAGTATAAACTTCTATTTCATCATAGCATCTAATATTTGTAAAATGTAACTTCTGGAGACATTACATATTTGTTAACATATATTGTGCCTTAAAATGTTTTTTATCTCATGTTTTAAAAAATACCAACAAATATTTATTTCTGAAGCCCCTTCCCATTTTTTTGCTGAGGAAGATTCACCCTGAGCCGACATCTGTTGCCTGTGTTCCTCTGTTTGCTTGAGGAAGACTTTCCCTGAGCTAACATCTATGCCAATCTTCCTCTATTTTGTATGTGGGTTGCCACCACAGCATGTCTGCTGACAAGTGGTGTCAGTCTGTGCCCAGGAACCAAAACTGTGCCACTGAAGTGGAGCGCACTGAACTTAACCACTAGGCCTGGGACCTGTCCCTCTGAAACACCTTTTTATCATGAAATTTAAAGAATTTCATTTGGATTAAGTTTTTAATTCCAAGATTACTATGATCTCAAAAGAACAGATTCTAATTCTAATTCTACATACATACATACAATCTAAAACTGAAAGTCAACACACTGGAAACTAGTCCCATAACAATGTTAAATACCACCACCCATAAAATTCAGATTCTATAACACACTTATTTTTTAAGTTTTTAAAATATTGCCCTATATTTAATAAATTATTAAAGTATATGCCAGACAGATACCTGTTAGTTTGTTTCTAAGATGGCAGGTCAATTAAGCAGATAAACTAAGATTCAAAATCCCACAATACTCTTTTGAGATAAAAAAACAAAGAGTAGTGTAACTAAAAGTAAAAGAAGTGTGTTCTCACACATCACTAATAAAGCATAGAGATTGTCAAGGGCAGAGGCAAATGCTGAGATTCACCCAGAAGTTTTAATTCCTATTATTGAATATAGAAGAAAAAAATGATTTATAGATCTGAGATTCTATTTATATATCAATCTTCTTCCTGCAACAGGAGTCATTGAATTATTTTTACTAATGATTTTACATATACCAACACATATTTTGATCCTTCACTTTGCCATTGACGATTTCATCACGTATGCCAGATTCCAAAATTTTTTATTTTTTGGCAAAATTAACAAATAAATCAAACACTATTCATGTATTTGTGAAGAGTTCCTTTTCAAGCTGCGTATTTTATTTCCACCTTTCCTTATTATATGTGTGGTTCCTCTTTAAGGATCCTTTTTTGCCACTTCTGATGTTTCTTCCATGATTAGGAATCCTGATTACTGTAATGCTCCTGTGCTCTCTCTCCTTTTATATTTTTACCCACAAGAGGTAGAGCAATGTACATGGTTGGTAAATTGGGAAAGAAAGACCAGGGCAGGCCCAGCTCAGTGTCTTCCTTCTTTCTCTTGGGAAGCGGGAGTTCCCTTCTATTCCACTAGAGGTAGGCTCTTTCCTCATCCATGGTTTACTTTGACTAAGTCAATAGATTTGTCTACTAATGATGGTGTACCAAGGTGGAGGGAGGTGGGGGTGGAAGGAAGGAATTCTGTATTACCAATATTGTTTAGGATTGCTGAGGAATGGTTATGACAAAAAGCAGATCAGTGTTTAGACAGTTCTATTATTGTTTTTAAGATCACAGATGTTTCACCCCCTTATGTCCTCCACCTGGGATGGGCTGCTCCCTCTGCCTTTGTATGCTTCAATTTGCAGTCTCATAAGCTGGTCACTGAACTATATTCCTTAGCTGGCCTTTATCAGTAACAGCAATAATAACAATGGGGCTTTCACCTTAAATGCCTGACCCATTTTTTCTATTTTTCATTTTGTTCAGAATCAGGCAAGAAAGACAGATGCTCTTCATTACGTTCCCTCAAAGACTAGCCCTGCTCTCATCCCACGGCAGCTTTCCTTCATATGTGAAGGCCATTCATAATTAGCAAAACCATTGCTCAACCATGCACTCTCCCTTCCTCCTCCAGGGGGTCATCACACAGGAAACTTTTATCTGAACTAAAGAAGCAACACTGTAGTGTAGAACTGAGTTTCCTTTGGAGAATATTAATTGTCTCATGTTGATATCATGTTATTAACAAAGTTATTCCCCATATTCTACTTACAAAGGATACAAGTCAAATGGCAAAAGGACATTTCAATAAATAACAGAAAATGTTAAATAATTAAGAGTGCATCAGGATGATAATGCTTGACCATATTAAAACTCTGAATATTTTGTTGTAGGAGAAAAATCTTGGCTAGCATTTTGTAGGCTGCATATATGCTTTCACGAATTTATGGGGGTAATCATTAATATTCAGGGCTTTCTAAAATAAAAAGTCCTTTAAAGAATAAATGTTCCATCTATCGTTTTGTCCCTTTTATATTTTGCAGGAAAAACTAAAGAATCATTGGTACCATGAAAAACTACACAGTATGTAGATTTACAAATGAGCATAATGGTATAAGGATGAAAATAAGTAATTTGCTACCTTTTTTCTCAGTACAAACATCTTTATTTAGTACATATGACAACTGCAAGAGACTACTTTATCTAATAAATCATTTCTGAAATCTTTAACAGGTAAAAATAATGCTTTTAATAGCAAGTGATTGATCTCTGCTATCCAGGTATCATATAAGCATAAACTATTCATGTAATGATATACATAATAGTATTATTTAAACTTCACTGAATATATACTGTGCGCTAGGCACTTTGCTGAGAGCTTATATTAGAACTTTTCTGTTTGAAAAGTAACTATATTTACTCTTGTCTCCCATTTTGTTCAAGACTCTCATACTGCATTTTTGTGTTGCCTATGCTTATGTGCTTGTATGTCCTTTTCTCATCATACTGTAATTTCCTCAGGTACTGGTACAGTATTTAAATCACTGTTGTATCCGTGTAACTTGACACATAATAAACAGTCTACCAGTATATTATATACTTTAATCAAGCTTTTGACTCCTAACATTCTTAATTGGAAATGAGATCTGTAAGGAGTTGGATGATCTATATCATTTTCTGAAAATAAGATCTAGAAACCTACTTGGTGAAAAGTCTAGGTATGAGAGCAATGTAGAGACAGCTAGATATGAATTAATGACCCTATAATTATTGCACTTACCTCTTCCACCACATTTTTATTCTCTCTCACACCACGAAGTAGATTTATTGTGAAATCTGGTTGCTTGGAAGCTACTGCAACTTGACAGCTAACTACATTATGTGGACCAGGCTATCACCTACTATAAGGTGAATCAATAAAGTTCAAATAAAGTCATTGACAATGCTGATCCATCTAACAATTATATGGTATTGCACTACACCTCCTTGACAGGCTTATGCTTTTATACACCATTAAAGCATGGGAAATAACTCTAAAAGTACTTTCAAATAAGCTACAAAATACAGTACACCAGATATATTGAGCATGTTCTTACAGAGCATCAGTTTAACAGTCCATTTTCCACTTTGACTGTGAGAATATGATCACGTTATCTGGATGAGCCCTCAAATCTGTAGCTGTTGTTGTAGGTTTCCATATGTCATATATTTCCCGTGGTATAACTCTTATCTTATTTCAGTTGTTAATTTCCCTACCTTAAAAATCTGGAAAGAACCCCTTTACACTTTGTATACAAAAATAATGTAAAAGAAAAATGCAACTTCCAATCGTGTGCTTTGGTTTTCTTTGGAAACAAGGATGAAAAGATGTCTTTACTCAGCTAACACTATATCTTGAGATATTCAGAAAAGAGGTGGAAGTGAGTAAATAAAAAATGAGTTCACATGCATAAAAAGTATACATTTATTACTCAAATATAATCTTTTGTTGGTTAACGTCCAGATTTTCTTTTTTCTTTTTGATGATTCTAATATTTTACGAATGTCTCTGAGTTGCACTAAAATAAAGAGGAAGCCAAACACTTTGTTTATACCTTGCCTACAAGGGACTTGGAGAAACCTCCAACCTTTCCTTGGAAGTCTTTAATCCAGCCTCTGGTGGGTTGTCAGATGTCTCAAAGCAATGGGTGGTACCACCCTCTAGCTTGAATGTGTCGTGACACAAAGTCCTAAGCCTGTCTAATTCTCTGTTGGTTTTACTATTTTTAGATGCACTCCATATCTCTTCTAGTAACACAGATCACACTCCTACAGGTGCAAGGCTTTGAGAATTTGCAAACTGACAAACTAGACCCGTCATAACATTTCCTTAAATAAAGAAGATAACTCACACTCCATTCTCCCAAATATGCCAGAATATCACAGCCCTAGGGTCACAGCTGGCTGCCACTGCATTTCTGACTCAGTTGGCTTAGAAGTATTGAGGAAGTGCTGGTGTGCTGCCTCACTCCAGGTTTGAAAGGAAAAAAAAAACCACCTTGTTTCTATTAAAGAGCCTTTGAATATTCTTCTTCCTGAGGAAGCTGCTAGCTACTGTCCTTTTGGGCTTACCCTCCATACTGAACCACACTGAAAAGCCTTTAAAACACACAACTGATTTGATGTGCTGCTCAGTCACAGTACTTTGTATAGCAGGCATCCCAGCTTGAGAGTCAGTTACATTCACCCCAAGATTTATGTGAGGGAGCAAGGTGCCTCATGAGAAAGAACTTGTGCTAGGGATATTATGATAGAGTTTTATTTCAAGGGTAGTGGGTCAGCATCAGAGAAAAAGGGTCATAGCTCTCCCTTAGTTAATCTCCCAATCCAGCTGCCAAGACATATACCTCAAATCATAGGCAAGTCCATGGGAAATGAAAGATGAGTTTCAAAAAAATTTTCCTTTGTTCTTTCCAGTATTATCTACTCAAGAAATTGAGCACATACACTTCAGGTAGGTTATTGCCAGCAGCTTTTACAACATCAGGAAAAAAAACTATTAATTTCTTCAATAGCATAAGCCAAACATCAGTGCCCTCCATATTGGGCATTGCCTGCTCCACTATGATAATCAGTGGAAACAACCCTTTGGCAGAAGTCTTGGAAATTGATGCTTTGGCAACCGTCACAGGCAGCAGGAGTGTATCCTCTGATGGAGTCCAATAACAGAGCCCTGGTCCCCTTTGGCAGACTCCATCAGGGTTAGTGGCACCATTGATGAATATCAAGACATGTCTTCTACTTTTGTCACTGAGAGTAACAAGTGACACCAGTATTACAGAGATCTGGATTTAAAGAGAGAGGCTAAAAGGATTAGCCCATGAAATACATTTGCAACACACCCCTGGAGGTTTAGAAAATTACCTGGCAGGAAGCTGAAGATATCTTATTTTTTGTTGTATGTACGGGAGAAATACAATGAGTGCTTTTAATTATTGTGATGCTCTTCTCATTCTGCTGGGAAGGCTGAAGCATGTGAACAATATTCATGTGGTTATTTAAAATAATTTAATGCAAGAGCTAAGCTGTGTGTAGAGTTACTGACTCAGTAGGTGTACAAATTGAGCTTAGAATACAGGATTGGGATGTGTCCTCAAATACAGAAAAATATTTGACATCTTCAGAGCTCCTTGATGCTCATTCCTTAGATAAGAAGAGATGTATTGAACGGCTGCTGTGGGTCAAGCCTGGGAACAAGGAACAAATCAAAGTTCTTACTCTTAGGAAGTTTAGACTCTACTGGAGGAGACAGACAATAAACAGATAATATATAAACTAAAAATCATATATTGACAAATACTATGAAAAATAATAAGAATAAGGTATCAGAAAGTGACAGGAAATGTTATTTTATATATGGTGGTCAGAGAAGGCTTCTCTGAGCAGATGATCATGTCAAGAATTAGTGTATGTATTTTAATAGTTCTTGCTCTTCATAAAGACTATGATTTTGCTGTAGCTATTTTATATGTCTCTTTCTAATTCCCAGGTCATATGCATGTTTTGAACAGTATTTGACTGCTGTTTCACAACAGAACACACAAAACTATTGATTCATTTTCCTCTTGAATGCATGTGGTTGTTCTTTTCAGGTTTTTGAATGGGTGGGGTTTTATTCTACTTACAAACCCAGGTCTGCCTTCTCCACAAGTATGTTTATGCATTCTGTCTCTTGTTTCATTTTATAATCTTCTTACTTATTTATAACTATCTAGTCACGTCTATATAGATATATATTTTTATTGATACACTTATACTCTGTGTAAGTAGATATAGAAGCAAAGGTATACTGTTTTAGATACAGATAAAGAGACACACACAGACATAGATGGAGATCAACTGCTATAGTTTTCTATTAAGGTCATTGGCTTCAGATATGGTCTGCCATCATGAAAATATGTCTTATGCTTGGAGAAGTCCCAAAATGTAGTTTTACCTCTGTAGACTTGAACAAAGACTAACTCTGAGGAGGTGTGTAGATCATGCTGTCATTTCAAAAAGTCCAGAGCAAATGCAGCTGGTGTTTGTTCCAGGTCAAAGGAAAGCACACGTGCTGTACTGAGAGTATTGCCTTTCTATTAGGTGTCTATAGACACAGATAGTGAAGTTTCTCAAAGACAGCATAATCTTTTATTTTAACATTGATCTTCACAGTAATAGAACTAGAATATGTTATTTACTTAAGTATCAGTACTTTAAATAAAAATGTTTCAAGTGGACAGGGCTCAGAGCTATTTGTATACATGTTAAAAGAAGCCAAAAAAATGGGTGACATTGTCTCAGTTCTCTAGAGGCTTAATATCTACTTCTGGATACAAGACATACAGAAAGAAAAAGCATGAAAACAGATGAAATAAATGGAAATGCAAGAACTATGGTTACAAGATAAAACAAGATGCAAGCGCTAAGGGAGTATTAATGGTATGGACTGTGCCTTCAATGACCACAAGATGTAGTTAGGAAAACTTTGGCGAAGAAGTGAGAATTTGAGCAAACATGTTAAAGGAATTTATTTTGGGAGATATGAAAGCCATGGATGGGTGTGGGTTGAAGGAAGTGGGACAACAGGAATGTTTTAGAAGGCAGTATCATGCAGTAGAATAGAGAGTAGATTAGAAGGGGGAAAGAAGATCAGATAATCATTATATTTTAAACATTATATTGACATGGAAATTAGTTAATTTGATGAGAAGTTATATATTTAGGTTTTACCAGGCAGAAATTGGTGTTTATATTAATGCACTCATTTTCCAGCAACACTATAATATTACTACAATTCTTTTCTGTTATTTTATTTCCCAAGAGGATTCTTAGTTGCATAAATTAAAAGCATAAATTAATTCCTTTTAAAAATGAGGACAGTGTTTTGGAAATTAGATATATAATGCCAATGGGGAATAAAAGAAAATGTACAGACGAAGTCCAGAGGGAAGGAAAATAGTTAGATAATGGAGTGAGCACAACGTTGGCAGTCTTAGCAAGAATGAAACAACAGATGGGGTATAATTTTTTTAAGTCCTCACACAGATGGTTCACCAGATGGATTCTGCCGGGTTCATACAGCTTATGTGTATTTTTCAGCTGCTTATCATGATAGGCAAGGCCACTTCTGTGCAGGCAAAATCTTTGCTTCGTTCAGGTTACTGAAATATAACACTGGAATAAATTGGTAGTTGGTGGCATAATATAAATTGTTTTTATTAACTGCCATTTCTACTTAGACAGAGACATGCAGATAATGTTATTTTGAAGATATTGGAATTCAGAAAGAACTCATAGGTCATGGCTTACAAAATGTTATTCAGGGACTTTATGTAAATTAGAAGATTTAGGGTCTTTAATTCAAATTTCAACTATTCATTGACTATCATCTTTTAGAGTTTTTTTTAAAAGAAATAACTTCCATTTAAATAACACAGCAAAATATAGGACATGATAAGGTTATAACTGAAGAATGGTTTAAATAAATCAAGAAACTAAATCGATATAAATTAAATCCAATCTGTAATTGGCACTCAATATAGTATATTGCATTTTGGTTTATATTTATACTAGAAATACCTAGTAGGTATTATCTTAGTAAATGATGAAAGTCATTATCTTTAGCAAAGTGCTATTGTGTGCATGTGTGTGCTAATTTTGAAACACAGATTCAATACCGTTCAGGATCATTTTCATCAATTAAAGGGACTTCTTAAAAGGAACATCCCTTAGATAAAAGGGAGAATCAAGAACAAAACATTCAAACATTATGTTTTCAATTAATTGCCCTTCATTAAGATATAGTTATATAGATATATGGCACAAACAAGGGCTCAATTTTATTTGGAGACTGCCCTTTCCTCTGTTACAAGATGAGATCTTAATTCATATAATTGTAAATTCTAGCAGAAGGGATTTTTTTTTTTTGGTAGCAATTGTAAGGCGTTGATTTATAACATCGAAGGAATCTGATCTGTCCGGAGACACTACATCAGGCAGGAAACCAACTGCTCCATGATGTTTCTGATATAGTTCCCTTTCAGACACATACATCAAGGGCAGAGTGTTTTAAGTAAAACATAGACAGAGTTGTATTCTTTTCTAAATATTTCTATATTCCTTATTTCATTTCAATTGTATAACAGTCATGAGGAAACGGAAACCTGAGAAAAATGAATGACTGACTAAAACTTGTGCAGTAAGTCAATGTAAGAGCCTAGACTTCGGCTTACTGCTCTCTAACAAATACTGACTGAGAGCAGACTGTGTGCCAAGTGGACAGAGACACTTGTGCTACGCCGCTGAGAAGTGACATGAAGTATACAAAGACAAGAACCCTAGAGATTGTACCTATCCAGAAATAAACCAAACCACACTGAAGATTTTAATTATTCTTTCAACAACTAGTTTTGTGCTTTATAAAATGTACCACTTCTTTTTAGTTGGGATTTGAGGGTTCGTAGGACAGAAAGAAGGCACTTACTATCGTCGCACTTACAGTATATATTACAGCATAATGTGATTACAGTTATGTGCTAGGAAACAGAAAAGAGAGCACCTAAGTCCACCTGAGTGAGTTACAGAAAGCATAAGGGCTAACGTGATGTTTCTGGTGGTTCTTGAAAGAGAAGCTGAAACACTTTAGTCAGAAGAGGGACAAAGTCCTTCCAGAGAGAAAGAGTAGCACATACAAAGCCAATGCATATAATGGTACACAAAGATTTCAACATCGCTCAAGTATAAGTACTAAGCCATGGAGCGGCAGAAGATGAGAACAGGCAGGGAAGTAGCAGACAAATCAGGACCAGACGACTACCTGTGAGAAGATAAAGGTTTCTAATCTATAAGCAACTTAAATGTACTGGGAGTTTTGCATAGAGGTCAAGCTGGTGAAGTGTGGTTTTAAAATTGATCGCTCTGGACTGCTTAAGGAAGGTTTCTGCAAAAATATAAGAGGAAATGATAGAGTCTGAATTAGGCTAAAAGAAGGGGGAATGGAAAATAACAATGGAAATACTAAGGTGTTTGCATTGTAAGGGCTTAAGTAATTGATTGTTTTTGGAAGGGAAAAAATGAAGGGTTGAGGGAAGATGAAAGGATACAAAATGACTCTCAGATTTCTAACTTGAACGATTTGGTGGATAATGATGATATTCATCATGATAAGAATTAAAGAAGACCCAGATTTGGTCATTGGTAATGGGTTGAGGGCAAGTGGAGGGATAGAAGTGGAGCAGAGTGAAGATTTAATTTTACTTTTAACAGGCTAAGTCTGAATTTCCTAAGGGACAGCCAGCTAGGCTATTCAGTAGGCAGTTTCATTGGTATGATTATTTGGATACAGATTTAGCAGAAAGCATCATACATTTAGGTGTTGATGCCCTTCCTGAATGACATTCCCCAGGAATAAGCGTACAAAGTAAGAAATAAAGACAATCAAGGATAGAGAACACCAAACATGTAAGTGCAGGAAAAAGATAAACAGCCTTTAAAATAATGACATCACCAACAATTTTTGTGCTTCTTTGTAGTAATTCTTTTCTCTTTATCTTTCATAACAGAAGAGGACTGTGAATTACATACTTAACTTACTATTTTATATTTTATTTATCATTGTATTCTTAGTGGCTGTAATAATGCCTGGAACATAGTTGGAACTAAATGACATTTTATTGCGTGAATAGATGAATGATATTCAAGCAACACTCAGGAAAGCCTTTAGAAGAAGAAAAAAAGAGAAAGATCAAGAGATTGGGAAATCTGGGGGAGAATAAAATAACATATATTCTCAATACCTGTATCGAAAGTATAACTTTAGGAAGAATTTGAACTCTTGATACATTCGGGATAATATCTCTCATTTTTCCTCCTAGAACCAAAATGCCATGGCTTTTGTAAGCATAGAATAGAAAAATATTATACAAATATGAATCTACCTAGGAAAATATGTTATTTTAAATTCATTCATCATTTAGGTAATCTTAATTTTCCATAGGGACATAGATAAATAATATCAAATTTAACCACAACTCAAGCCCAGATCTTGTGGCTTGTTCAATATTACAGCTCTGTAACAAATCCATTTATGTCACAAAAATTGATTCATTAGATAAACGGAAATATATGAAAACCAGTAGTTCTATGATTTTTGCCTTTATCTACATGTAGATTCTGTTTCTTTCTTTTCTTATGCCGTAAATGAACAATCACTATATAATCAATCTGTTTGACTTTAAAGTATTTATGTTTATGAGAAATACCTTATTGGTCATCTTAACCAGTGTTTTCATTACATTGATACAACCTAAATCATAAATCCATCTGTCATTTCAACAAATTGTTGGGCGGTTTAAGTTTTCATTCTCAAATAAATGTACAAATACTTTTATTAACTAAAAAGGTATCATTGAGGGCATTATTACAAGGTTTTTTATTTTATTTCTTGGAAATACCATGCCTTAGTGGAAAAATGTTTGTGTATGTATGTGTGTGTTTGTGTGTGTTTATGTGTATATATATATGTAAAATTTTATTTATATATTCTTTGTGAAAGACTGATTGTCTGGAATACCCGCCAGTACTTACGATGCTCTCTTATGAGTATTTGTTTACGTATACAGTTCTCACTGTAGGCTATAATCTCTTTCAAAAAAAAAGTATATATTTTTGTACGCCTCTCTGTAACTCTTACCCAAACCTATCTGTACACTGCTTACTGCCAAAGAGATTTTTCATAGATATTATTTTTGTTTTTTTTGAATTCCCTTCTTGAAACTTCACTAGTTCTGTAAATAACTAAAGAATAAATCTAAAGTCCTTAGTGTATCCTACGAGTTTCCCCATGATTTGGCTCTTGCCTGAGCTCTGGATTTCTCTCTTGCTTCCTCCCAGGCTGTTTCTTGCCTCAGTGCCTTTGATCATGTTGATCCCACGGCTGGCAATAGTCTCTCATCAGCCCATACTCCTCTTTCTCCCTGTTCTATTGTTATCTGCTGCCTGGTTGTTTTACAAATTCAGCTCATATCTTTTTCTATGTAAAGTATATCCTGTCTCCACTCATCCAAGTGGAAATGACAACTAGAGTGTCTGGGTTTTTGCCCTCGCCATGTCAGAGTCAAACCTCTATCACCCTACCCTTCACACAGGGTTTTGCATTGTTATTACCTCTATCTCTATCTCTATCTTTATTTCTACCTCTACTATCTTTATCCTTTCATATGTATGCCTATATTTATATATAGTTATCTATGACTATATATAGATAACTATGTCTATATTATCTATATGTAATCTATAATGAGTATGTTAGGATGTCATTTAAAACCAAGGACTGGGTTTTACTGTCTCAGAAACTGAGAATTTGTTAGGCCCATAACAAGTATTCAATAGACATTTCTAGTTGAATGAGTGAATTAATGAATACAAACACTATCATTTCAACATAACAAATAACAGAAGAGATGAGACAGATAGGCAGGGAGATATCAATTCACTAGGATGTAGTGAATAAGAACATGAGTACTGAGTTCAGGGCATCTTATCAGTTCTAACTTCAGAATATATCCAGAATCCAACCTCTTTTCACCATTCATCTCCACAGCTATGGCCTTAGTCTGAGCTACCATCCTCTCTTGCCTCTATTCTTGCAAAAATCTCCGAACTGATTTTCCCTATTTCTACCCTTGACTCCTACATTGAATTTTAAACACAATAGCCAGAAAAAAATAATTTAAAATGTAAATCAGATTATTTTACTCATTTATCCTTAACCTCCTGGTCCCTTCATCTAGAGTAAAAGTTAAAATCTTTACCATGGTCCACAAGGCACTTTGTGAGCTGCCATCATATCCTCCAACTCTCTTTCTCTCTCACTAACTTTGCTTCAGCCACACTGACATCCTTATTGTTTGGATTTTGCTGGGCACATTTTGTACTCAGGGCTTTTAATCTAAGGATTTCTTTGTCTTGGAACGCACTACCTGATGATATCTAGCTGGCAAACCCCATTCCTCCTTCATATCTTTGCTCAGACATTAGCTTTTTCCATGAAGCCTATTCTGATCAACCTCTTTTTAATATGGTAATCAGCCACTCCTCCTCACCCCACCTCCCAAGCCCCTTCAGTACAGTCATCCCCCCATTTAGTGGTGGCCATCAAAATGCGCTGCTCAGATGCTCTGCAAACCAGCATATAGCTGACGTGTTTTGGTTCATACACTTCTGGATCAACCCCTGACAATACCCCTGTCCCCTTATTCTCTCCATATTTCCCATTGTCTGCTCCCAGCCAAAGAATGAGCATCATTGAAGGTTTAATGGAGGCCCGTTCCTGCCAGGCATGGCTCCTTTAATGGAAGATTTTTGCCTCAAAGTCTTCCCATAAGATTAGCCAAACCTTTCCTAGAACTGTTGAAATCAAGACTTTTTCTACCTATTGCTCCCTCCTTCCCCCACCCCTTTACAAGAGTCTACACCTGCATTAAAATTCGAAGATTCTTCTTGCTTTCTCTGGCTTCCTTTTCTTTCTCCCGCTCAGAAGTTTCCCTAATAAATTGCTTGCAGTTCTATTCCTGACATGGCATCTGCCTCTTGGAGGATTAAAACAAACATGTTTGCTATACTTTTTCTCGTCTCCATGGCATGGATTTGTGCCTGGGTTTTCGATTTATAAAGGTGACTGAGGGATGAGATGGAGAGGTCAGTGTCATTGAAAGAAGGTTTTTATTATTTGCTGTTCCTGAGAGAAGGGGTCATGCTAACTATGCAGGGCCATAGGGGAAGCACCAGATTCAGTTAGGAAAAGGAAAGAGGAGTGAAAGAAAAGCAAAGCTCAGAGACTTCATTGTATTTTCTGCAGGGGAGTCAAGGCAGGGCAGGGGAAACGGCTTGGGGTTGGCTAGTTTGAACAATGTCAGAGGGCTACGGACTATAGAGATGGTCTCTAGCTGTCTGGTAGCTGGCCTTAGGTGATTCAGGACAGGGGATTTATTGGCCTGGTATATGAGAGTAAGGTAAAGGAGGCGGTTGGGAGTATGGACTCAAGATTGGTTGGAAGATTTGTAATAAGATTTTCACATGACCATGAAAACTGGATTGCAAGGGAGATATAAACAACTTTGGTTGTTAGTTTGGCCTTGTGTTTAATAGATGTGATGAATAGATTAACAGACATATATGGAACCTAAAAAAAAGCACAGAACAAGCACCTATTGTCTTGTGGGTCATCAGAATTTAGCACCCCAAATTGTCTCTGTGGCATAAGGATTATTTTGGGCTGGTTACTTTTAAAAACTCCAGACATGGGAAAAGCTCTGAAAATGAAGTAGAAGTGGAAGTTACCCTTTGTAAGAGACATTTACATGTGTAAGGGAAATCTCCATTTGTAAAAACGTCTCCCTCTCTGCACCAAGAAGAAGAGAAGATGAATTTATCTCTAGAAACTCTTATCAATGTGTAAGGCAAAGACTTAAATCTGCATAATAAACTTACTCGTCTTTACTGTGCTTTTCTGGTAATCTTCCATAACTTGCTCCCCCAACCCCCAACATCCTCTCTTCTCTTTTGCTGAAGATAGTATCTTTGCCATTTTGATGAGTTGCTCAGTTTTCCTGGGTTTCTCCCATGTACACATGTTATAAAGCTGTGTTTGGTTTTCTCCTGTTATTCTGTCTCATGTCAATTTACTTTGTAGCCCAGACAGAAGCTCCTGGAGGGTAGAGGAGTTCTCTTCCTCCCCTGCAGTCTTCTAGGACCAGGGCTGGCAATCTACAGCACATGGGCCAAATCCAACTCATCGACTATTTTGCAAATTAAGTTTTATTGGAACACAGCCATGCTCACCTGCTTACGTATTGTCTATACTTTCACACCACAATGGCTGAGTTCAGTACTTACAACAAAGCCTGAAATATTTACTCTCTGGCTTTTTAGAAAAAGTTTGCCAACACCTGTTCTAACCTACAGCCTGATTAACTTACTTAATGTTTATTGTTTGTTGTCTGATTTTCCCCAATAGAAAGTAAGCTACACAGTGGCAGAGATATTTCTTTGTTTTATTCAAATATATCTCAGGAATCCACACTGGTGCTTAGCATATAATAGGGCTGTAACTGATATTTATTGAAAGAGCAAATAAGTTCAGATAAATTTGAGTTCCTAACCCAGATCCTTTATTTAGCAAACATGTGATATGAACAAGTTCCTAAATCTTTCTAAGTCTCAATTTCATCACGTAATAATAAGCCCACCATACAGAGTAAGCTTGAGAATTAAATGATACAATGCTTAAGCAATGCTTAATACATGCCTACATATAATAAGCATTCAACAAACGTTAGATATTCCATAGAAAGAGAATGTAATGCTTTTCAATTGACAGTCTAGTGTTAGAAAAATTCAGCTTACTAAGCATTAATCCATGTATGTACATTAAAAATTTGTTTGGGAAAAAAATTTATAGCTTCGCTCTAAAGCAGAGTTAATAATATTTCCTATGTGTCCCATAGGGTATTGGAAGGACAGATGAAATTATATTTATAACAGTATACAAAACTGAACAATGAAAGATGCAACATGAATTTAGATGCTTTTTATTCTACTAACTTCACATAAAAGCAATCAATAAATAAAATAATAGAACAATATCTTTGTATTTTGCTTTTCGTAGAGAAGGTGTTGTAGATATAAGAGTAATTGAATTTGACATATTTGTTGAAGCAGTTGAGCCATTTATGAACTTTACCATGATGTTTGAATAATCCAAAAATCCCTTCGGTTGTAAATGTTAGGCTCTTATTTATATTTCAAGGGAGTTTGAATCTCCATTAGCAGACCTATCATAGATCTTCTATAGATGACTAATTTTTCCTTAAGCACCATTGGGAAAGGCTCATTTGCCATACCATGCCAGCATAAGTGTTGGTAAACTACAATTGTTTATATGGTGTCTGTGTCGGATTAGTACAGCTGCATTCTCTTCTTCACTTCCAACTGTCTTTGTCACTACATTCTCACTCACTTGCACTACAGCCATTCCTCTGATATTATATTTCTCAAGATCAGTGTGGTCATGCACCACATAATGACATTTGGGTCAATGATGAAGTGCATATACTAATGATGGTCCCATAAGATTAGTACTGTGGGGACTGGAATTGGCCACCCCAAGATATGTCTCTTTAGCATGATGATTATTTGAGGCTAGTTACTTTGCAGACAGGAAAGCAACTGAAAAGTAGAATTTACTTACCCTTTGTAAGAGACATTTACATCGTAAAGGAACTCTCCATCTGTAAAGATATCTCCCTCTCTACCAGGAAGAAAGGAGATGACCTTGTCTCTAGAACTCTTAATCAATGGGGAAGGCAAGGACTTAAGTCTGCATTTGTTTATTGTGCTTGTCTGGTAACCTCCTGTAACTGACTTCCCTCCCTCTCCCAACATCGGCATTTCTTTAAGGATTAAGCATCTTTCCTTAGGCTGGGAACTGATTGCGGTGCTCACTTGTAACCACCCAGCTAGAGACAATAGACTTGCCTCCTGCTACACCCACCGAGATAGCAGACCCACTATCTGCTGTGTCCATCAAGCGCTGTGCCGACAGGGCTATCTTGTGACTATTGTCGGAGGGACGTTTCAATCATATGTGAAATATCCTGTTTGGGGGTATATAACCACTCTCTGCACCCCACTTCTTTGGTGCCCTTTCTTTCTTCGGGAAGAAAGGCCCCAGGCCATGGTCCTCATAAAGCTTTGTTTAATTTTCTCTTGCTATTCTGTCTCATGTGAATTTAATTCGTTCTCCAGCCAGACGAACCCACTTTGGATAGAGGAAATGTCTTCCTCCCCTACGGTACCATATAGCCTGGGTGCGTAGTTAGCTATACGATCTAGGTTTGTGTAAGTATACTCTGTGATGTTTGTACAATGATGAAATTACCCAATGGCACATTTTTCAGAATATATCCTGTCGTTAAGCGATACATGACTGTGATTATATTCCGGACTCCATTTTGGACACTACCTTACTTCATCTCTCAGAAGCATGTAAAATGAATAGCCATCCCTGTCTTTACCTTTTTCTTTGCAGTCGCGCCCTCTTTGTTTTAGTCCTGTTTATTTTGCCACTGGTTCTCAGTCTCCTTAAGTGTTTTCTTCCCTCTGCCCACCTCACAGAGTTCTGATTCACACCTTTTTTCTTCTTGTCCTAAATTCTCTATTTTTTATTTATTCCCATGGCTTTAGTCACCAACAATGATATAATGACTTCTAGAATCTATTGCTCCTTTTGAGACTTGTTTCCCGGGCTCCAAGCATTTACTAAAATATTTATGTAGAAATTGATAAGCATTTCCACTAGAAACTCAACATTTCTAAACTGAGATTATTTTCCCACTCAAAGCTGTCCTTCCTCCTATATTTTTATCTCCATAAATGACACCATTTACTTCTAGTCTTCCAAGCAAGTAACTTGGAAGGCATCTTAGACAAGTCTCTCTCACTCTATAACTACTTAGAATGAATCATAAAGTACCATTGAGTCATTTTACATGGATACTATATTTTTTTGAGGAATATTAACGTTGAGCTAACATCCGTGCCCATCTTCCTCTACTTTATATGTGGGACACCTGCCACAGCATGGCTTGACAAGTGGTGTGTCAGTGTGCACCTGGGATCCGAAGCCGTGAACCCCAGGCTGCCGAAGTGGAACGTGTGAACTTAACTGCTGTGCCAGTGGGCTGGCCCCATGGATACTTCTTAAAGCTATTTACTTCTCTCTCTCTCCATTGTTACTATTCTAGTCCATACTATCATCATCTCTCCCAGGAATTATTAAAATTCCTGTTATCACATCATACAGGCTTGGGCTCTTTCATGTATAGAGATGTAGGATAATTTTAGACAGACATTAAAGTAAATTTCTAATCATTTGCTCTTGTAATCTTTGTTCTGTTTGTCCAACAAATCCCCTTATCTTATTACTTTGATATAGATTCAACTTAGGTTTCCATTTATATGTAGTTTAAATTTTATTTGCGTTTAGATTTAGATTATATTTCAAATTAGATGTAGACTTTGATTTTGATTTAGATTATATTTAAATTTAATACAGATTTCCCTAACCACTACTACTAGGAAGGTTGAAAATATTTTCAAATATTTATTTGCTACTGAGGTGTCCACTTCTATTCATATTCTTTCTCCAAGTACCTAGTGCAGAGGTTTTCAAACTTATCAAATCCTCACAGGTTCTCAATAACTCTTTGTACTTTTTAAAAAGTTGAGAACTCTGAAGTGCTTTTGTTATGTGAGTTCTATATACCAATTAGATATTAAAAGTGAGAAAATATTTAAAATATTTTTTAACTCACGTAACACTACAAAAAGAAATGTTTTCATGAAAATTAACTATTTGTCCAAAACAAAAATGCGTGAGAAGAATGGTACTGATTTATATTTTTGCAAGTCTCCTTAAAGTCTGGTTTAATAGAATATAGCTTGTGATACTGTGATTTATAACAAGAAATATATATTTGTCTTCATCCCTATTTCTTTCAGGAAGCTCCTAAAACTCTTGTAATTTCCTAGTGTTGAGAGCGATAAAGATATCTTTTCTTATGCTAATGGTGACTTTTGGAAAGCACCATTAGGTTTCCTAAGGATGGGGGCTGGTTCCCAATGGAGCCAACCATGTGATTAGAGGGTTGGAACTTTCAGTGCATTCCCCTTCCAGAGGGGAGAGGGACTGGAGATTGAGTTCAATCACAAATAGTCAATGAAGTAATCAACCATGCCTATGTAATGAAGCCTCCATAAAAACCCAGAAGGATGGGGTTCAGAGAGCTGCCAGGTTGGTGAACACTTAGAGGTGCTTGGAGAGTGGCGACTGGAGAAAGCATGGAAGCCCCACGCTCTTTCTCCATACTTTCCCCTGTGCATCTCTTCCATCTGGCTGTACCTGAGTTACATCCTTTTATAATAAACTGGTGATCTAGTAAGTAAAATGTTTGTCTGATCTTAATCATACCCAAGAATGAGTTGATGGTGGGAACCTCTGGTTTATAGCCAGTAGGTCAGAAGCACCTGGGCTTGTGATCGACACCTGAAGTTGGGGAGGGGTTCAGTCCTGTAGGTCTGAGCCCTTAATGTGTGGGATCTGATGCTATCTCTGGATAGATAGTATCAGAATTGAGTTGCACACCAGTGGGGGGTCTGAGAATTGTTTGGTTGTATGTGTGGAGACACCCTCACACACACATTGGAATTGGTCTCAGAATACCAAATTACAGTGAGATTCTCATTTTTTTTTGGAGGAAGATTAGCCCTGAGCTAAATCCACTGCCAATCCTCCTCCTTTTGGCTGAGGAAGATTGGCCCTGAGCTAACATCTGTCTCATCTTCCTCTATTTTATATGTGGGACTCCTGCCACAGCATGGCTTGATAAGCAGTGGGTAGGTCTGCACCCAGCATCTGAACCAGCAAACCTTTGGCCACCGAAGTAGAGCATGTGAACTTAATCACTGAGCCACTAGGCCAGCCCTGAGATTCGCATATTTACTCTGCATTCAATCTGTTGCCATATGCTGTTTCAGTTGACTGTATGAACAAAACCTGGCCTCATCCAGATTTATAGTTGTAAAATAAATGCAAGTGCATTTTACTAGCCTTTCAGATAATTCTGGATGGATATTTTTCTTTTATATTACACCAAAACAAGACTATTGGCAGTTTCTTAAAGGTCACTTGCAATTTGGAATCTAAAAACAAATCAGTGAATTTTTGGTGCTTAGTTTCAATAGAATCCATTGGTCCATTTTGTGGTTGGAATAGATCTTTAACCCATATGTGATTTTTTTTTTTTTTTTATCATATCAGGCATTTACCATTTGGAAAATATTGGACTACTGAATTGTTCATATCTTTTAAAATGGACACATTTTATTATACAATATCAAGTAACTATGTCTGTTAATATGACAACCAATCTCATCAAGAATCTCTTAAATATTGGACAGGTATTAGTCATATAATGGCAGATACAGTTTTACAGTATTCAAATTTGCTTAAAGACCCAGATTTTTAATTGGCAATAATATTGTCAGCCATTTTCCTTGTAGGTGCTGGCTTCCTTTGTTCTTTTTCAAGAAAATGTCTGCCAACTACCCAACTGTGAAAAACCATTGTTTATCTGTTAGTCCTTGTTTCCATTAAAAATGCTGTTTCAGCAGAAAAGCCAGTTTTTCTCACAACTCAAAAATTTACGCAAATGTTTGCTCGAAGATAATCATACTTGGCAGGCAGCAGAAAAATTTGTTTTCTTCTTATAATCTTGTCACAGAAACTATTTTAAAATCACATATTCAGGAGTTGAGATTAAATAAAATAGTTTTTCCTTCAAAAACATTCTCAAGTGGAAAAGTTATTTTATTTACTATGAGTGTGTGGCAGTGATGACTACAATAAACACCCGTGCAATGGGGTGCCCGTGCACTAAGGCACGAGTGGCTTTACCCCCCATTGCTTTCTCACTATCAGTGCGAGTTTCACACACTGAAAAGTAAAATGAGGTTTAGTATTATTATGAGAATGGTTTAGACCTTGTGGACAACACTTTGAGAACTATTGGACTATCTTTTTCTTGTAAGTAACTCTATTGATGTATTAAATTTTTAGGAATTTTAAAAAACATTAATTACCTCAGAAAATTTAAACAAGAAGAGGAAAAAATGAAAATGAATGAAAAGATAAATAAAAGGACATGAGGAAAATTTCCCTAAACTACCTACACTACCTCTAATATATTTACACACACTTCTATTTTTCTTTTTTTAAGAAATCTTAATAGACAATGTGTTTTTCTACTTTTTAACTTGTATAGAACCTCAATCTTTTGATTTGTGGTAATAGAGCATTAAAAATAGAAAGTACTGGAGCCGGCCTGGTGGTGTAGTGGTTAAGTTCGCACACTCTGCTTCGGTGGCCCAGGGTTCGTAGGCCCGGATCCCCAGCACAGACATAACACTGCTCGTCGAGCCACACTGTGTCAGCATCCCACACAGAATAGACGAAGATTGGCACAGATGTTAGCTCAGCGACAATCTTACTCAAGCAAAAAGAGGAGGGTTGGCAACAGATGTTAGCTGAGGGCCAATCTTCCTCACACACACACACACTATATATATATATATATGTATATATATATATATACATATATATATATATAAAAGAATAGAAAGTACTTAAAAAAGAGCACTAAATATTTTAAACGTTACAGACTGAGGAACCTGTAGTCGGTTCTAGTCAAGGACTGACAAAATAGATTTAATTTATCCATTACAGATTTCATTTCTTTCCTGGGGAGGCAAGGGCAGAGGGGAGGTGGGGGTTGACGTGAATAAAACTTGAAGTCATTGTTGAGAAAGTTAAAGAAAAGAACGTTAAGTAGAATGGGAAAAATTATCTGTTAAGAACAATAATTAATCAGCTCTTTTATGCAGGTAAATCTAAATCAAAATAATATGAACAAAATGGATTTTAAAAAGTAATTAAAAATGAAATCAAATGGTAATTATTGTAACTTTCACTTCAAGACAATTGCTATACACAATAGTGATTTTAGTATTTATTCTATTATCTTGATAATTCATTTCTTTAAAATCATTCTTGATGTTGAAACTGGTAAGATGGTAATGACCTTTTATAAACAAAGGAAAAGATCTAAAATGAATTTTTTTCTGGAGCCCAAAGAGGCTTGGTAATGAGAGACATTCTCCTACTTCTTAGGTTATTAATAAAAAAGCCTATGGTGCTTGCATTATGGATTTTATTTATAATATAGTGTTAGTTTTAAAAGGTCAGAAAACACTTGTTTCTTAGTCGTTTAGTGTTTTCCTATCCCTCTGTCTCCCATAATAGAAAATCCAAAAATGTATGACAAAATTAACAGAAGGAAAACAATATTTTGTTAATCTAATTTTAAAAGAAAAATAATTGGATAAAACTCAATAAATGACAACCTTGTGGAGACAATCACATTTGCAAAAACATCAAAATACTTCATGTCAGAATTATTTCACCCTTTTACAATTGATCGTACAGAACCGAAGTTACAGATTTACTTAACTTGCAAAATTTTAATATTGATTGTTACATAAAACATTGCTATTTCTAGACAGAATATGCCTTCTCCAGTGGAAATGATTTGTTGGCCCACAATTATAAACCTGCCTTAACTGATTCCACCTTTACAGTTCAGTATTTCAGAATCATATCTTGTTCTTCTGATTGATTCCAGAAAAGGGAGAAACTTCAAATGACTTAGAATTCTAATCTTCAAATTGTGCTTTTCTCAAGATGTGTCACCTTCATTTGCTTTATTTCAACTTAGTGGACATGTCTTCATTTGTGATGACCAACCATCCTGTTTTGTCTGGGACTGTGGAGGTTCTGGATCTGGTACTTCTCAGAGCTCAAACTGCAAAAGGCCCTGTAAACCAGGATGGTCCATCACTCTCTCCTGACCCCTTATCTACGTGAGCATGGATGCCCTTCACTTTTGATCTCCAATCTTAGGTACTTTACTTAACTCCCTTGAGACTTAGTTCTTATGTGTAAAACAGAAATTAATAATCTTACCTTCACAGAGTTGTAGCAAAAAACTAAAATAATATCTTTAAAGACTTTTGCACAGCTCCTGGACCATAATAGACAGGCGATAAGTGATAATTCTTTGAATTGTCTGTCTTATTCTTGGGAAATGGAGATAATTTCTTGAAATACATAATATATAAATATCTTCCTAAATAAAAAAAAACTTCAATAGAAAAACATATATGACAAAAAAGAAGAATCAGTTTTCAGAAGAAGGAGTATAGGTCATGCATAATCATACAAATTAGTAGGAGGACTTCAGCAATAATAATACATACATTAGAGAAAACAAATATCATTTTGTTTTAAGTGAGGAAGATTGGCCCTGAAATAACATCTGCTGCCAATCTTTCCTCTTTTTGCTTGAGGAAGATTGTCCCTGAGCTAACATCTGTGCCAACTTTCCTCTACTTTGCATGCTGGATGCCACTACAGCATGGCTTGATGAGCAATGTGTAGGTCTGCATCCAGGATCCAAACCCCTGAACCCTGGGCCACCGAAGTAGACCGTGTGAACTTAACCGCTATGCCACTGTGCCAGACCCCAGATTTCATTTTTAACTGACCAAGAAAAAATATGTCAACAAAAATGTTAATATCTAGTATCAGTAAGAATATCAGAACTCAATATTCTCATATCCGTTGACAGAAATATAAATTGTATAGCATTTATAAAGGCTAATAGACACTCTAAAGGTAAACAAACATATAATTTGACAGATAACTTCACTACTAGTACTCTATCCTACAGAAGCCTTAGCACATGTAGCCAGAGATGTATGACAGCAATGGCCATTGCAGCGTACCTTTCATAAGGAAAAGTTGTGAACAATCTGAGAGTTAAATAAATTATGTGTAGCCACCATACAATGAAGCATTGTAAAACCATTAAAAACAGTGATACAAGAGGCGAGCCCTGTGGCGTAGTGGTTAAGTTCGGTGTGCTCCACTTCTGTGGCCCAGGTTCACAGGCCTGGATACAGGGCATGGACCTACACCACTCGTCAGCCATGCTGTGGAAGAGATCCACATATAAAGTGGAAAAAGATTGGCACGAGGATAGCTCAGGGCTAATCTTCCTCAGCAAAAGAAAACAAAAAACAAAAAAAACCCACACAACATATCAGTGATATAAATCAGCAAGCACTGACATAGAGAAAACTCTATAAGGTAGTGTTAAATAAACATGGGAATAAAAACACTATGCATAAATAAGTATATAATAAGGTATACAGATAAAAAAAAATTCCTTCTGAAAAATTATGTGTGTGTGTCAGACAGAGAGAGAAAAACATCTAGAAATACACCCTAAACCATTTAAAGCTGGTTTCCACTGGAGAGTGAATAAAAGAGATTTATCATTTTACTCAAATCATTGTATATTTGAATTTTTCCCTTATGCATATATTACTATTGCATTTAAAAGCAATAAACAATAAATAATGTCTTTTTTCAAGAAGCGCTTTAAATGTGATTTGGCAGAAATTTGTCTCGCTGGAACATAAAGTATATGGGTTCAGGACCTATGTCTAGCTTACTCCTCTCTGAATTCCCAGCATCTGTCACAGTGTCAGGCACAAGTTGGTCTTAAAAAAATGGTGAGAAAATACCCATTTAGTGTTAGTTGTTCTACATGGAACTGAGTTTTATAACTGCCTGCATAGATTGTCAAAGTATTTCTTAAAAATTTTACTCACTAGTCTGCCATGAAACTTTGCCATGGTTTTTGGAAGACATGAGATTTTACTATTAAAAGAAAAATAAGTCAGAGGGAGAAAGTCAAATTCCATATGATCTCACTCATAAGTAGAAGATAAAAACAATGGCAAACAAACACATAGCATTGGAGATTGGATTGGTGGTTACCGTGGGGGAAGGGGGGAGAGGGGAGGGCAAAAGGGGTGATTAGGCATACATGTGAGGGGATGGACTATCATTAGTTTTGGGGTAGTGAACATGATGTAATCTACACAGAATTCAAAATATATTATGATGTACATCCGAAAATAAATAAATAAATAAAAAGAAAAATAGTAAAAACTAGCACAGAGCTCCAAAGAACAGTTAAGTTTGAAAAGAGTAGAGTGCCCTTGGGAAGGTGAGTATAAAGATGGGGCTGGTTGGAAAGTAAAGAGTGTTTGGGGGGAAAAGTCAGCAGAGAGTCATCAAAAGTGGGCAAGACCTTCAGCCACGTGACAGGAGAGGGGGCAAAATTCAACGCAACTTCCATACTACTTTTCTTAGAGAGAAGCCAGGTTGTATCCATCCTATTTCATCAATTCATCTTTAAATTTTCGTTTTGACTTCTCCAAAAACAGGGTGCACCATTCAGTTAGTGGTGTTTTCAATTGCTGTCAGTCAACCAGGCAGCAGTTATGTGAAATCTATCCTCAATCTCTTCTGCTAAGATCAGGAAAACTCCGGCATCAAAGAATCTTAGAATTAATCTATGAGTTAAATGCTGCTAAACGTTATCAAAATGGTTATTCTAAGAATAATCTGTGAAAAGTTCTTTCATTTTAAAGATGTAAATGGGAAATAGTGCCTTTTACGTTAAGGCTGTATGAAATATTAATAATGAAATAAATGTGTCAGTAATAGCAGAAAGTAAATAGTTATTCAGCCAACATTAACTCAAATATCTGCTTTGAGGTGGGCTTGGTGCTAGGCCGTGGACCTCCTTGGTAAGAAAGGTGAAGACAAAACACTTCACCTAAGGGTTCTAATTGGATCATTTCCACTCATCCAAAATAGGCTTGCGGATGGCCTCTGAAAAAATGAACTAGCACTTATCCTATTCAATCGTATGTTTCTATGATTAAGTTAATCTGTAAGAGTGTTTCGTAAGGATTACTATACACAACTGCAACGCACATTTTCTGATATATGCTTCTTACATGTTGAAGTGGAGTTACAGACAGAAATGAATACGTTATCTACTAAATTGCGGCTAGCTACTATCTCAGAAAAAAATATTATCAAGTTCAAATTGGTTCAGGAATTAATAAACTCCTCTGCACTTGCCTCAAGTACCTTCAAGTGAGTTAACTTGGTAACTTCTTCCCAACCCCCACGTCTTTGTTCTCAAGACAGCGTTTCCATGTAAGAGGGAATCTTACAAGGAGCCCCTGGTGATAATCTTTCATTAAAAAGGCACTTTCATGTTGTGCAGGTTGTCTGAAATTTTTGTATACTTTTTCTTTATTGTGAGTCTAAATTAAGTAACATTGCAACTCTGAGCTCTCAAACGTAGACTGTACTGACAGAGTGGTTTTAGCAAATGCCTCATTCAGCATGGAAAGGGGAATAGGTGTCAAAACACCTCTACTTTGGAAATAAAATACTCCAGTGGATTCTGCAGTTATTTGTAAATATCTGAGCAATGGTGAAGTGTTCCTTTTGATTTATATGCATATTAAACAACTAAAGCTGTTGACTCTGTTGCAAAGATGTCATAGCTATTTTTTGGGTTTAAAACTAGTAGTAGAAAATGACATCCAAATTGGCTTTAAATTTATAATATTCTCTATTTTATATATGTACCAAAGCCTCTTATACGTTATCAATATATCAGAGGCATCCCCTCATATCTATTTTGTTCTTTCCAGAATCACTTAGCCAAACATGCTCTAGTCTTTCCCCCAAATAGGAAGATTTTGAGAATCCTGGAAATGTACAGAGCCCAGGAGATTTTGAAAATCCTGAATTCTCAAACGTTCAAGATCCAGACAAATATACCTATATACTAAAGAAAGTGTCCACATATACAAATGCCTGCCTCTGAATGGAGTATATTATTAAATTATTAATGTGACAACTAATAAGATTCTCATGAGGAGAAAATTAGGTCACTGCTGAAGAAAAACAACTTGGAAAACGTCAGAGGATTTTCCCTCCCCACCTTTGCAATTCCGTATTGTTCATTGACACGGTCATGATACTGAACGCGAGAAGACAGGCTGTCATCATTATTGTCCTTAATATTTTGATTTAATCATTATATATTATTTAAGTAGATTTACACAATCAATTACTTGTATGCCTGCCTAGCTTACTTGACGTGCAACAGTTTGCAATTCTTAATTAGATATATTTTTCTTAATTTTCTACTTAACTGCATAACATAAACACTAAGCAAATTAGGTGGCAACATATAATTATTCTTTTAAAACTTTTCTTTGAAGTACAATGTATATACAGGAAAGCGTACATATCATAAATGACCAGCTCAATGAATTTTCATGAACTATCACAACTGTAAAACCAACACCCAGATTAAGAAACAGAATATTATCAGTCCCACAGAAGTCCAGGTTTCAGACCCTATGCCTTATAAGAGTATCATTCCTACTTTCAAATAGCTAGACTGGTTGTGCCTACCTTTTTATACTCTATAGAGATTGAATTATTCTGTATGTACTCTTTTATCTAGAACTTCTTTCACTCATAATTATGTTTGCAATATCCACCTATATTGTTGCATAAAATTACAGATTTTCATTTTCATTCCTATATAATGTTCTATTGTTTACATATATAAAATTTATTCACTCATTTTATTATTGTACATTTTTTATTGTTTTTAGCATACACATATGCCCAAACACAGGAAACATCTGTGTGGGGGGACAATATTTTTAAATGTCTGTTTCTTTCAGTCTTCTAAAAAAAATTACTATACAACTAAGCATAGCTTGAAGAAATGTTTCTTTAAAGCATATTATATGCAAGGAACAAACACTAAGATCTAACATTACTCATTTTCTCCTTATACTAAATTTTGCCTTATTACATACATACACATAATATATAATATACGTTATGATGTTAACTAATACAAAGTAATAAATTGAAAAATATTGCTCAGTTTCTGAAAAGTAATCTGTGTTCATTAGGATTTTCAAATTACAATTTTATTGAGATAAATTCACAAAGCATAAAATTCTTCCTTTAAAGCGTATAATTCAGTGTGTTTTAGTATATTCACAGACATGTACAGCCATTATACTATCTAATCCCAGAGCACACAGACTATTACAAAAAGAAACGCCATATTCATTTGCAGTCAATTCTCGTTCCCTCGTCCCTCTAACTCCTACCAACCACTAATCTACTTTCTAAATACATTTGCCTATTCTGGAGATTTCATATAAATGAAATTACAGAATATGTGTTCTTTTGTGACTGGTTTCTTTAATTTAGCTTAATGTTTTCAAAGTTCATCCACGTCATAGAATGTATTAGTAGTGTATTTTTATTGTCAAATAATATTCCATTGTGTGGATATACCACTTTGTTTATCCATTCATCAATTGGTGGACATTCGGGTTGTATTTTCTTTTGGACTATTATGAATGATGCTGGTAAGAACATCCATGTAAAAGTTGCTGTGTGGGCATATGCTCTAATTTCTCCTGAGTTAATATCTAGGAGTAGAATTCTTGGGTCCTATAGTAACGCTATGCTTATCATTTTGATGAACTGCCAAACCTTTCCAATGTAGCTGTATCATTTTACAATCCAATCAACAATTTTAAAGCTTCTGATTTCTCTACTTCCTCAACAATATTTCTTCATCCTTTTCTCTTTCCTCAGTCAGTTTCTCAGACTGGATATCTCAATTGACTTATTTCCAAGCTTGCCAATTCTCTCTACTGGAAGCTCAAATCATTTCAGTTACTGTAGTTTTCAACACCAGAGCTTTATTTGCTTCTTTTTAAATTATTTTAATCACTTCATGGATATTCTTTATTTGTGAGACATTGTTGTCATACTTCCCATTTGTGTTTTAGATATAGTTATCTTAGTTCTTTGAACATATTTATAATAACTGCTTTAAAGTCTTTATCTGGTTAGTCTCAAATCTGGGCTTCTTCTGCAAGGGTTTCTACGGACATAATTTTTTTTCCTTGTGAATGGGCAACACCTTCTTGTTTCTTTGCATGCTTTATATTTTTTTAAAACTGGATATTTTAAAAAGGATAATGTAGAAATGCTGGAAAACATCTCCTCTCCTTCCCTTCAAGGCTTTTCTGCTGTTGTCATTATTTGTCTGTTTAGTGACTTTCTTACACTAATTCTGCATAGTGTCTATTATTTGTCTTTTGAGACCACTGAAGTCACTTTTCTGTGTTTAGTGATTGGCTAATGATTAGACAGAGATTTCCTTAATGCCTTTTACTAATTAGTCTCCTACCCATTGCTAAGGGTCTCATTGTATTGGTCAAACCTTCAAAACTCCTACAGTTCATAATTCTACCTTAGCCTTCATTTCCTGCTTACATGAAGACTCAAGGTCAGAGGCAGATGAGAGACTAAAGCCTTCTCAGGCCTTTCCTGGGCATACACACAGCCCTGTACATGCACATGGTCTCTAGATTTCCAGGAACATGTTGGACCTTTTATAGCCATTATATTCCCATGATTTCCCTTTTAAGTCTTTGGTCAGCTTCTTGTTTATCCTAACCAGTGTCACCACTTAGACAAAATTCCTAAGAATAGAGCTTTCCCCACTGAGTAAAATCTTAATCACGTCAATTAAAGACAAGTCGTGTGAAGGGGACTTGTCCACAGAGTTACCAAATAGGGAATATAGTTACACTTCCACAGGGATGAGACTTTTCAGGGAGCTCCACATGTCTTTCCCCCTCCAGTGTCTACCAGGCTACTGGTTTCAAAGCTGCTGTGGAACTGGCAGAGGATGATGGAAATAGGGAAAGTGAAAACTCAACAAAATCACTGTTTCTTATTACAATTCAGTCACTTTTCCAGAATAAATGCCTTTCAGATGGTTCCAAACCTTTGGCTGACTTCCAGAGTTTGGAAAATATTGATTTTGATCATTTTTTGCCAATTTTCTCATTGCTTCTATGGAGGAACACATTTTTCAGGTTTTTACCAAGTCATTCCAGATGCTTCCCCTTTCATTGGGATTTTTATGTCTTTGCTGTTCTCACTTGTTACCATAGATTCCTGGACACTTTAAAACTTGGCCCCAACCTGTCTTTTCAGCCTTGCCTCCATCTTCTCTCTGATAAATACTTCATAATGCAATAACATTGGGCCATCTATTTCTCAACTCTACATTTCACGTTCATTATGTTCTAGCTTTGCTTTTGCCATTTCCTCTGCCTAGTTCAGGTTTGCTTACTTTGGTTTTGAATAACTCCATTCAGTGCATTTAAAAAAATAATAATTATGCTAAAAATTATAATGGTAACAGCTAACATTTCTTGACATTATATCATCAGCCAGATTCTATTTTAAGCACTTTACATTAATCTCAATTAATCCTCACAAAAATCTATGATGCAGAAAGATATAAAGAAGTAATTTAAATAGTCTGTTATTCAGATGAAACAAGACTTCTCTAGAGTCTTAATGCAGAGTTAGAGATGAGGAGGAGCATAGATCACCAGCATTATCATAAACTTAAGTTACTAGGTTGAAGATGCCTGATATGAATGAGTTTTAAGGGCAACTACAGAGAGCTACATTTTAAACATGCTGAGTTTGTGGGACACCCAAGTGAACAAATTCAGCAAGCAATAGGATATATGATGCTGCAAGGCATGAGAGAGGTCAGTCTTGAAGATGCAGGTTGGGGATTATGAACATGTAGGTAGCATTTCAAATTTAAGAGTGAGCAAGTTTGCCAAAATAACTAATACAATATAGCAGAAATCTGATGATGGAAATTTGAAGATGCTCAAAGTTCTAGGAAAAGCAAATTGGGGAAAGAAAGGAATCAGAGAAAACATATCATATGTGAAGAATAGACATAACCTGGATTAACATTAGAGTTTGGAGGTATAATCTTAATAGTATCTTTCAAATACTGAACAGGAGAGGGAAATGCTGGGTAGAGAGGCGCAAAGGCTTATGGGTAGACAAGAAGGAAGTTAGAGTGAGTAGAGAGGAAGAAGTTGGGTAGAAAAGTTAAGGAAAATAATGAAAATTTGGAAACATTACCTAGGGGGAAAAGAGAAAGTCTGTCGAAAAAGGGTCACCATGTTGTATGTGATCCATCTGAAGTGACTGCTCATAGTCGTATGGTGGCACCAGACTGTATGGCTATATGATTGACTGGACCAGAGTTCAGAGCTCTGGAGATAAAGGAAAAAACAGATTGCAGCTCTGATCTCAAGATCAAAATATGTTCATTTCTCCACATCTTTTTCTCAGTTTCATGTTATTCTGCAATAAGCTCTAAAAAAGGAAATATGCATGTAAAAATCAAAACTATTTAGTACAAAAATATCTCTTAGAGCATTGTATGTTTATAGTAGTCTAAATATTTATTATAGAAGACAGGACTCAAAGCTAGCCAGAAAGACATTTTTACAAATTACCATCCTTTTTCATGTAATCTGAATTCAATTTTTTTATGTGGCCTAGAGTGTTTCTATGATGTTTTAACTTGGATAAAAATGAAGATAGTCACACATTTGTTAATTTACCTTTATTATCTAAATAAAAAAATGTTAAGGTAATTTTGAATTTATATTATTTGTCACTTCGCAAAGAAAATTCTAAAATAACAATGCTTGCTTATTTTATTTTAAGGTTATTTTTAGAATTTTTAGTTAGAATTTTATTTCTTGAATAAATAGATTTATACAAAGGTACAAACAGCATACAATTCTAAGGGTTAAATAAAATAAATATTCTCTAAGTCTTACTTTTTATGGATGTCATCAACATTATGATAATCTGAAACTTGAACATGGACTTAACCAACAAAGTAGCAGTTATGTATAGTATAGAAAGATAACTATATTTTACAGATAGCAATATTCTGTTTCTAGGTAAATATTACCTCAGTTATCTTGCCAATACAGATAGAAGCCTGCAGACTGGACTAATTAATGTTTCACAATGTTTGTTATTATTGTTTTTCTTAATGCTGTGAATTTCACACAGCCATACTAAAACTTGCATATACATGTACCAATGACTTTTCAAATTGTGAGTTTAACCATATTTTAACAAAAGGCAGAAGCCTTTATCCTTGAGAAATCAAATTTGTGTTAATACTTATAATTCAATTTAAAATACTAAATCTTTTTGATAAAGTATAAATAACTAATTTAATACTTTGACTATACACCACCTAATAAATATTTTTAAACATTTAAAATAAATCTAAAAGCAGAAACGTTAAGATCTAGACTGAATATTTCTGAGAGGAAACATTCATTTCCTAGAACTGCTGTCACAAATTGCTATAACTTTAGTGGCTTAAAACCGCAGAAATTTATCTTCTCACAGTCTTGGAGGCGAGAATTCTGAAATGAAGGTGGTGGCAGGGCTCTGCTTGCTCTGGAGGCTCTGGGGAGGATCTTCGCTGATGGGTCCTGGTCCTGGCGGCTGTCAGCATTTCTTTTCCTTAGCTTGTGGCCATATTACTCCGGTCTCTGTCCCGCCTTCACATTGCCTTCCCTTCTTGGGTCTTATCCTCTTCCGTCTCTCATAAGGACACTTGTCACTGGATTCAAGGCCCACCTGAATAATCTCCTCCTCTCAAAATCCTTAACTTAATCACACTTTTGCCACATAAGGTAAAAGTCACTCTTTTGCCCTGGAACACAATATTCACTTGTTTGGGGGTTAGGAAATTAGCATACTTTAGAGAAGGCAATGTTTCTGCCTACCACAGGAAAGGACACAAAATTGATTCCCATTTTTCTCCTGAATATTCATCTCAAATCAACTATCATCTTTTGCCATGCAAAATGTTATTGTAAACAGTAACAGCTATATTTACATTCCACTAATTGAATAATTCCGTTAAGTGAATAATTAAAAACTTGCAAATCACTAATTTCCATCTTTACATTGCTTAAAGCTAAGTATCGACTGCGCTATACTTAGCCTCCTATCTTTAACTCTCCCAGAATAGAATTCATTTGAATTTGCTCTTAATCTAATTCATTCTTCAGTCACATTAGTCACATAGCTTACTGAGATATGTAAAAATGTGCAATAATTATTGAGAGTGTATTTTCTGTGCATTTGTGTGTTTGTATGTTTGCAAGTCCAAAATATAAATCTTATATTAAAACTCAATATTTAGATCTCTCAAAATACTATCCAGATTAAAACTAAAAGAATAATTAGAAATAAATTTTGCAAAATAAGTGCAAACCTTGTAGTCTGAAAACTACAAAATATTTATGAAAAAAATCCCTGTTCATGGATCAGAAGACTTAATAGTATTAAGATGGCGTACTCCCAAGCTGATCTATAGATTCAAACAATTCCTATTAAATTTTCAACTTTCTTTTTTGCAGAAATAGACACAGTTATTCTAAAATTTATATGGAAATGCAAGGGACACAGAATAGCCAAAATAATTATGAAAGAGGAAGACACTGTTGGAGCACTCACTTCCTGAAATCAAAATGTATTGCAAAGCTACAGTATTCAGGTAAGTGTGCTATTAGCATGGAAATCAATGGAAGAAAATTGAGAATCCAAAAATTAACCCTTATATTTATTGTCAATTGATTTTCGAAGTGGTGTCAAGATAATTCACTAGGCCTAGAATACTTTTTTCAACAAATGGTGCAAATGCAACTTGTTATCTATATCCAAAAGAAACAATTTTGACCCCTTCTTTTCCATACCAAAAAACAACTGCAAATAGATGATTGACCTAAATATAAGAGCTAAAGCAGTAATACTTTTAGAAGAAAACCTAGAAGTAAATCTTCATGACTGTTTGTTAGTCAATGATTTCTTTGATCTGACTCTAAAAGCACAAGTAACAAAATAAAAAATTGATAAATTTGATTTCATCAAAATTAAAACCCTTTGCCCTTCAAGATACACACTCAAAAAAGTCAAAAGAAAACCCACAAAAAGTAGGAAATAATTACAAACCATATACTTGATAAGGGAATCAGAATATATAAAGAACACTTATAACTCAACAATAAAAAGATAAATAGTCCAACTAAAAATAGGAAAATGATTTGAATACCCATTTATTCAAACAAGATTTATAAATATTCAATAAACCATGAAAAGATGCTTAAAACCATTAGCCCATTAGGGAAATGTAAATCAAATCTACAATGAAATATCACTTCACACACTAGGATGGCTATGGTAGAAAAGAGAAAATGATAAGCGTTGATGAGAATGTGGAGAAATTGGAATCATCATACATTTTTGCATGTGTGTGTAGAAATATGGCACAGCTGCTTTGGAAAACAGCCTGGCAATTCTTCAAACTGTTAAATATAGAGCTATTATGATCCAGCAATTCCATTCCTAGGTATAAATTCAACAGAAATGAAAACATGCCCGCAAAAATATTTGTACACAAATGGTCATAGCAGCATCTTTCCTAGTAGTCAAAAAGTGGAAACAATCCAAATGGGCACCAACTGATGAATGGATTTCCAAAATTTGGTCTATTCATACAGTGGAATATTATTCAGCAATAAAAAGGAATGGAGTACCAACACCTCCTATAGTCTGGATGAACCTTGAAAACTGTATGCTAAGTGAGAGATGTTAGTTACAAAAGAACACATATTGTATGATTCTATTTATATGAGATGTCCATAACAGGGAACTCTATAGAGACAGTAAATAGATTAGTGGTTCCCTAGGCCTGGGGGTGGGAGGTGGGCAAGGACTACTAATGTCTTTAGGGTTTTTGCAGGGAGGGTGATAAAAATGTTTTAAAATTTCATGGTGGTGATGGTTGCACAACTCCATGAATGTACTAGAAGCCATTGAATTGTAGACTTCAAATAGAATAATAGTGTGTTACATGAACTATATCTTAAAGCTATTAAAACAAGCCATTCTAAAAATTTAAAAAGTAATAGAACATTTCTTAGGAGAAAATTTTGAAGATAAAATCATTTACAAAGGATGATCTAAAATATATACTGAAGATGGACCTTTCTTTGTTTCTTCCTCTGTGTCTTGATTTTTTTTTTTCATTCTGTAGCATTGACCAGAATGAGGAAGAAGGAACAGGAGAGAACTGCTCGTGTGGAAGACCTGGTGAGGGAGGCAGTGTGCGGTGCCCTCTAGGGACATAGTGTCCAAAGCTGGGTTATAAAACATTGTCAGAGTGTGAAAACAGACAGTTAGTGTGAGAAAGAATATCACAAATTCTTTCGACAATTTGTTTAAATCCGAAAACAACAAACTTCTGTCTCAGTCTGTATGAGGGATGGTCACTTGTCACAGACAAGTCACCTTATGTCCTGTGGGAGGCCTGGAGTACTGCACAGTGACAATTGCATTCTTCACTCACTTGTAGCCTACTGCAGTGTATCCCAGATTATGTGGACTTTATCACATCACCCAACTTTAATAAACCCGACCCTCACAGAATGCAGGACCACCTTAAAATGATTCTTGTAGAGAACTCTTCATGTAAGCACAAGTGAATAAATAGAAAGTGATAGTACTGACAATAAACTTTACTAAAAGTGCTCCACTGGAACTATTATAAGGTTAAAACAAGAACAATGTAATTAGGTTTGATAAAAAATTTACCAAGAAAATTTGAAGTTAAAAGGAATCTTATAATATGATATATTGATTTATCTGTTTTTGCTATCAAATAAAATTTATGAATATATGACATGTATTCTATTCATAATTTATAGGTAAACAAATGGAACACATATTTGAAAATCAGAAGCCTTTAGGATATTATTGATAAGATTAATTAAAAATGAAAAATAATTATTACTATGCTTTGTAATGAGATAAGAATTTATCAGGAAAATTTTTATCCTACATAGGGATGCTGGTTAATTGTTCATATAGTACTATATATAACATATAGTATATATATTTAGATGAGTTTACAAAATACAACTGTTCCACATTTGCTTACGTTGTATCTGGTGACAAGTAACAAGTCAAGAGTATGTGATAGAAATTTTGAAAGAGAAAACGGATATTTGATCATTCCCTTCCACCAAGTAAGACTCTTTTTGCAAGTAATAAGAGAAAGTAATGCTTTTCTATAGCAATTAATGTTATGTAGAAAGCATTTTTAAAAATGTATGTTTGAAAATGTTTCCATTATTAGGTAATTTAATACTTAAAATTATGTCAAAGTTCAAAAATAAAAACTAACAGGTGTGTTCCAGGAAAGAAAAGAGGCAGAAAACTTGGAAACAGATATTCTATTCTATGTAAAAATCTTCTAAATGAAGAGTTTTAGTAGGCTTTGAAATTGTGGCAAATACAAAAATCAACATCTTTGAGAGAAACTTTTGCATAATAGGATATAGGGCTGACAAAGCAGGCCCTGATTTAGAGAGCACAGCTATTGATACCCTTCTTCCATCTGGGCACACACCACTTGTTATATGTCTTTTCCATTTATGATCACCAATAAAACCAGATACGGAAATAAACAAAACTTGCATATTGAACTTTAAATGCAATATCACAAAATTGTTACATCAAAGTGTTAATAAACTGTTATAAGTAATGTAGCATATTCGATCACAGTGAGAACTACAGGCATATCCAGAGATACTGCACATTTGGTTCCAACCACTACAATAAAGCCAACATAGCAATGAAGTGAGTCACATAAATTTCTTGGTTCCTTGGTCCATATAAAAGTTATATTTACACTATACTGTACTCTATTAAGTGTGCAATAGCATTTTGTCTAAAAAAACAAGGTACATACCTTAATTGAAAAACATCTTATTGCTAAAAAACGCTAACCATCATCTGAGATTACAGCGAGTCATAATCTTTTTTGCTGAGAGACAGTCTTGCCTGAATGTTCATGGGCTGCTGACCGATCACAGTGGTGGTTGCTGATGTTTGGGGTGGCTGTGGCAATTTCTTAAGATAAAATAACAACAAAGTTTGCTGCATTGATTAACTTTTTCTTTCACGAATGGTTGCTCTGTATCACGCGATGCTGTTTGATAGCATTTTACCCACAGTAGAACTTCTTTCAAAATTGGAGTCAATCCTCTCAAACTCTGCTGCTGCTTTATTGACTAAGTTTATGTGATATACCAAGCCCTTTGTTGTCATTTCAACAATCTTCACAGCATGTTCACTAGGAGTACCTTCCATTTCAAGAAACCGCTTTCTTTGTTCATCTGTAAGAAGCAACTCCTCCTTAGTCACAATTTTATTCTGAGATTGTAGCAATTCAGTCACATCTTCAGGCACTGCTTCTAATTCTAATTCTCTTGCTTTCCACCACATCCACAGGTACTTCCTCCACTAATTACCAAAATGTGACACAGAAACACAAAGTGAGCAAATGCTGTTGTAAAAACGGTGCCAATAGACTTGCTTGATGCAGGGTTGCCACAAACCTTCAATTTGTAAACAATAGCTATTATCTGCAAAGCGCTATAAAGCAAAGCACGATAAAATGAGGTATGACTCTATACAGATTTTAAAACATTAATAAATATCATTAAATTAATATATACAGTCATGCAACGCTTAACAAAAGGGATATGTTCTGAGAAAAGTTTCATTAGGTGATTTCTTTGTTGTACAAACACCATAGAGTGTACTTGCACAAACCTAGATGGTATAGCCTACTATTCACCTGGGCTAAATGGTACTAATATTATGGGACCACTGTCGTACATGTGGTCCGTCTTTGACCCAAAACATTGTTATGCAGCACATGACTGTAATCCAGCCTGATCTTGTCCATTGTTTCTCTATGTCTGAGATACCCATAATATATTAGTACTATAGGGGAGGAAGACATCTCCTCTACTAACTGTGGGTTCTTCTGACCGGAGAACGAATTAAATTCACATGAGACAGAATAGCAGGAGAAAATTAAACAAAGCTTTATAACATGTATACATGGGAGAGGTCAGGCAAGCTGAGCAACTTGCCAAAATGGCTGAAGTCCCCACTTAAATATCATATCCAGCTAAAGACAAAGGAGGATGTTGGGGGTGGGGGGAGTCAGTTACAGGAGGTTACCAGACAAGCACAATAAACAAATGCAGATTTAAGTCCTTGCCTTCCCCATTGATTAAGAGTTTCTAGAGATAAGGTCATCCCCCCTTCTTCCTGGTAGAGAGGGAGATATCTTTACAGGTGGAGATTTCCTTTACAATGTAAATGTCTCCTAACAAAGGGCAAGTAAATTCTACTTTTCAGTTGCTTTCCTGTCTGCAAAGTAACCAGCCTCAAATAATCATCATACCAAAGAGACATATCTTGGGGTGGCCAATTCCAGGCCCCCACAGTACAGAAATAACAATGTTTATAATTAAATATCTATAATTTATGCATATAAAAATACAAAACCGAGTGTGGTAGACTACATTTATTATCTCCAAATATTCACTGTCCCTCCCAGTTGACCAACCTTTGCTATGTGATATGCCTGTTGATATCAACCTTTGCAATGTGATTTTGGACAATGAAATATGAGTGGAGTTACACGTAAAAAAATTTTAAAATTCAATAAGACAAGTGTATTTGTTTCCTAAGGCTGCTATAAGAAATTACCACAAACTGGTAGCTTAAAACAAGAGTCATTTATTCTCTCCTAATTCTAGAAGGCGGAAATTTGAAATCAAGGCGTCATCAGGGTTAGTTCCTTCTGGAGGCTCTGAAGAAGGAACCGTCCCAAGCCTCTAGCTTAGATTCTGGTGGTTGATGATGGCCCTTTCCATCACTCCAATTCCCACACCATTTTCACATAACCTTCTACTCTGTGTGTGTCTCTATCCTCTCCTCTTACTGTGAAGACACCAGTCCTCGGATTTAGGGCATCTAAATCCAAGATGATTTCATCTTGAGATTCTTAACTAATTTATATCTGCAAAGACACTTTTTCTAAATAAAGTCACATTCTGAGGTTCTGGGTAGACAATAATTTTGGAAAGGACCCTACTGTATTCAATCTAATAACAGTAAGTAGCCTTTATTAGCTTGCTTGGGTATCCATAACAAAATACTAAAGACTGGCTGGCTTAAACAACAGAAATTAGCTTCTTCATAGTTTTTGAGGCTAGAAGTTCATGACCAAGGTGTCTGCAGATTTGGTATCTTCTAAGATCTCTCTCCTTGCCTTCCAGGTGGCTGCCTTCTCACTGTGTCCTCACATGGTAGTCCCTATTCCTGTGTTTGTGTCCTAATCTCTTCTTATAAGGATATCAGTCATCCCGGGTTAGGACTGACCATCATGACCTCATTTAACCTTAAATAAAGGTTTGTAAAGACCTGATCACCAATACAGTCACATTCTGAGGTACTGGGGGTTAGGATTTCAATATATAAATTTTCGGGGGATACACAATTCAGCCCATAACATAACCTAAGAAAAATGAGCAAAGAAATTGAACAGACACTTGAAGAAATAAAGATATACTAGTATCCAATAAACATAAAAAATAATCAGTGTCAGTAGTCGTTAGGAAAATGTATATTAAATCCTAATAAAGGGAACTTATTGATTTAGTTCTAACATATAAAGAACTTAGAAAAATGTCATTCCTATCCTAAAACAAGAGAAAACTGAACAAACAAGAAATCAACCTTTTTTTTTTTTTTTTTTGGATGAGGGAAGATTGGCCCTGAGCTAACATCTGTGCCAATCTTCCTCTGTTTTGTAGGTGGGATGCCACCATAGCATGGCTTGATGAGCAGTGTGTAGGTCTGCACCTGGGATCTGAACCCACAAACCCCATGACACCAAAGCAGAATGTGCAGACTTAACAACTATGCCACTGGACTGGCCTATCCATGACTTTTCTCAAATACATCAGAGAACTGAGGTTATAGGGCAAACTGCTGTTAGGAAATGTTGAGAAAAAGGTGAATCCAAATACTCACAGCTGAGAGTTGCTTACGGGAAGCAGAAGCAGAAGTTGCTGGAATCACAAACTGGTAGAAACATCCAAATGGTCATTTTGATGGATTGATCAGATTGAGTGTGGGCTAGCATAAGAGTGAGAAACTCCTAGAGACCTCAGTCTTAGGGGGGCCCAACATTTGGGACTTTTGCCTCCAGGAGCCCAATGTGGTTTTCACATTAAAGATCTGAAAAAAGATCCTCTCATTTATTGTTCCAGCAGGGGCAGGGGAAGAGTAATTGTTATGAATAGCCTGCTACCTTCTCCATAAACAGGGGATACTCTCCGGAGGGAAAGACTTATGTTACTTAGGGGAAAGGATCTTCTCCCATTCAAGTCTCTTTTAGCCTTCTTGTCTCACCTAAGGATGGGGGAAAAAAGGACAAAGAGCACTGGAAAAATACATGAGAATGTCAGATCACAGAGAAATGCTCACTCAAAGACTGAGATTTCATTATGAAATTACAGAAAGCTTACTCTTTCCCTCAACTTATCCCCACACCAATAGGGCCTTAATACAATAGTCGATTCCAGTAAACAGGGCTGCAAGATGTAGATTCTATCTGAGAAGGAGTTCTTAGGGAAGCACAATAACAATGGGGGAGACGTAAGCAAGGCCATCACAGGAATACGAAGTTTCTGGCACTGTCCACATTATAGCAAACATTAAGCACAATCCAACTCTTACTCAGATTGACATAGGTCTTCACACTAAGCTCTTATCTACCTCAATTCCTATTACCTGATGCAACAGAATATCTTTTCCAATTATATATTTAAGGACTAGGGCAATTACACCAAAAGACTCCAGGCCTCAATGCTATAAACATTGTCCTTTGAGTATCTAAAGAATCACAGACTTGGAACCATGGAAAAAACCATGCATAGTATCTGAACCATTTTGAATTAAAATCCTGATTCCACTACAATTTTATGAACTTATGCATTGAGATGATAAATGGTCACTGGCCTCCCTATAAAGGGGAGCAGGATTTGCCACTCCAAAATATGCCTCTTTGGCATAAGCATTATCTTGAGCTGGTTATTTTTAAGAAACTGCAGATGCAAGAAAACCTCTGCAAACCAAGTAGAAGTTACCCTTTCGCAAGAGACATTTATGTTTATAAGGGAAATCGTTGTCATTTGTGAGGGTGTCTCTCTCTCTGTACCAGGAAGAGAAAGATGACTAAATCTCTAGAAACTTCTATCAATGGAGAAGGCACTGACAAATCTGCGTAACAACCTTACCTTTATTACTTGTTATTGTGCTTTGCCTGGTAACCTCACATTAACAGGCCTCCCTCGACCCCCAACACCTTTCTTTTGTCCTTAGCTGAAGATGGTATTTAAGGTGGTGGCTTGGGCCTTTCTGGGGAGTCACTGAATTTTCTTGGGTATCTCCCATGTATACAGGAGGCACACATGTTATTAAATTTTTGCTTGTTTTTCTCTTGTTAATCTGACTTCTTCTTATAAGAGGGTCTCAGCCAAGAACCTAGAAGGGTAGAGAGAAAATTATTTCCCCTCAACACACACTTATATATACTATGTTTCAACAAACTGTGTTAGCATTTTAACATTCCTGTTTTTAGCTTAATGATGAAAGCATGTCTTAATTGTTGGATATCTTCATTATTTGTTGCTTTTTTGTTTGGCAATAGAAATTATAATAAAAGATAAATATTTCCTAACCTTGCTATTGTTGGCTCTCTCTCCTCGTAGTTATTCTCTCCTTAAAGTATTAGTATGTTATTCTACCCTCGTAGTTACAAAATCTACCAGTTCAAACATGTACTAAGCTGTGTTCATTTTCTTAACCAATGAATTTCTTTTCAAAGGATGCAAATCTATGCACATCTCAGAAAATGATGTGCCCGTTATGACTAAATCACTTGCAAAACTGAGGCCTCCAATTAGATGTGAAACAATAAATAGTCTACAGTTGTGAACATTCCTAAGCCCTTAGCCTCAGCAAGAGAAAACAATGGAAGGTTCTCCCAAAAAGCTACAGAGCATTTCCCTGAATGGATGCCTTCTCATTACACATGCTTACGACTGGCCCAAACTTCATCATCAAATCTTTTCAGACTCCGTGTTCTTTAAATTGGACTATCATTCAAATCTAGAAACTCTATCCCCACAAGTGCAGAACAGCTCATTCCCATCCAACAGGCAGCAGAGAAGTGGAGACAGACTGTAGACTGTCAACTCGGATGTATTTTATACTTGGCAGAGTTTTAAATGTTGCAGCTTTTGTAAAAGTTTCTTAGTATTTCCAATCTTTTATTTTAAAACCACAGATTCCTGGATCTTACGTTAGGAATCCAGACCTGGAAATAGAATCAGCATCTCAAAGGGAAAGGTCTTATATTTTTAAGCCACACAGGGGAAACTAATGAAGCCTGTTAATGGACTGGTGCTAAGAATCTCTGTTCTGTACCCACCCCAGCAGCGCGTCCTTGTCAGAAGGCAATTTCCCCACCCGTGGATGGAAATCTATGACACATTGACCTCCCTCTCAGGAAACAGTCAATTCCCCTACTCTCCTCTTTGATCTTTTTGTTAATTATGTATCAGTGAAATATTCCATCATATAAATTTCTGATTGTTACTTATGCAGTTATGAAAACTTTGTCCTGAATAAATGTGTATGGCACTCATAACTCTTTTTACTAAATAATTGGGCCAAATACAAATGTAACTAAATTTCATAAAATTCCTATGGGGAAAAGTAGTTATATGCGATCTTTCTTTTTATTTCTAGAACAGTAACAAAATATCACAGTGCAAAATAAAAGGGAATTTAGAAGAAATAAAAAGCATTTAAATTTAACTAGATGCTTTATCTATGGCCTAGGGAAAAAAATGTATTTGAAATTAAATAGATTTTTTAATCCCGCATTTTTTTCACTTTTACCTACCAGAGAGGATTTATTACAGATAATAATTCCTTACAGTTATATAGCATATTTCACTTTTCAAAGTGCTTCCCATGAATTATTTAATTTCTCAGAGGTCAATGTACATCTCATCTATGTTGAATTTTGTTATCTGAATGCCCTTCAGATGCTTCAGGACTTGGGTCTTCACCCCTGCTATTCTGGAAGTTTCGAACGCTTTTGGTTTCTCCTTCCCCTTCTGTGTTCAGCTAGGTCTTACTCTTGCTCCAGTTCCTTTCCTAGAAATGGTCTCTTCAAGGAAGGCTTGCTTACTCCTGCATCTAATTAAGAACCTTTTGTATTTTGTTCTACAAAATGGTGAATCAGACTTTATAGCACCTGGTTCTTGTAAAACATTTAATTTTCCAGTCCCTGGTCAGTCTTCACCAATGGACTATAAGTTCTTTATAAACTGAGACAGAGACGTGTTCACCATCTGTCCCAGCATTAAGTCAGGCATCTAGAAGTATTCTATAAAAGTCTGTTGAATAAATATTAATGAATGAACATACATTAACATCCCCTTTGAAGCTAAGTATAAACCGAGTCTCAGTGAAGTAAAGATGTTAGTGTAAGGCAATATAGCAACCATACAGCAGTTCCTGTTTATCCACAGTTTTGCTTTCCACAATTTCAGTTACCCATGGTCAACTGCAGTCCAAAAACATTAAATGAAAGATTCCAGAAATAAGCAATTCATAAGCTTTAAATTATGTGCCATTCTGAGTATCATGATGAAATCTCACGCTGTCCTGCTCCATCCTGCCCAGGATGTGACTCATCCCTTTGTCCAGCCTATCCACGCTGTATATACTATCTGCCCGCCACCGGCCCGTTAGTCACTTAGTAGCTGTTTTGGTTAACAGATCACCTGTAGCGATATTGTAGTGCTTGTGTTGAAGTAACCCTCGTTTTACCTAATAAAGGCCCCAAAGCACAAGCAAAGTGACGCTGCCAATTCAGATATGCCAAAGAGAAACCGTAAAGTGCTTCCTTTAGGGGAAAATTCTTGACTCAATACAGAAAAAAAAAATCATATGCTGAGGTTGCCAAGATCTACAGTAACTTTTATTATAGTATCGTGTTATAATCGTTCTATTTTATTATTAGTTATTATTATTAATCA
Source organism: Equus quagga (assembly GCF_021613505.1). Lineage (NCBI taxonomy): Eukaryota > Metazoa > Chordata > Mammalia > Perissodactyla > Equidae > Equus > Equus quagga. Next base: position 110,631,757 of record NC_060269.1, on the reverse strand, counting down.
CTTACTGTGCCTAATTTATAAATTAGACTTTATCATAGGTATGTACGTGTAGGAAAAAACATGGTATATATAGGGTTCAGTACTATCCATGATTTTGGAATGTATCCCCCACAGATAAGGCGGGAATACTGCACAGCTCAAATAGAAATTCCCTGAGGGGCCAGCCTGGTGGTGTAGTGGTTAAGTTCATGTGCTCTGCTTTATTGGCCTGGAGTTTGCTGGTTCGGATCCTGGGCGAGGACCTACATACTGCTCATCAAGCCATGCTGACAAGAAGAACTAGAATGACTTACAACTAGGATATACAACTATGTACTGGGACTTTGGAGAGAAACAAAAAAGGGAGGAGGAAGATTGGCAGCAGATAATAGCTCAGGGCCAATCTTCCTCACCAAAAAAAAAAAAAAAAAACCCTGAAAGAGTTTTCCAAAGGAGAGAGATGCTTCTTTATTTAAGATTTATTCTGAGTGCACTGGAGAGAGTAAGAACACATATTATCATCTCAATTTTGCAAAAGAGGAAACTCTGACAGGGATACAAAGTGACTGGTTGAAGTGTTTTAGTATGGGTTTCCCAAAAGCAAAACCTGAGATAAAGATTGGGTATAGGTATGTAGAAATTCTAGGGATTACCTCTATCAATCATTTTGTGTGTAGTCCCTGAGAATATGATGTAGTAAGTCTGCAATTACATTGCTTATCATTTTAGTAACAAAAATGAAAATCATGGTATATGACGTTGATCAAGCACTTTTTATGTGACAGGCACTGTGTGAGGCCATTTTAATGGATTATCTCATTTAATTTCACAATAACCTTATGGAGTAGTTAATATTATCATCCTCACTTTCTAGAAGAGGAAACTGAAGCTTAAAAGACTTGGTTTATGATGGATAGTAGTACATGGTCTGAAATCTGACAGTTTTGGATACAATCCCTATTTTCACAGTTGCTGAATATATGATTTAATAAGCCTCAATTTTCATATCTATGAAAAGGGAGTATAATAGTAAGCATCTGCTAGGTTTGTCTGGATGATTAAATGCAGTAAAGTATGTAACATGTGTCTGGCTTATGGAACGTTCTATTAAAAAGAGCTCTTATTGAAGGCTTACTTTTTCTCCAGATTACAAGGTCCATGAAGGCAGGAGCTGTGTCTGCTTTGTCTCTTCTTCTCAGTGCACGGCAAACTCTTTAACCTTGTTAAATGGCTGAATGATAGAAATTTCTTATCCAAAGTCATTTAATATGCGTTGAAGTAAAAACTGAAACAAGTCTCAGGCCATAATTCATGCTCTGAAACCATTTGGCTCCACGATTCTTAAAATAGCATTGTGCCTGTTAAACATATAATTTATAATCATAAATGAGTTATAATAACACTGGTTCATAGAAAATTCTCTTTACAGTCCCAACCTGGGATGCTAAGTACACAATTCCCTTCAGAACAGTTTAAATCCCAAGACAGTCTTGAGATGTTCTATTTTCTCTTTTCCTTCTTCCCTCCTTACTTCTACTCTTTCCTCAAAAAAAGATACTAAAAAAATTTTTTTTCACTGCCACTGTTTATTGATGTCTCCTTTCTCTGGCTCTTCACAGAAGAAAACACAAGTTTACAGAATTTTTCTCAATATGATCCATTAATGCAGCATCATTTCTATTTCTCAGGTTTGGTTGGTTGGAGGATGCAGGAGAGGTGGGACAAGCGGTTAATTTACTACCTGAGAAACTCTATAGCAATGGAAAACCTCCTCCCACGTCCACTGACACCAGGATTGAAAATAACAAAGCTGCATATAGATGTGAATGTTAGGACTTTGCCCATAAAAGACAAAAAAAAACCAAAAAAACAAAAAATAAAAATGGTGCAGCCGCATTTCAGAGTAAAATTAGTTCTCTAGACTCTACTGGGCCATTTATGACAACAACAGTCCTCCATAGAAGCTCTGGAATGAAGAGGAGGATGGAGTTTGGGAGAGGATGAGGAGGATGAAGATGAGGCAGAGGCTGGAACCGTGATAGTGACTTAGGCAGGTAAATCTCTCAGTTCTGAGAGGTCAGATCAACACTGAGCAAGGTACAAAGACCAGGTGTGGGGTTCAGGCAGTCCTTGCTAATCATGTGGCTTAGGGCAAAAGGAAGGAAAACCTGATGTGATAAGAGCAGAAGAGAAGCGGTAGCCCTATACCTATTGCATCTTTCCAATGAAGTTGTTATCTGGTGGCGATAATGTATTTTGTGCAGTTGTATACCAGACAGGAACCCATAGATGTTGATGGATAGCACATTTGCTCAAACTTACACATTTTAAAGTGCTCTGATTATGAAAGTTCATCTTCTTATCATTGTCAACAGGTCGTTTCTGATCTACAAAGTTGCTTCATGATCAAACCAGGTTTTGATTTGTGATCTTGAAGTAACGGAGTAAATTTCCTATAATGAATAATTGATATGATCTTGCTCCAAAGCTTGCAATTGGGTACAATCTTAGTGCGAACTACGTTATATTTCAGCTACCTTTGAAATGCTTTTCCTTTCTTTATCTGTGTGCAATTAACTAAATGATAATGAAGCTAAACATGTGTAGAGAAAAGAGATTTCCTCTTTTGTTGAGAAAATTCCCAGCAGGTTTGCCAATAGAAACTTTGTAATTCAAGGCCTTAAGCTGGAGGAGTAAGGGAGAAATAAGATGTGTGTTGTGTGTTTTTACCAACAATCTTACAAATGGTTTTAAATGTAATTACTATAATCTAGCAATGGCTGGTTTAAAAAGAGTTTTCATAGTAAAACTGTCGTTTTTTTTATCATGTCAAAGTAAAGAAAAATTGAAAAGCCAACTACCAATAAATTGCTAATGTATGAAAAGGAATTTAGAAATATGTATGCTGCAATGAAAGGTTGATCTAAATGGCCTTTTGATTAGCTGGCACTCTTGCAATAACCTTTATAAAGTCCTCAGAACTCTTCAGTCAATGAATTTATCCATAGAGGTAGATATGACTTTGAAGTGTTAAATCTGCCCATTAGATAAAAGGAAGAAGCAATTATTGGAATCTGGTTGTTTGAATATGTGATTCAGAGCCTAATAAAAGCTGTTCATTACCCACAGGATGTGTGATGCAGAGCATTCAAAAAGCTCTTCATTACTCAGAGAATACCTTCCGTGGCCTTGCGGTTTGACTTTTCTACTTTTTAACCCAAATTGCACCGGGGGCCTGCGTTCATCCAGAATAGTCAATTCCTAATGTCATCCTACAGTGATCGAAGGCCAACCGTGATACAATTTCATGGGTCCCCATGGTACTTCAGTGATGCATGTGCAAATAACCTTTTGTATTTCTGTGGCACCATTCCCCCAAGGAGCTCAACGGACTTAACAGAGCTCCTAAATCCTCCCAACATCACCTTTGAGGTGAGAGTAGAGATCCCTGATCACATAATTCACATGCAGTTAAATATGCTCCAGGCTAAGTCCTGTCTCTCATAAAGCAACTAGATACAATAAAGCCTCTTAGAAGCTTTATAGTACTGACCATTAATACAGGTATTGATGGATTTGCTCAGTAACTATCTATTGAAACCTATGTGTGAAATACTGTGTTTGACATACTTATTGAATCACTATGCTCTGACACTATAACAGTAGCTGCCACTTATTGAGTATCTATCTTGAGTGATTCATCCGACTAAATGCTTTTTATGCGTTTCTTGTAATTCCTCACAATAAACATCCAAGATAAAGTTATGTATGAGAAACCTCAAGTTTTCTCACAGTTGGCTACCCGAATTCACATAGTTGGAAAGCCTTGTTGGTGCTGGCACTCCAACTCCACTACATTTGACTCTAGAATTGTTCTCTTATCATTATGTTAACTAGTTCTCTATTGACGGAAAAAGTCACCTATCCCCAATTAAGATTGTCATTCCAGCCGACGAAACTCATTTTCTCAAAGTCCTTTGGAAAATAATAATAAGCACATCATAGAACATTAATGCTGAAAAAAAAATTAGATTGATTTAATTCTTTTAGGAATGAGGTAAAAAAGACTAACAAGATAAATCAAAGGTACTACCTCCTGCATATATGATATCTTACTTATAGATAATTGATTGATTGGTAGATCGATAGATTTTACTAATGCTATCTTGCTTCTTATGTTACTTGGCAATCGCAATAAAATTCAGATTTACCTGTGTCTTTCACATATCTATATGAATATTATCTATCTATCTGTCTATCTATGTATCTATCCATCTATCTAGATTTGTTAGAGGTGGTTATTATCTGTGCAGGGACTTTGAACATGAGTTTAACTATTTTAAAGTGTATAGTAACAACCATAGCAGATTGGGACCTGTTCATGACACCGGTATCGGGGAATAGGAGTTTATGATTGTGTGACTTTAGTATTTCCAGTGAGCTACATAAAGACAATAGAAGTTATTAGTCCTCATTTAAGTCACTGACTATGAATAAAAATCATGAAAATCTTTGACTATTCTCTCTAAAATTAGTTCACTTTCATATTATCTCAGTGCAGGTAGAATGGAGTTTAGATTTAATTAACATCAAATAAATTTAAATATCTCAGCCAAGTAAGTATTTTTGAATCAATACTAGATACTCAGGTTTTGTAGATAATTTTTTATAATTATCATGTACATGCTGCATGTATAGATTATCATGTGCACAATAAATATTAGTACAAAAATTGTTTTAAATCACCTGATTATACTTAATGGCTTAAGAAACTTCCAGATTCAAGTGCTATCCAAACAGAGTTTATGATGACAATTTAATGCAAGACCCATCTCTGAAATACAGGAGGGATTCCACTAGGCTTATTAACTCTAAGTATTGCCACCCTAACCTAAATGACAGAATAAAATATAAAAGTGGTGTTCTGGCCAACATTGTGAAATACTAGTAACTACACAATATGGTAATTATACAGATTTCAGTAAGTATAAACTATCTTGCTTCTTAAATTACTCGACAATTGAAATAAAACTCAGGTTTACCTGAATATGTATCTATCTATCTTCTACCTGTTTTAAGATGTTGCTAAATGCAATTTTGGTTTTTTACTGTGAATTTAGCATTTATTCTCTAGGACTACAATTTTTTCCTAGCTTTGTTTGTGTCTTTGTTATAATTAGCATGGAGATTATAATATCCATATTGAGATGTGAAATGTATAAAGAAAGCTTATTGTTTTATAAATTAACTTAATCTCTATTTAAAATGCCTAGTCAATTTGATGACAGAAAATATAGTCTTTGTTAATTTCATGTAATCTCTCTGAATTCAGGATTTTTCTTCCTGTTTTATTTTTGTGGGGTGGCATCTAGGTTTAAGGTGTTAGGTCATTAAAATGAAGAGTCATCTGCCATTGGTTGATGTCAGTCTATGCTGACATTTGTTAAAATTACATTATCCATCTGGTTCATGGCTATCCTCAGACTTTCCCATTGGTATCCATAGGGATATACATGTTGCCAGTTGTATGGTCCATGCTGTTTTCTACTGCAGTAAATTCTCATCACAGTCAATGGATATTTTTGGCTCTCCTTTCCTTCTTAATAAACTTATAAATATTTCTCAGAGAAACAGAAGAATTTAGCTATCTTCTAGGATGAGGGGGTCCAGAAAATATTTGATGGGATGCCTCAGACGCAATTTACAGCATGCCTAATTTTCTTCTAATACACCACGTTGGGTAGCAGTGGGTGTTATGTTTAATTTTATGTGTCAACTTGACTGGCCTAAGGGATTCCCAGATAACTAATAAAGCATTATTTCTAGGGGTGTCTATGAGGGTGTTCCTGGAAAGGATTAGCATTTGATTCAGTAGACTGAGTAAAGAGACTCACTCTCACCAATGTGGGCAGGTATCACCCAATACTTTGGGGGCCTGAAGAAATGAAAAGGCTAAGGAAAGGCAAATCCTTTCTCTCTTTTTGAGCTGGGACATCCATCTTCTGCTGTCCTTGGACATCAGAACTTCTGGTTCTCAAGCCTTTGAACTCTGGGACTTACATGAGTAGCCCTCTGGTTCTCAGGTCTTTGACCTCAGTCTGAGAGTTTCACCATTGGCTCCCCGTCGTTCTCAGGCCTTTGGACTTGGATTAAATTTTACCACCAGTCTTCCTGGTTCTCCAGCTTGCAGGTGGCAGATTGTGGAACTTCTCTGCCTGAAAATGACAAAACATTGATGAAAGAAGTAAAAGATGATCTAAATAAATTGAAGGATATACCTTGTTGATGGATTGCAAAACTCAATATTGTTAAGATGTCAATACTCTCCAATTTTGTTTATAGACTCACTGTAATCCCAATGAAAATCCCACCATTGTTTTCTGGATCTACAGATAAGTTGACCCTAAAAGTTACACGGAAAAGCCAAGGTATTATAAAGCCAAAACAATTCTAAAAAAAGAAGAACAAAGTCAGAGAACTCACATTGCCTGGTTTTAAAAATTACCATATAGCTGCAGTAATCAAGACAGTGTGGTATTGGTGATAGGACAGACATAGATCAATGGAATAGAAGAGACAGCCCAGGAATAGACTCACACAAATACAGTCAATTGGCCTATTGATTTTTGACAAAGATGCAAAATCATTTCAATGTATAATGCTTGTCTTTTCAACAAATGATGCTGGAACAATTGTATATATCTACATGCAAAAACAAAGAACTTCAAAAAATGAACCTAAAATTTATTTTGCTAAAAAGATGCCAGGCTCAAAGGGCTACATGTTATAGGAATTATTTCACATGACATTCATGAAAAAGCAAAATTATATGGATGAGAAGCAAATCAGTGGTTACCAGGGGTTGGGGTATTGGGGAGTAGTTGACTAAAAGAGAAAGCACAGGCTAATTTTTAGGGTGATGAAACGATTCTCTGTGATTCTGAGGTGGTGGACCCATGATTCTATAAATTTTCGAAACCCTGCAGAACTGTACGTTGCAAAGAATTAACTTTAATGTATACAAATTTAAAATAAATCAACCAGGAGTTCAGAGATCTCAGGATAGAATGCGGGCTGTAACAAAAGAATCTAGTTGTACTACAAATATAGAGCATAACCACACTTAAGGGGGTGAGTAAAAATGGGAACTGACCTAAGTAACTTTAAAAAATGGTGTTGCAATGAAAACTGTAAAATTAGAGACAAAAGGAACGGTTCGCAAACACTATATTCTAGTTGCTAAAGCTGTTTCTCACAGGGGTGTGGGTTAACAATTTTGAAATTCCTTTACATGTACAGTGGAGTTGAACAAACAAGTAAATGGCTGGTGGGTGGTGGATGGTGAGTGGCTGGAGCCAGCTTTCTCCCTGTTGGACAGAAAAGTTACAGATAAGCATGGGGGAAGACGGTAATGAACTGTGTTCTACTGAATTTGAGTCGGAGACATCAGTATGGACTCTTTTTAGCTTAACATAAATACATGAAATATATATAACACAGATAAATTGATAATGGAATAATTATAAATATGTGTTTATACATGGGTTAGAATATATACATGTACTTCCCAGCTGTGTCCACCGAGAGGGCATAGAGTATCGACACTCCAGCAGCTAGCAGCACAGCCAGCACTTGGTTTCTAATACGCCAATAAATACTCTGAATAAACACTAATTCTCCAATAAAAGGAACAAAGACTTCTTGGAAGAATGGCTGATTTAGAACTGGGACAGAGAAACAAAAAGATGAGGTTGGAGCATCTTTTAATGCATTTCATAAGAATTATAGATTAAACTTATCTGAGGTTTTGAGGTCAGACGTGAAAAACATTTTCTAAGTAGTTAATTGAACATCTGAAGTACATTAATTTTTTTCTAGACACTGGTACAGTTGACAACCTTGGACTGATTCACGGGTTGGTTTGTTTTCATTCTGATAATGAAGAATTTTAGCATCATCACTGTAACGTTGGTCACAGGAATGTTAACTACACAGATAATAGTTCATTTAGCTATTTTTTTATTTATTAGATATCACCTTAGATTATATCTTAGAGAATAAGACCCTGTACAATTAGCAAAAATGTCTTTATTTGCTTTATAACACCTTGTACTTCAGCTATGTAGGTGACCTCTCTGTACTGTAGTTGACAAATCTTCATCAACAGAGTGCAAAGTTTGCTACACAGAAAGGGTCCATGTCTGTCAATTAATTCCTAGTGACTGGCTCAGTTCTGAGCACATAGGTTACAATTCAAAAAATATTTTTTAATGAATTAATCTCTAATAGTTCAAAATGTACATGTGTTGATATACAGAAGAATGTGGCATTATTTACTTTGATCACACTTAGATATCAATTAATTCCTCACATGAGGTGAACAAAATTAAAACTATATTAATAAAAAACATTTCAATGTCACAATATTGCTACTTTTAGATGTCCTTCAGAACATTTCTATAAATAGGGTCTCATATGGTGTTCAATTAGAAGATCTCCTCTGAGAACACAAGTCATATTCCAGCAACCAGGTTCCCTTCTGCGCTACTAAGTGAGGGACGTGAACACTCTTCTTGTGAAATATTGGCTGCCTTAGTCCTCCCTATGTTAGTAATCCAGAATTAAACATTCCTTTCTTTTTCTTTGAAAAAATATTTTCCAGGTACATTGGGAAAATGCAATGTATTCTTCCCATTGAATACTTGTGGGTTTATTATGGTGAGTATTCTAATAATCAAAGGAAAATGGTAATAGTGGAAACCATGTAAGAAGGAGTGGAAGTCTCAAAACTGATGAGGACGTAACTGATAACATTTTATACGTAATTGCTTTTATTAAGTTTGACTCACAAATGAGTCTTTCCAGTGTCAGCAAAAACAGAAAGTGCATATTTGAAGCTTCATGAGAATAATGGATCTTTAAAAGTAATCATAATAATGATTACTATTAATAATACCCACAGCAATAATAGCCATTAATATCTATTATGAATGCCCTATGTATGTCAGCAACTATGCAAGAAACATTACCTGCAGTTTCTTTAAATCGATGTAGCTTTTCAGAGTCACAGATAATTGCGTTTGTTTTATGGTTGAGATTGCCAAGGAAGAGATCTTGTGAAAGAAAACACAGAGGCTAGGGACAGAACTTGGAGAATCTCAAAAACTATAGCACAGAAACAAAAGATGCATCGGAGAATGACAATGAGAAAAGAAAATCTAAAATGCTATAGACAGTTCAGCCTCTCAGAAGTTATGAGAACAGATTCACGAAGGTTTGCCTAACTGTTAAATGGAACCAAGAAGTAAAGGCAGGTGTGAAGGGGCGGAGATTAAGGACCATGACTCAAACAGAAGAATGGCGCAGCCTGTGGCAAATTCAGATGGCTACACGTGATGATAATAGGGATGGGAAGCTCTTTGAAGAAGTTTCCCGACAGAAAGAGGGAGGGAAATTTTATCTTATTTGGAAAGTGGAAGTAAGGAGGGAAAGTATTTTACACTGTGACAGGAATTTATGAGTGTGATTTTTAAAAGGGTCATGGGCAAGAAAAGTTAAGTTAGTGGAAGGCGAAGGCTCCCTGTCTTTGGATCCAACCCACAGTAGACTCTCAGTAATTATTTGTCAAATAAAAACCTATATAAAAATTAATTTAGCAAGATTCCCCAGAAGGAGATAAAAAAATAAAATCAAGAAAATAGGTGAGGAGGCTAACCTTGGAAAAACATAGAAGCACTATTTTCTATAACTCATGTTCAAATATCTGCTAAGAGCTAGAGAAAATAGCCACTTAGAGAGGAAAAGGAATAAGGGAATTTGAAGTTCTTATTGATAGGACTTACCTCTCAGGAAAACAGAAAGCTAGGTGTCTGAAGAAAGTGGGGTCATGGCGGTGGGCTAACTAAGGGCTTGGGAAGAGTGAAAAATTGGCCATAGGTACAGTGGCCCTCTGGAAAATTGAATAGGCAAGGAAGAAGAGCTGAAATATTCATGAAAATTACACGACATATGGGAATATCTAAGCAAATTCAACACCAGAAATTAGCATACACACTAGAGGAGATCAGAAAAATACTAGATGAAGAACCAGGGGACAAGCCTGTGTCAGCACACTCATCTAGGACACAATTTTCCTAAAATGTCTTCGGGCCTAACTGAATTAAAATCACCTGAGGGGCTTGTTAAAAATGCAAATTGTTTGGCCTCAAAGCAGTCCTTCTAAATCAGAAACTCTGCAGGTGGGCCCCGTAATCTGTAATTTAACAACTCCTAGGGTAAAATTTATGCACATTAAAATGATACACTACTTAAGGGGAGAAGAGAGGGAGAGAGAGAGTGCAAGAGAATAAAGGAGTGCAAGAGACCATGAAGGCACTTGTGGCTGCAATTAGCTGGAAGCCCACCATAAAAAGGCATGTAGAAGATATCCTTTCTTTCTTAATCACTGTGGTGTGGGAGATACAGTTCTGATATATCTGAAGAACTGAAACTTTCCATTACTTTAGGCTTAGTTAGGGACCCAAGTCTAATTTTGTTACATCTATGGGAGTCTACAATTATCACAATGGCTGTGAAACAGGGAATTTTTAGGAAACCCTCCCTCCATAGGACTGGAAACTTCCTGTCCCTCTATGTAAATATTTTCTTTCTTATGGAAATAAAATTATTAATACATTTGTAATTATTATTCCTAAACAAGGCATCACAGTATCACTTTTCCCTTGATCTGTAAGCTGCCCCCATGTTTTCATTTTGCAATGAGGAAGTTTGCATGTACATATTTCTATATTCCTTCCTTTTGTTCAGAATCCTGTAGCCTCATTCTGTTAAATACGGTAATCATTAATCTATTTAGAAAAAGGTTGGTATTTTTGTCTCGCCTGAGACTTTGCCTATTGCCAGTGCTAATGGGATTAATCCATTGGGCTGAGAAGATTTCATCATCAAGAAATCATCACCTTCCCCCTCAGCCTCAGGAAAGTTTATTTATAGGGATAAGAAGATTACCTATAATTCTTGGGGAATACAACCTATATGCCTACAGGGGATTATCTGTAGGCTGCAGCTATTTTGTACTCCTTTATCCTCATCACCTGTCTACCCCAATCTTAGCACAAAGGATGCTCTCCATTTGAAATCAGACAGCTACAAGCTACACGGATGACTGTTAATGTTGTTGGATACTGGTTTGAATATGGAAAAAATGGCATGGAGAACCCCTCAACTGATTTCTCTTTCTTGATTTTCTAAAATTCCCCACTCATTGAAATTAAAAGAATTGAATTGTGGGCTGGCTCAAATATGAGAATCAATCAGAATTTAGATAGACCACAAAACAGACTGACATTAAATATTAAGTTGTAAAACAGCAATTAATTGTAGTTTAAATCAATATATATTATATATAAAAATTACAGGACTAATAGAAATAATCATAAATCAAACAATAAAACAGTGCGACAAGTGCTTTTTAAAATGTGGTGTCTTTAATTCTCAAATTGAACCTAAGAGGAGTTTTCTGATTCTTCACACTTAGAATGAACCAGAAAAGACTGATGGGATGAGACTGATGATAAAGATTTCCTTTTCCCAGTAGCTCTATACTGAACTACGAGGGGTTAGGAAAGAGAAGGGATGTAATTAGACCTACAATGTCTAATTTAAAGATGAAGACTTTATTTTATAATTTAAAAATTTAAATCCCTAATAATTTTAGAGAAGTTATATTTACGTCTATATGTGCTATCAGATATGTACTAACAATCATAATTAGTACATAATTTTTACTTTGTTTTATTCAAATCAAAAGCAAAAATTTATAATTAGATCAAGTTCAGCTATTTAAAAGATTTTTTGTAATATTTTGTCTTTCATTTTCAGTAATATTAGGAAATATTAGGAAACAGTAAAAACAGTGGAGCCAATTCCTGAAGCTATGTGTAACACTTGGTAGCTTTCAGGTCTATCACCCAATTATCTACTAAACAAGAGTCAGAGAAGTGATTTGATGGAAAAAAAACAAGACTAAAAAAAGCCTAAAAGCAAACAAAACAGCATGAACTCTTTTCTAAAAACATTTTTCTGTTATTCTCATGAAATCAACTGTTTATAGGTAGAAACTGTATGTCTGTCTGTCATTTTCCAAACATCTGTTTCATAATCCAATACCTGTAATTCACATTGATGGTTTTGTCCAGCGGATCAAATGATTAGAAACTTTAGTTCCCAAACGTCTTCACTGTATTTTCATATGGCAAATTAATAATTTGATTGCCTTTTTGTGAGTGCATCCAGTACCTCGGTGTGAGCTAACTGAATGTCAATCTAAGCTGTCCGGTATTATTACTCTCTGTAAGGAAATAATGTTAGAATGTTAATTGTGAGCCAGGTCACAAGCTAGCAACTGCATACCTTTGACCCTCACAGCAGTCCCATAAAATAAGCCATAACTCTTCCTCCGTTTCACATAAGGGGCATCAGAGGCACAGAAATATTAATAATAATTGAGAATTAGTAGAGCTGGTATGGAACTGCAGATCCATCTGGCTTTAGAGCACAAGTTCTTAATCTACAGACTATAGGCCACCATAACTCAGAATATGTGATAGAGATAGTAAACTGTAGCGTTGAGAGGAAAGGAATTGTAAACAGCTCACTCAGCAAGCTACCTGGGCTTGAAATTCACCATGGATACATTCTTGATAATCACTTGCACTGCAACTCCAAGAGGAAGAAAAACAATTAGATATTCATAATCATAATGAGGAAACACTGTTAGTTTTATGTTTTGAATTAAGTAAATCAACCACTGGAACATTAATAGAACTTAAGTAATTATGTTATTTTTAAAATGCAGATTAATAATTCACTATTCTGTAATTATAACTCACTGATAATTATTATGCTCTATGCACAAAAGAAGTAAGGTAAAAACTAATACATTCTAAAAAAATATTATAAATAAAAATATGCAAATGTTAGAACATAGGATGGATTTCAATCATCTTTTAAAAATTTTGTATCAAATTTATATTTAAATAGCTGTTAGTTGAACTTTTAAATTCTTCTGGTATTTTTAACTGCATAAGTGTATTATATAAAAGTAGCTGAATATTTGTTTTCAATTGCAAAACAGTGTAAATTCTCCTAAAGACAAAAATACTCTCTCTCTTTATATCTAGACTTAAATATTAATGCTACCACCATTACTTCATTCTTCAAATAAAGACTAATATTAGCTGATTGGTTTATGGAGAAGGATGCAAGTGAAATAAAATTCTTCAATTGACTTCAGTGTTTAGAATTCTGAAGCTAGTCAATAGATCATGGTAAAGTGGAAAAGACCAGTTATACATTTAAAGAGCATTCTTTGGTCTAGGAAAAAATCACATCATCTGTACTGCATTAGGTTGGATGGTGGTAAGATTTCCTGGCCATTGAAATTCAAGCAAAATACGCATTAGTACATTCAATTTGCATCTGTTGCTCGGCTACAATGAGGTACAAACTGTGGTAGGTATTAGATATACATTTTGAACATGGTATTTATTGTTCACACCAATATGACTTTTGCAGGAGTAATTTCTTTATAAACATATAGTTCCCTTTTTTTCATTTTGCATCCACTTGAAAAAAAATATTCTGACTATTTTGCTAAGTCACAAAATAACGCTGAATGTATAAAGAACAATGCTATTACACAATAAAGCTTACTATATAATATAAAATTAGAAGTGCTAACAAATTTTTCTAAGAAATAATCAAATAATATAATTCCAAAATATTGATGAAAAGACCATTCAACATACTGTTCTTAAAGATAAAGCATTTACACATTAAGAAATGAAAACCAGAGTAAAGAAAGGCTACAATATGAATTGTTGCTGCTCTAGACTCAAGATTATAAATATAAGATTAATTTGTGCTGCCTAGATGCCAAAATAAGACAGTGAACTGATATCTCAGGAAATATTTGCAAAATGGTGACTTTCCCATCTGGCAACTCATTTTCTGTCAAAACTTGCACATTTATGGTGCTGATCTGGTGGTGTAGTGATTAAGTTCACTCTCTGCTTTGGCAGCCTGGCCTTCACAGTTCAGATCACAGGCATGGACCTATACACCACTCATCAGGCCATGCTGTGATGGCATCCCACATACAAAATAGAGGAAGATTGGCACAGATCTTAGCTCAGTGACAGTCTTCCTCAAGCAAAAAGAGGAAGATTGGCAACAGATGTTAGCTCAGGGCCTATCTTCCTCACCAAAATTAAAAAAAAACAACCTGGCACATTTATAACAATAAAATAATAATAACACAATATCATTTAGTATTCAGTGTTATTTAGTCATTGCACTATTGTATTTACCCACACCACCCATCCCTGACAACAGAAAGAAATGAAATATTTGACAGTGTTTCCTTTAGAGATGGGGTGGAGAAAAACAGGTGTTACATTCACTGGTCAATCATTCTATTATGCATAGAAGCTGTCTGACGTATACTAAGTCCAGTTCTGAAGTTTTTTTAATGATTACTTCATCGTACCACTGAGCTGAGATTTTTGTGTTTCCTCTCTCTAGGAAACTGCCAATGTGCTTAAGCTCCTTGAAAGGAAATGTTTTATAAGTGTACTACACTTTCTACACAATTACTCTCATAACTCAAGATACAACGTGAAGTTTAACAAGACTCTAAACATTTCTACAACCATAAATCACATAAATATTTCAAAAATACACATTTTCCTAAAAATATGTTTAGATTGTTGAATATGTATATTTGTAGGTCCTCACGGATATGGGATTGAATTCTTGCATTAGATATTGCAGTTTTCATGTGTACTTCCTATGTATGCTTGATATATTCTAATTTTTACAGTAGGTTGAGACTTGAAATTCATTTTAATATACTTTTCTGTTCCTAGGAAAGTTCAGGTTTTAGTGGAATCCTATCCATTTGTTTTTCACGCATGTCTTTTTGTATCACTCCATTAAATAAACTATAATAATTTGAGGACAAAGATCATAGTTAAGTTAGTTTCCCTAGCAGCTAGCAATTTTCTTAGAATGGAACATACACTTAATAAATGTTTATGGATGTAATTGACTAACTAATCCTGTAAAAGAAAATGTGTCTAAACTTTCAAAGTGTCATGTTATACCAAGGATACATATTGATTAATTAATTTTGAAATTGAATTATTAAGATAAACGCAGGAAGCTTCAAGGTTGTCGCACGAGAATAGCGATGTGCCATTTGGAATAGCAAAGTCAAATTTGGTGTTGAAATAATTCCTGCAGGGAGTCAGGGGTGTATGTTGGGGTCAGAACGAAATCTTTCTGAATTATTATGTGGCACGTAAGTTAACTTTTAGCCTTGAGGGGATAAAAGCTCCTTTTAAGCATCAGTCCCATATCATACCTCTAGAAGGATAAATCAGAAGCAAGAAGGTGTTTTGCTTTTAAGAAAGACAGATAAAATGAATTGATCTAGGACTCTAATTATACCATAGGACAAGATTGTCTGTATCTAACTGAAGTAATTAGCTTCTGCCCAGAAGCCTGACGAGGTAGGAAGTGGCCCTCAGCTACTACTGAGCAAGGGCTTGACCATCTCCCACTTTGGTACCCCTCTTTCCCTTTCCCATCTCTAGTATTCACACCATTTAAACAAAATCTCTTCTCTCACATTAATGACAGGCAAGAGAGAACACTCCTAGGAGCTGCTCCTTTTACTAGATCCTAAAGTGTCTTCTTTCACACTGATATGATACTAGCTCTTTGGGTCTCAGTGGGTGGATTCAGATGGATACACCTTGAAACAGGTTGACTGGATAAAAGGAGACTTAAAAAATTTTCATAGAATGATATGATTTATGTATATTTATAAACTATACATAAGTGAAATATATTCTTTTAATGTACACATATTTAGAGGAAATATCCATGTACAGGAGGGATACACACCAACTTTGAGGGGGAAAAGAAACGCAGTCACATGTGCTGGATGGCTCCATGTGTTCATAGTCATACTTTGAAAAACAGTATCTGGTTAAATATGGGAATATATTTATGCTTGCTGGGTTTACATGTTCTAGCTATCATGTCTCCATATATTTACGTATAAGGTAATATTACATAATTACAAATAATTGCCCTTAACACCAAAACGAAATGACTTTTTTGATTGGTAATTTGTTTTATTTTTCTCTCTGCCTTTTAGTGCTGAGTTGAAAATGGAGAAGGAATGAAATCTTCAGAACAGGCAGATGAATAGCTTATATATTATTTGATTTTTGTTTTATATCATTTTAGGAATGAGGTATTTAACGTTCTCATTTATATTACTTGACCTACTATAATATAAGCACACTTCAATAAATTTTGCTATAAATGAAGGCTGTGCATGTGTGTGTGTGCTGGTATCAGGCTGTAATACACTTGAGGAGAGGGCTTGAGTTTTGTATTTATGTGTATGCAGTGCAGAAGGGGGCCTGGGTGCCCAGGATGAGGAGAGAATCCGTGAAATGAACAAATTCAGTAGGACAGCGGCTCAGAGATAGAGATAAACATGAAAACATAAGCCTCTCAGGAATTATTTTTACTGATAACTTGATGCAAGACATTAATTTTATGTTTTAGCCAAATATTTCTATCTTCAGGTATACACTTACCGTAGATGCCACTTTGATTTCATGTACAAATCACCTTTCTAATAACATTTCATCGTGGGAAACTAATTTGTTCAAAGAACTCTGCCACACACACTCATAAGTCGACTGTTTATTTCCTGCCAAAATGTAATGCATTTTGTTTTATATTGTGTAAACACATGCTCAAGGCACAAAAACCTAGTTTAAAAATACCGAATGACAAGGCTCAACATTTTTTTTTCTGTTTTTTTTTTTTATTAATGTTATGATAGATTACAATCTTGTGAGATTTCAGTTGTACAGTTTTGTTAGTCATGTTGTGGGTACACCACTTCTCCCTTTGTGCCCTCCCCCCCCCCCCCCCCCTTTTCCCTGGTAACCACCAATCTGATCTCCTTATCAATATACTAACTTCCACCTATGAGTGGAGTCATATAGAGTTCGTCTTTCTCTGACTGGCTTATTTCGCTTAACATAATACCCTCGAGGTCCATCCACGTTGTTGTGAATGGGCCAATTTTGTCTTTTTTTATGGCTGAGTAGTATTCCATTGTGTATATATACCACATCTTCTTTATCCAATCATCAGTTTCTGGGCATGTAGGCTGGTTCCACGTCTTGGCTATTGTAAATAATGCTGCGATAAACATAGGGGTGCAACGGACTCTTGAAATTTCTGATATCAGGTTCTTAGGATAGATACCCAGTAATGGGATGGCTGGGTCATAGGGTATTTCTATTTTTAACTTTTTGAGAAATCTCCGTACTGTTTTCCATAGTGACTGTACCAGTTTGCATTCCCACCAACAGTGTATGAGGGTTCCTTTTTCTCCACAACCTCTCCAACATTTGTCGCTCTTGGTTTTGGATGTTTTTGCCAATCTAACGGGTGTAAGGTGATATCTTAGTGTAGTTTTGATTTGCATTTCCCTGATGATTAGCGATGATGAACATCTTTTCATGTATCTATTGGCCATATTCATATCTTCTTTTGAGAAATGTCTGTTCATGTCCTCTGCCCATTTTTTGATCAGGTTGTTTGTTTTTGTGTTGTTAAGCAGTGTGAGTTCTTTGTATATTATGGAGATTAACCCTTTGTCGGATAAGTGGCTTGTAAATATTTTTTCCCAATTAGTGAGCTGTTTTTTTGTTTCAATCCTGTTTTCCCTTGTCTTGAAGAAGCTCTTTAGTCTGATGAAGTCCCATTTGTTTATTCTTTCTATTGTTTCCCTCAACTGAGGAGTTATAGTGTCCAAAAAGATTCTTTTGAAACTGATGTCAAAGACTGTACTGCCTATATTCTCTTCCAAATGACTTATTGTCTCAGGTCTAATCTTTAGGTCTTTGATCCATTTTGAGTTTATTTTGGTGTGTGGTGAAAAAGAATGGTCAATTTTCAATCTTTTGCATGTGGCTGTCCAGTTTTCCCAGCACCATTTGTTGAAGAGACTTTCTTTTCTCCATTGTAGGCCCTCTGCTCCTTTGTCGAAGATTAGCTGTCCATAGATGTGTGGTTTTATCTCTGGGCTTTCAATTCTGTTCCATTGATCTGTGGACCTGTTTTTGTACCAATACCATGCTGTTTTGATCACTGTAGCTTTGTAGTATGTTTTGAAATCGGGGATTGTGATTCCGCCGGTTTTGTTTTTCTTGCTCAGGATTGCTTTAGCAATTCGCGGTCTTTTGTTGCCCCATATGAATTTTAGGATTGTTTGTTCAATTTCTGTGAAGAATGTTCTTGGGATTCTGATTGGGATAGCATTGAATCTGTAGATTGCTTTAGGTAGTATGGACATTTTAACTATGTTTATTCTTCCAATCCATGTGCATGGAATGTCTTTCCATCTCTTTATGTCATCGTCAATTTCTTTCAAGAAAGTCTTGTAGTTTTCATTGTATAGATCCTTCGCTTCCTTGGTTAAGTTTATCCCAAGGTATTTTATTCTTTTCGTTGTGATTGTGAATGGGATTGAGTTCTTGAGTTCTTTTTCTGTTAGTTCATTGTTAGTGTATAGAAATGCTACTGATTTATGCACGTTAATTTTATACCCTGCTACTTTGCTGTAGTTGTTGATTATTTCTAATAGTTTTTCTATGGATTCTTTGGGGTTTTCATGTTGTCTGCAAACAGCGAGAGTTTTACTTCTTCGTTACCTATTTGGATTCCTTTTATTTCTTTTTCCTGCCGAATTGCTCTGGCCAGCACCTCCAGTACTATGTTGAATAGGAGTGGTGAAAGTGGGCACCCTTGTCTTGTTCCTGTCCTCAGAGGGATGGCTTTCAGTTTTTGTCCATTGAGTATGATGTTGGCTGTGGGTCTGTCATATATGGCCTTTATTATGTTGAGGTACTTTCCTTCTATACCCATTTTATTGAGGGTTTTTATCATAAATGGGTGTTGGATCTTGTCGAATGCTTTCTCTGCATCTATTGAGATGATCATGTGGTTTTTGTTTTTCATTTTGTTGATGTAGTGTATCACGTTGATTGACTTGCAGATGTTGAACCATCCCTGTGTCCCTGGTATAAATCCCACTTGATCATGGTGTATAATCTTTTTGATGTATTGCTGTATTTGGTTTGCCAAAATTTTGTTGAGGATTTTTGCATCTATGATCATCAGTGATATCGGCCTGTAGTTCTCCTTCTTTGTGTTGTCCTTGTCAGGTTTGGGGATCAGAGTGATGTTGGCTTCATAGAATGTGTTAGGGAGTACTCCATCTTTCTCAATTTTCTGGAACAGTTTGAGGAGAATAGGTATTAAGTCTTCTTTGAATGTTTGGTAGAATTCTCCAGAGAAGCCGTCTGGTCCTGGACTCTTATTTTTGGGGAGGTTTTTGATTACCGTTTCTATTTCCTTACTTGTGATTGGCCTATTCAGATTATCCATTTCTTCCTGATTCAGTTTGGGGAGATTGTAGGAGTCTAGGAATTTGTCCATTTCTTCCAGGTTGTTCAATTTGTTGGCATATAGTTTTTCATAGTATTCTCTTATGATCTCTTGTATTTCATTGGTATCTGTTGTGATTTCTCCTCTCTCATTCCTAATTTTATTTATTTGCGATTTCTCTCTTCTTTTCTTGGTGAGTCTGGCTAAGGGTTTGTCAATTTTGTTAATTCTTTCGAAGAACCAACTCTTTGTTTCATTGATCCTTCCTATTGTCTTTTTTGTTTCAATATCATTTATTTCTGCTCTTATTTTTATTATTTCCCTCCTTCTACTGACTCTGGGCTTTGTTTGTTCTTCTTTTTCTAGTTCTGTTAGGTGTCATTTGAGGTTGCTTATGTGAGCTTTTTCTTGTTTAGTGAGGTGAGCCTGTATTGCGATGAATTTCCCTCTTAGGACTGCTTTTGCTGCATCCCAAATGGTTTGGTATGTCGTGTTCTCATTTTCATTTGTCTCCAGATAATATTTGATTTCTTCTTTAATTTCTTCAATGATCCATTGTTTGCTCAGAAGCGTGTTGTTTAGTCTCCACATTTTTGCACCTTTCTCTGCTTTTTTCTTGTAGTTGATTTCTAGTTTAATAGCATTATGATCAGAAAAGATGCTTGATATTATTTCAACTCTCTTGTATTTATTGATGTTTGCTTTGGTTCCCAAAATATGGTCAATCCTTGAGAATGTTCCATGTGCACTTGAGAAGAATGTGTAAACTGCTGTTTTTGGATGAAGTGTTCTATATATATCTATTAAGTCCATCTGGTCTAATTTTTCATTTAATTCTATTATTTCCTTGTTGATTTTCTGTGTGGATGTTCTGTCCATTGGTGTTAATGGTGTGTTGAGGTCCCCTACTATTATTGTATTGTTGTTGATGTCTTCTTTTAGTTCTATTAAGAGTTGCTTTACAAATTTTGGTGCTCCTGTGTTGGGTGCGTATATATTTATAAGTGTTATGTCTTCTTGGGGGAGAGTCCCTTTTATCATTATATACTGTCCCTCTTTGTCTTTCTGTATCTGTTTTGCTTTGAAATCTACCTTGTCTGATATTAGTATAACGACACCTGCTTTCTTTTGTTCATTATTAGCTTGGAGTATTGTTCTCCATCCCTTCACTCTGAGTCTGTGTTTGTCTTTGGGGCTGAGGTGTGTTTCCTGGAGGCAGCATATTGTTGGGTCTTGTTCTTTGATCCATCCTGCCACTCTGTGTCTTTTGATTGGGGAGTTCAGTCCATTTACATATAGAGTGATTATTGAGATGTGGGGGCCTACCACTACCATTTTGTGTCTTGTTTTCCGGTTTTCTTCAATTTCCTTTGTTTCTCGTCCCATGGTTTAATCTGTTCTGATGAAGAGCTGCTACTCTCTGTTGTTGTCCTTCTACTTATCTCCTCTGCTCTTGGTTTTGTAGCCCCTTTCCTTTTTTAGATTTTTCAGGAATGAGGGTTTTCCTGAGGATTTCCTGAAGAGGAGGTTTTGTGGCAATGAACTCCCTTAATTTTTGTTTATCTGGGAAAGTTTTTATTTCTCCATCGTATTTGAAGGATATTTTCGCTGGGTAGAGAATTCTCGGCTGTAGATTTTTGTCCTTCAGATTTTTGAATATATCATTCCACTCTCTTCTGGCCTGTAAAGTTTCTGCTGAGAAATCTGCTGATAGCCTGATGGGGGTTCCTTTGTAGGTTAGTTTCTTTTGCCTGGCTGTCCTTAGTATTTTCTCCTTGTCGTTGACTTTTGCTAGCTTCACTACTATATGCCGTGGAGTTGGTCTTCTTGCATTGATAAAGTTTGGAGATCTATTGGCTTCTGTCACCTGAAGATCCATCTCTCTCACCAGATTTGGGAAGTTCTCAGCCATTATTTCTTTGAATAGGCTTTCTGCCCCTTTCTCCTTCTCTTCTCCCTCTGGTATACCTATAATCCTTACGTTGCATCTCCTAATTGTGTCTGATAATTCTCGGAGAGTTTCTTCATTTCTTTTTAGTCTTGCTTCTCTCTCCTCCTCTGCTTGCAGCAATTCTATATTGCCATCTTCCAAATTGCTAATTCTTTCCTCCATATTATCGGCCCTACTGTTCAGAGCATCTAGATTTTTCTTAATCTCCTCTATTGTGTTCTTCATTTCCAATATTTCTGTTTGGTTCTTCTTTATCGTATCAAACTCTTTTGTGACATAGCTCCTGAACTCGTTGAGTTTTCGGTCAGAATTCTCTGTTAACTCATTGAGTATTTTAATGATGGCTGTTTTGAAGTCATCATCATTTAGGTTATATATCTCATTTTCTTTGGGATTGTTTTCTGTGTATTTGTTATTTTCTTTCTGTTCTGGAGATTTAATGTATTTTTTCATATTGCTTGATGTTGTTGATTTGTGCCTCCGCATAGAGATAGAGTTTAGTTGCTCCTTTCACTTGTTTCAGCTGCTGCGGTGGGGGAGCGGCTGTTTGTACTGCACCAACCAGGAACCCTGTCCGCAGTTGCTAGCTGGGCCTGGACCCCTCCTCGTAGTCACAGTGGTCCTTTGGATTCCCTCCTCTGCCATGGGGGCCATCACAGGGGGGCTTCAGGCTGCTGGTGCCTACTGTTGCAGCCCACCTAGACGTGCTCCCTCCTTGGGGTCTGCAACGGTGTATGGGCTTTTCCAGCGGCCAGGGGTGGGATCACTTATATTTGTCGCTCCGTTGCTGTTGGCACCCACAAAATCTCACTTGTCCACTGTGGGTCGCAGGAGAGCTATTGGCATCTTCTACAGTCTGTGGTTAGTTCCCCTAGCTATGCTACTTTTGTCCCGGGGTCTTCCAGCCTTGTGGCTGCTGGATGGGTGCTTTCTACTAGTGCTGTGCAGAGGCTTTCCCTGAGGCTGCTGTGAGCCTGTAAGGTTTCCCCCTAGGCTACGGAGCTGGGTCACTGGAACTCCCGCCAGCCCCAGTCCTGTTCCCCAGGAACTCGGGGAGCCCTTTGCCCTGTCTTGGGGGATAGCTGGAGATCCTGATTTCAGTGGTAGCTGGTCAGCTGCTGCCCTGCCTGATATTCTCCTCTCCGGGACCCTCCTGGTATTGTGGATGCTGGGCGTGGCCCCTCCGCTAATAGCAGACAGAGAGTTTTGTCTGCTGCCCAGGCAGAACTCTAGAGCTTCCCCTCTGGGGCGCAGAGCCGGCCTCTGGAGCTTCCCCCAGCCCCAGTCCTCTCCGAGATCTCCGGCAATCCCTAGCCCCACGGGGCGGGCAATGGCAGCTGGGGGTCACCCCGCCCTCTGGGATTCTCTCCGGGACTTTCCCGGAGTTGAATGCTGGGCGTGGCCCCTCTGCTAATGGCAGACAGAGAGCCCTGTCTGCTGCCCAGGTGGAACTCCGGAGCTTCCCCTCCGGGGTGCAGCACCAGCCCCTGGAGCTCCACCCAGCCCCAGTCCGCTTGGAGATCTCCGGCAATCCTTAGTCCCACAGGGCGGGCAACGGCAGCTGGAGGTTGCCTCACCCTCTGGGATTCTCCCCGGGACTTTCCCAGAGCCGTGAATGCTGGGAGTGGCCCCTCCGCTAATGGCAGACAGAGAGTTTTGTCTGCTGCCCGGGCTGAACTCTGGAGCTTCCCCTCCGGGGCGCAGAGCCGGCCTCTGGAGCTTCCCTCAGCCCCAGTCCGCTCGGAGATCTCCGGCAATCCCTAGCCCCGCCATGCAGGCAGTGGCAGCCCGGGGACCTCCGTACCCTCAGCGACTCTCTCTGGGACCCTCCGGGCACCGCGAACACCAGGCGGGATCTCCCCGCCAATGGCAGGGAGAGACTCTCCCCACGGGCTCAGGTGTGCAACTCTAGAGTTTCCCGCTGCGTTTAGGAGTAATTGCGGGGGGGGTTAGGTAGGGTTCTGGTCACCTGTTTCCACCGTCGCTCCTCTGTTGTGTGCTCGCTCCTGCCCTAGATGTGTGTTGATCTTCTGGGGGCATCCATTGGAAGAAAGCCGCTTGCGGGTACTAGGCTGTTCGGTCGGGGTCGGAGAGTTTTCACCTATTTCCACATCCTCCCAGAGGAAAGTCCATCCCCCTTCCGATGTATAGTCGTGTGGGTCTCTCAGACGTCCTGAGATGCTGTCTGGATATCCTTTGTTAAGCGATAAGTGTCCAAATAATTGTAGACTGGAAGGGGGAGAGACAAAGAGGACTACTCACGGCGCCATCTTGGATCCTCCTCCTCACAAGGCTCAACATTTTATTCATAAGTATAATACAGGGATCTGCATATAAGAAAGCCGCACATTAAGCAAGATCTTCTACTTCTATAGGTCAACTTCTCACCTCTGAGAAACGGTTGGATAGTAAACTCTCCTGATGTGGAATCAAAAATTATTCCCTTGGTAGGAAATCTTCCCAGTGGGGGAAGGGAGATTCAGAATGTGTTTCTGTTGAGGATTTCACAGCATTAACTATAAATTGCTTTTTATTGCTCAGTTGGCAGGACAGCAAGGAAATGTTTTAGGCAAGGACAAGTGTCATGTTACATGTTGCCAAGTGTTAATCAAGGACCTGTGTCTACCCTAGAACATCTTTTTAATGGATGTGTCTCACTTATTGGAGAGAAACCCAAACCAACGGAGTTGCTTTTCAATGATAAGTGAGGTTAAGACTGGTGACAAAAATACTGGAGTAGTGTGTGCAAGAAAACCATCTAAGCTGGAGTTTTAACGATGTCAAGAGAAGAAGTTAAAATGTTCTGAAACCAATACAAAGCCATTGAATGAATACATTTATGAATTGACGGACAGGAATAGAGATCATTTTTCTTCATCTGATTAAGGGAGATGACACGTTTCCTTTAGTACCAAACCCATTACTTTTTCAGTAGCAATATTGTATTCAAATTGTTTAAGTGACAACATGATGCAGCGTGCAGATTACAGTTTGGGTCAAAAGGCAAATAATCAGCTTGTAAATATTCTCTTTGTGAGTAGTAAGCATTTGTGCTTCATTTTTCTTAGTTTATTTGAGAAGTATTTGGTACAGATTCAACATAAATTGTATAGTTTTTGATCATCACAGCAAGTATTACATTTTTTCAGTATGATTATTTGTAAACTGACAGCTTTCTGTGATGGAACAGAAATAGTTTTGTTTTTTTTAAGTGACAAGTGATGAGTAGTCAATGGCTTCGCTTTCCACATGCTGCACACATTCTCAGAGAGAAATACTTCCGAAGTGGCCTCATTCAGGTGTTAATACTGCTGTTGTTTATGTTGCTGGAGGGGAAAGCTGAATTTTTGCTTTTTGATCTACTCGTGATCAGTGAAAGGTGAGTGAATACTTAGGATTCATCTATGGAGGTGCTCAAGCTTGAAATATAAATATAAAAAATTATCTGTGTAGAAACTAATAATGACACTCTCTGGCAACAATAAGAATGTTTGGTTTATTTAAAATGTGCACTTTTCCTAGATTAAAGTTTAGATTGCTTTTTGCTAGAAACTACAGTAGGATGTGCATTACATGATAATATTTGTCTTAAATTAGTGAAATGACAGGATTTTCATTCATTAGAAGTGTATGCTGTCCTAAAGTTTTTGTACTATGTAAATTTTAATGTTGAGACAAATTTTAGCGTAATGATATATCGGAGCCTGTAGATTTGCTTAAGTAAACAGGAAAAACTCATTGGGGTGTACTCACATAAAATGTAAAAATGATATTAATTCAGACAGTCTTTTCCCTATATAAAATGATACAATCGCTCCACCCAGCTCTCCCCATGAAAGATAATACAGTAGTTCCAATTGAATTAGAAATGGAGTAAACTCGGAGTTAAATGAATCATAAATCAATACGTACCTCAGCCTGCCACCTCATGGTTTATTGATTCACAAGCTGTTTATCCCACATTCATTGTGCTTCAGTGCAATTATCGTTTAATTACATTTTCTGGATGTACCAAATTGTATTTTAGGTGTCTTCCTAGACCTAGCAATTTCAAGCTCTGTATCTACTCACTAACCATGGGGTTTGTTTATCTTTTCTTTTTCAGTATGCTAGTGTTGATTTCTGTTGTACACCAGACACATCTCACAATAGGGCCTATTAAAGCACATTTAAGAAACTCTCTCTAATTATAATCATGTTTATTGTTCTCATTTTTTACCTCAAGATTCATTTGAAATATAACAGACAATGTGTGTTAAAGAAAATATAGCATAGTATAAGCCACAAAAAGCTGTCGGATTTTATGAATCTAAATCATAAAACCCGTTCTTTTTTTCAACCTAATTATGAAATACCCTAGAATGAGAATATAATTATAAGTTGACCTGATATTGATAATTTAAGATATTCTCTTTAAAAAATAATTCTTCTTAATTTCATATTGTCTCCTGTTAGAAATATAATCTTCAATGAGCAACCCAGAGATACCAGGTGAATTTCTACTTATATAAACTGAGGTATAAAGTAAATTAAACATGTTTTTTCTAACTTAAAAAAAGTTTCTAAACCAAGAACTCATGAAATAATGTCCTAGATGAAACTCTCTAAAATATCTTTTAGAAATAACAACAAATAGCACATGATGGCTTAGAAAGAGATTCCCCTTAAAGAACATCCAGACCATACTTGATCTTGCCAAAAGGAAGCAGATTTAAAATTATCTTGGAGATGTAGCATCATTTATATCATTCTTCAAAATTATATCTTCCACCTGTTATTTTTATCTCTATTAAGAGACTGAGGTCAACACTGACATTGCCCTCAGAGGTTAGATCTGATTTATATGATATGAGAGAAATAACACCAAATTTAACATAAACTCAATATAACAGCTTCATTGACAGAGAAAGCTGTTTGGAAGAATTGGTTTTTCCATGGTTTTAAACCCTAAAATTAGAGTGTACACTATGATTTCAAAGCTTCACCCATTTCCAAAACTCTTAGGAAATGTTTAGTTGACAATCTTACCTGGTTCAGGTGCTACCATTCAGATCATGAACTAAGCAAGAAATGTCCTGTTCACACCTCATGGTACACAAATTAAGAATTTGGGTATGGATATTTCTGCCACGTTCAATCCATGCTTATTTTATAAAGTAATTAACAAATCAATGAATGTACCAGGATTTAACAATCAGTAAATGCAAACAAAAAATAGTTTTATCTGGAATTTCATTGATTCTAACTTAATTATAATGTAAGCAAATGCAAGAATTGAATAAAAAACTGATTGCCTTTTTTCTAATGATTTTGCTTTGCTTAAAATATTGGATTTTTGTGTGTATGTGTTTGTAGAGGTGTGTATGTGTGTGTTAAGCTGATGTAGAGAAGTATGTTGGTCTCATTATTTGGGCAGCATTATTGGAACACTTTCTCCTTTTTATGACTTTGCATACCATACCACCTCAATACAGGCTATTAAATGAAAAAACATTATACTATAAAATTCCACTATTTTATAATTAATTTTTTCAAATAAACCTCTTTTTAAATTGGAAGTCAAACTGATTCACATTTTGGGAACCAAGTATCTAGGAGTGCCATCACTTTCTGCTCAGCATAAACCATATCACACGTATTTCTACATATATAAAACTACAAAGCTATTGTGCATCCTAAATGCCCAAGCTATAGATAATGTTGCAGCAGTTAACTTATA
The DNA here is from genome assembly GCF_021613505.1 of Equus quagga. Taxonomy (NCBI): domain Eukaryota; kingdom Metazoa; phylum Chordata; class Mammalia; order Perissodactyla; family Equidae; genus Equus; species Equus quagga. Next base: position 110,604,563 of record NC_060269.1, on the reverse strand, counting down.
CACAAACATTGTAAACGAATCTAAGATATAAACTCGTCTGCAAAATAAATTTTCCCCTTTAACTGAAATACCAACATAGAAAGCTTCTCTCTCCATTTCAGATATACCCAAAATTAGAGACCACAATATTAGGTATCAACTTCTCCACCATGTCAAAGAGATGTGCTACACTTCTAAGCAGGGTTGCAAAGGAATTTGTCGTATGTTGTTGTTTTTGCTGGTGGTAGTGTCCTGCAGTTCTAATAGATTCTTTTCACCACCGTGTGGGTGGTGGTCTATGTTCCAAAAATATTGTCCTGGTCATGTCACCCTATTCATAAATAATTTTATTTCTATAGCATTTCACTGAGCACTATTAGAGAATTAGAGACGAGGAGAAAAGTTTTCTGTCAAATAAATTTGGAGATTTTGCCCATTATGATGCTTTCTTGGAAATTTCTCAAATATATAAACATATAGATGACTTTTACAAATTCTTAAATCAGGAAACTGATTTCAGTATTAATCATTATAATTCTTTCCCAAATGTATTTGATGAAAAAAATTTTAATGAAATTTATTGATATATAATCCCTGTAAAGTAAATAAATATGTTTCTGTCATATTTTAATATTCAATAGAGAATTTTTTGAGGGATTTTATTCTAGGATACAACATTCTCGGACTTTAAAAAAGCAAACTTTAGGTTTTAAATTCCTAATTAATTACATAGAGGTAACTAGATATTAAAATCAATACAATAATTGACCAATCAAATTATTTTCTCTGCTTTTCTTTTTCATAAAACACATTACTGTTAAGCTTACTGAGTCAGAAAAATTGAAATATATTGAGGAAAAGTAATGACAAAATCATATTTTAAAATTTAAAGTTTCTGAGCTATTGATGTCTTCTCTATTTTAACTCAAAATCTACTAAATATAGTCTAGAATTATGTTTTAAAATCTATGTCATGGTAATACAGAATATTTTAAATCTGCCCCGTAAACTTTTAATAATCCTTTCATCACTGCACTATTTTATAAGATAGAAGTTTTTTCTTTTCAACAATAAATTTCGTTTTACATGAACATGCTGAATTTACTGTCATTTGACTTTTTGTCTTATTCTAGAAATACTAGAGCAGTCGGTGCTGAAATAAAATAGTTTATAGAAGATAATCTCACTTGGTCAATGTTAGGATTTCTCCTTCTCCTCTAAAGCCTTGGGAATCATTAGTCTTTGAATGTTTTCCCAAATTAAGAGCACTGTTCCTAAAACTATATACTGTAATTTATTTTTCATTAAACTAAATTGATGCAATGTTTGCTAATTATCTCTTACATGTTGTTGTTCAATTGATGAGTGTAGGATTAATCAGTTTTCTATGTAGAAACTTTCAGTGTAGTACTTCAAAAGAAGTAGAAGGAAAAAAAAAAAACCCTTACCTAGCTCAAGTTTTGTGTACTCTCATATCTGTGCTTTCCTTCTGAAATTAATAATTTTTTTAAAAAAAGAACCTTATTTGGATCTATATTTTTAGTTTATCTTATTAGTTTATTTTTTATCAGTACAAGCACCTGGGACTGTGATGAACCCAAGTCAAATAATTAACAATGAAATCTTTAAGTGAACAGGATTTGACAATGGAAAGTACCTCCCTTTAAGAATTAATATAGCTAGGAATTAGTCAATCTATTATGTTGGAATTCAAAGACTATCAAATAAATTTGTGAGGCCTCATGGTAAAATGAAAATAAAAAAGAAAATATGGTTATATTTTAAGACTGTTGGCTTTATGCAGAAATGTTGAATTGACGTTAAATGACTTCAGAGACATTTAAAGAATTAATTACCTATTTTGTTTAATACATAAGAATTAATGTGTATATTTAACCCATGCAGCTTATTGGCCTATGTTCATGCCACTTGACGATATAATGAAACTGAATTTCACATAGGAGGTAGTAAGTGCCAGCTCAAGGGGAGAAAGACTTCAAGGACTTGCCTGCTGCATTTCTTTTAGTTAGGCTGCTAATTTCTTTAGCACTCATTTCCTCTCTGCCACTACTAAACTGGTGTTTGCACAGGATTTTTATGGTATGCATGCATTTGTGTATAAATGATCCCTTCATTTAGTAAGATATAGTTATGAACACTAAAACAGAGTAACTAAGGATCATCGATGAAAATTCTAGCTGATAATCTCAACACTTTATTGGACTTGATCTGTTATGTTCATAAAATATTTGGATTTCGCCAAAAGACTCAGCACATCTGACTTCATGCACACTCAGTAGCAAACACTAATATAAAAGTATCAGAGAGTCAATGGACTACTTGTGAATTGATTCCAAGATGCCCAAATGGCAGCAAGAAAGTAAGACAGGGAAAGGAAGGCAGCCAACATGTTGAGTTATCAGACAGGTGACCACTGTGCGAGATTAGAGTTCAGTCCCTCTGGAGATCTCTGATAGTCAATGTAAAGAATGTATCCCAGAGTTATCCCGCCTAAGGGACCAAACACCTGGGGCATTTATACGCCAACTTCCAATAGTCATTAGTTGAGGGTAACTTGTATGTTGTATTAATTCTCCAACACTTGCATGTGGGCAGAGCAAGTTCCAGCAATCAGAAAAAGTCCTCAAGCAAACAGATTCCCATGTAGCAACTGGAAGTCTTCCCATATACACTAAAATGGTAAAAAATGAGGAGATACGGGTAGGACACAAAAACATAAACAAACACACTGTGATTAGACATCACTTTGGCCAGAAATTTCTATTGCTGCTGCTTCTCTTTCATTCTCAGAACTATCACTTTTTAGAACGTCTCAGAAGTTATGACATGAGGTTGTATTACTCATTGTGCTTGGTCTTTCTCAGTGTCAAGAGAGTAATTCTTGTTTTTGTCTTTGTTTTTTTTTTTTAAAGGAAGAAATTGTTAAATCAAAATTCTCTAGTGGGGATATCTCTGTCCTGTTCTATCAGATGGGACAAGCATAATTTTGTAAGGCAATTTCTTACCATTCTCCAGCACATCACCTATTCAAGGTAGATAATTACACTAATTCAATCAGCACATGACTGGCATATTGCTGCCTTTGCTGACTGTCATCTTCATATGTGCAATATCCTCACCTGAGGTCCAAATCTGGCACCATTTGATCTATATTGACATCCTGTAATCTCCAGTGTCCTCTCATCTGAACACCTAATAATTTGGCATTTAATATTCAATCACTTAACAGTTATATATTAAGCTCCTACCTTGAGACAGACATAGTTTTAGGCTCTAGGAATGCAGCAGTTAAAAACAAAAAGATAAATATCTCTGCCTTGAAGGATTTTATGTTGATGGAATGTAAATAATAAATAACAAAAAGAAGTAAAATGTGTAGTGTGTTAATGGTGTAAGTGCTATGGAGAAAATGAAACTAGAGAAGAGAAACAGAAGGTGTTGGGAAGTGAGGAGCTTGCAAATTTGAATTGGATAGCTAGTAAAACAAATCCTCTCTGGGACAGTAACATTTAAACAAAGCTCTGAAAGTAGTGTTGATGACTGGGCAAAGTTGTGTTGATGACTGGGGGAATAGCCTTCTAGGCAGTGGAAGCAGCAAGTGGAAAGACTCTGAGATGGCACGTGTATGTGGTAAGTTCAAGGAGAGGCAGAGAAAATGGTGTGGTTAGAGTGAAGTGAGTGAAAGAGAATGATGCTGAAGTGCCTGTAAAGGATTGTGTTGGGCCTTATAGATAATTGTGAAGACTGTAGTTTTTGCTCTGAGTGGGATAAGAAGGCATTGGGGGATTCTGCAAAGTCATGTGACATGATGTGATGACTCGTCAACAGGCGCACTTTGCTGCCTTGACAACAGAGTGCACAAACAGATTAGGAGACTATTACAATGACCTGGATGGACGACAGTTGTGGTTTAAACAGGTCAGTATCCGTAGAGTTGTTGAAAATGTTTAGACTCTGGAAATATTTTGAATATTGAAATGATGGGAAATGTTGACAGATTGAATGAAGGTCATGAGCAAACAAGAAAAGTCCCAGGTGATACCAAGTTATTTGGCCTGAATAACTGGAAGGATAGAATTATCATTATCTGAGATGGAGACACATATAAGGGTAGCAAGCTTGGAGGAGACGAATGGGAGGTCTTTTCTGGACTTGTTAGTTTTGAGTTTCCTATCAAACATTCAAGTTGAAATATTAAATATCGAGGTATATGTTTATTTCTGAATTTCAAAAGAGTAGTTTGGGTTAGCAATATAAGAATTTGGGAAACATAGACTTACTCAAGAGAGTAAGTAGACTGGAAAACTAAAGAGATCCAAGGGATGAATCTCAGAGCATTTCAACATTAATAAAATGAGGTCAAACAAGAAGAACCAGCAAGAGGACTGATAAGGAATGCCAGTGAAGATAATGAAAAGCCAGAAAGGTGTAATATCATGGAAGTAAATTAAGGAAATTATTTAATGGATGGAGGAATGATCAATTTTGTTAAATGCTGCTGAAAAACTAGATAACATAACTGAAATTTAACTATAGGATTGAGCAAAGTAGAGGTCATTGCTAACTTTTACCAAAAAACTCTGAGGTAGAATGGTGAGAGTGAAGGCCTGAGAGGAATAGTTTTAAGAGACAATGAGAGGAGAGAAATTGGAGACAATGAGTTAGAGTAATTCTTCTATGGAGGAGAGAAAGAGAGCAGGAGCAGTGAGTGCAGAGGAAATTAGGGGACATACACATATATACACACACACATACAAAGAGCTAATCAACAGCTATTACTGGAGGACCACCATGTCCCAGCATCACTCTTGATAGTGACAAAACAACAGTGAACAAAATATAAACAGGGGATTGACTTAACTCTGTCTAAGTGATGAACCTACATCTCTTTATCAGCATTTTGTCCTAGAATATGGGAGTCTGTTTTCACTATCATAAATCCACAACCTTAATCTTAGATAACTACTCTTTTTCTATTACCTTTCTACAGTTTCCTAAGGAAAGGCCTCACCTCTTCTCCTGCCTTTCTTATTTAAACACAACTTCTCTCTATTACTACCTCAGAATTCCTAGCTATGAGGAATGATCTCTGGAACCTTTGAATATATATTTTATAGATTGCTTTGTTCCAAGTAATGCAGACTTGGTAGGCAACATTTTATAACAAATTATACTCCTGCGTTTCTGGACAAGATTGAAGAACTGGAAGAAATAAGGAGTAAATTAGTCAAGGAAATGGAGAAATCCTCAAGTGAAGATCCACAAGATCTCCTGCTGAGTTTCCAGCAGTTTCCTCTAGTCTAGATCTAGTCATCCACTCAGTTTTATCGTCAGTTTTATCGTCAGTTTTCTTGAATTTCTGTGGAATTCTCACTGTTTCTTCTTACAAAACAACAAACGAAGAATAACCTATCTAAGAACAAATTTAACCAAGGAGGTGAAATACCTATACACTGCAAACTATAAGACATTATTGATATAAATGGGAGTATACTCCATGCTCATGGATTGGGAGAATAAATATCCTTAAAATGTCCATATTACCTAAAGTGATCTATAGATTCAATGTAATCCCAATCAAAAACCCTACAACTTTCTTTATGGAAATACAACAAAGAATCCTAAAATTTGTATGAAACAACAAAAGACCCCAAATAGCCAAAGCAATCCTAAGAAAAAAGAACAAAGTTGGAGGTATCACACTTTCTGAATTCAAAATATACTACAAAGCTACAGTAATCAAAACAGCATGGTAGCGGCAGAAAAACAAACACAAATATCAGTGGAACAGAACTGAGACCCCAGAAATAAAGCCACACATCTACAGACAGCTAATCTTTAACAAAGGAGCCATGAACATATAATGAAGAAAGGAAAGTCTCTTCAATAAATGATGTTGAGAAAACTGGACAGCCACATGCAAAAGAATGAAAGTAGACCATTAGCCTACACCATACCCAAAAATTAACTCAAAATGGATTAAAGACCTGAATGTATGACCTGAAACCATAAAACTCCTAGAAGAAAACATAGGCAATATACTCTTTGACATTGGTCTTAGCAGTATCTTTTTGAATGCCATGTCTCCTCAGGCAAGGGAAGCAAAGAAAAAATAAATAAATGAGACTACATCAAACTACAAAGCTTCTGCATGTCAAAGGAAACCATCAATGAAATGAAAGGACAATCCATCAATTGGGAGAAAATATTTGCAAAAGATATATCTGACAATGGGTTAATTTCCAAAATATATAAAGAACACATACAACTCAACAACAAAAAATTGAACAACCCAATCCAAAAATGGGCACCTCACACCCTTCAGAATGGCTATTATTAAGAAGATAAGAAATAACAAGCGTTGGAGGTGACGTGGAGAAAAGGGAATCCTCATACAACGCTGATAGGGATGCAAATTGGTGAAGCTACTATGAAAAACAGTATGGAGATTTCTCAAAAAATTAAAAATAGAAATACCATATGACCCAGCTATTTCACTTCTGGGTATTTGTCCAGAGAACTTGAAAATACTAATTCAAAAATATATATGTACCCCTATGTTCATTGAAGCGTTATTCACAATAGCCAAGACTTGGAAGCAACCCAGGTGCCTATCAACAGATGGGTGGATAAAGAATATGTGGTATATATATATATATAAATACACACACACACACACACACACAATGGAATACTACTTGGCCATAAAAAGGCAAAATCATGCCATTGGCAACAACATGGTTGGAACTTGAGGGTATTATACTAAGCAAAATATGTCAGATAGAGAAAGACAAATACAATATGCTTTCACTTATATGTGGAAGATAAACAAAGAAACAAGCACATAGACACAGAGATTAGATTGGCGGTTACCAGAAGAGAAGAGGGTGAGGGGAAGGCAAGGGTTTAAGGGGCCCAAATGTGTGATGATGGATAAAACTACACTATTGGTAGTGAACATGATGCAGTCTATGCAGAAGCTGAAATATAATAATGCACACCCGAAATATACACAATATTATAAACTAATGTGACCTCAATAAAATAATATTTTTTACAAAACTAATCAAACACAGGAAAAAGAAATCCCTTCTAATTAGCCTAAACTCTGTCTTGAAACAAACCAACCAAAGCTGACAATCCTGTTGTATTTCATTTCTTCTCCTCACCCCGTTTTCTGTAAGCACATCTATTATTACATTGTTTCTACTACATATCACTGTGTTTCTGACAAAGGAATTATGTTGATACACACCTTTTGCTTTTAATCAATCATCGACATATTATAGAATTATAAATTGATAGTTCTCCATTTTTCAAAAACCTAGACACATTTACATATGGAGAAAGCATAAAAGAGATATGTGACTGCAGGTTCAAGTCAGTAAAAGATTATTTATGGCACATTGCACTATTGTAGCCTGACCTGTTGACCCTCAATGTTCATTAGAAATTCATCAGTACCAGACTACCCTCTCTTCTTTGCTTCTTCCTTTTTTTCTAATCTATTGGCTTTAGGCCAAGGAGAGATTTCTACAGAAAATCTTTTTAATTGGCTCTTCACCCTCCTGATAGTTTCAGAATAATTCATATAAAATGAAAACTTCAGATCATAATTTATTTTCTGAAAAATTCATGGAAAACTGGGGCTATCCAACAGTGCTATTCTCCTAAGAAATATTTTCGGCCCTTTTTGTGTGTGTATGTAGAGGCCATAGGCAAAGATAATTTTTATTTTATTATATGTGAGATTTTTTTAAATAAGATTAGCTTTTCTTTTTTTTTTTTTAAGAGTTTATTTTTTCCTTTTTCTCCCCAAAGCCCCCCAGTACATAGTTGTATATTCCTCGTTGTGGGTCCTTCCAGTTGTGGCATGTGGGACGCTGCCTCAGCGTGGTTTGATGAGCAGTGCCATGTCCGCACCCAGGATCTGAACTAAGGAAACACTGGGCCGCCTGCAGCGGAGCGCGCGAACTTAACCACTCGGCCACGGGGCCAGCCCCCATATGTGAGATATTTTTAAAAAATCCTGACAAGCTCAAAACTTAATTTCTTCATGGAATAAAAATAATAGCAATTCTTTGCTTTCTAATCATAAGCAAAACATTAAACTAGTCCCACAAATTTGGTTGTTTAATTTGATCCTCTGAACAACAACATTTGGTTGATAATATTCTTACGCTCATTTTACAAATAAGAACACTGAAGATATACATGGCTAAGTGACTTATCCAAAGCCACACAGCCAGTAAATATTAGTGTCTGAATGTCCAAATAGTTCTTCCAGAGCATAAATTTTGTGTTGATGATACTGTATAATATCCTGTTATGAAGATTCTATATGTATATGTATGAATATTCTATATGTATTCTATATGCATTCATATAAATAGAGGTCATAAACATATCCTTAAATCCATTAGTTTATAATTGACGAAAAGGAGTTTAATGTTAATGAACATCTGTTAGCATTTCATAAGTGAAGGAACAAAACAAATATCACCCTTATTTTCATTATCTTGTGTGTTTGGAAAATGTACAGTCAGGGGAAGGAAGGAAGTGGTGTCAGTTCAAGGGGCAGGAGGTATATAGTTCACCTAAATTATTTTTTATCTTCATTTTTTTTCTAAGCTACAAGGAATTAGTTTGAGACTCTTATAATAAGATTCACAGAATACGATTCACCTCTCCTTAGTTCTTGGAACCACTGCATCTCTTTCCTAGTATATTGAAAGGCAGGTTGAGGAGGACCGGCCAGTCGATAAGCTGGTTTACCAAGAAAAGCTAGTTTACTTTCTCTATTTCTTCCATGCAAAGTATTGTGAGGGTGTCCTCTTTTCTAAGATGCTGCTCCTCACCAACCCTTCTTTGCCAAACCCATAGAGATCCATTCATCAATCAACAGGCTATTTGTCATTTTGTATTATTGTCTCATTACATTTTCAGTTTTTGTGTGGTTCTTTCTGTGATTTATTTTTTTAGGATCACAAAAAGGGATAACATTGTTGGCTACTGCTATAAGATAAACTGAGGCGTATTAAAACTTTTAAGAGTTTAGTTGAGCAAAAATCCATTCCAATCAGGCCAGTAGCAAATCAAAGTTGTTAGGAGCTCCACGGACAGGAGCTCAGGAAGAGACCCCAATAGAGAAAGGTGAAGCAAAGCAAGGAGATTATTGATTGACTATAGCTTAAAGCCTGGATGGCTGTTTGTGATTGGTTGTCCTTAGGTTTTGATTTCGTAACCTTGAGGCATTTACAGGCTGAGATTTTGGTTTGCTTAAATAAACCACCACGACGTTAGGGCCACCTCAGTCTAATGACCTCCTTGTTTAATTGACTTAACACTACAAAGGAAGTAGATATTGAAGGGCATGCTTTCCTGGTTGTGTGTGAGAGTCTGTGAGTGAGGAGAGGGTAAGAAGGTAAGAGCTTTCTCAGCTGACAGCCTGCTTGTAGAAGGCTGCAAACCAAAGATTGTTCTTTTTATTGTTCAGCTTTTGTTTTGTCTTTTTTTAGTTAAAACTTTTTTTAGAGCAGTATTATGGTCACAGCAAAATTGAGGGGAAGGTACAGAGATTTCCCATATGCCACCAGCCCCCGAATGTGCATAGCCTCCCTCACTATTTACGACCCCCACCAGAAGGGTACATCGTTACAAGTGATGAACCTACATAGATACATCATAATCACCCAAGTGCATAGCTTACATGAGGGTTTACTCTTGGTGTTGTACATTCTGAGTTTGGAATCAAGGATTATTTGGGGCCTCAGATAGACCCATTTTTATTCCAGCCTCTATGTTTCTTTGGCACTGTTACTCTGCTAAAACCTTAGTGGACTCATCATCTAGTTGATTCCAAATTGATGACATACACTAATGGTCACATCCAAGCTCTTTTCTGAGTACCTCTCAGTTTTGCTTTTTTTAAAAAATGGTTTTTAGCTCCATAGAATACAATTCTCTCTCTCTCTTGTGCCGTCCCTCACTTTTTCTCACCCTCATCTTTGACTTAATTATAGATACCTTCAACCTCTCAGACTTCATTTGGAAGTCCATATATGTAGTATGTTTTCTCTGTGATAATTACATATATGTATATATGGATGCATTTTTTTTTTACAATTGTGAGGATACTCTGGACAAAACTCTATCCTTTCAGAGATTTTAAACAATGAGTGGATGACTACTTTCTTGATTTGATCCTTGTAACAAAAGTGAGTATTAATCATCCTTTGTTTCTCAAAGCAATTATTTATACGTTCATTGAGATATAATTGACAATCAATAAATTACACATAAAGTGCACAGTCTGCTGGGTTTTTACATGTGTGTATACCTGCAGAAGCATCTCCACAGTCAGGATAATGGACGTATTCATCACCTGTGAAAGTTTCCTTGTTCCTTTTTTGTATATATCCTCCCTTCTGTTCCTTACCTCCAAGCAAGAACTGATCTACTTTTTTATGAACATAGATTAATATAAATTACCTAGAATTTTATATGAGTGGAATTTTGTTTGTTACTCTTAACATGATTATTTTGACATTCATCCTTCTTTTATTGCTGAGTTGTATTCCATTTTATGGATGTATAAAATGTCTTTATCCCATTATTTATTGATGGACATTTGAGTTGTTTCTAGATTTTACCTTTTGCTAATAAATCTGGTTTGAATATTTCATGTACAAATATCTTCCTTTTCAATTTTAAAAGACTTTTTTTGCTATTTATAGTTAAATTGAAGTTTCTTCTTCTAAATCTATAGGGCCCTGAATTTAGGGGTTTCTGACTCTTTCCATTCATTACTGACAGTTTTTTCTGGGCTCATCTCTCTTTATTAATACCTTGCCAAATTCTGCCAATAACAATGAACATACATTATTAACATTCTGTGTTTCAACCTGTAACCCCAGGGTTATATGTTTATTATACATTTTCTGAGTCCCAAATTATCAAAAACAAGTTTTGCTAAAAATTTTACTACCATAGAATGTGGATCATTGTGATGATATGGGTCCAAATTTTCAGAGAAAAAACTAAGTAACCCTCTTTAGAAAAATCATACCGAATTATAGGCATAAAATTAGGTGCAAAATTGAATATTTATAATGAGAAGATAAATGGCAAAATAATGAATGATATGTACCAGAAGCATCACAAATTTTAACAAACATATTTATTGGATATACCTATAAAATTTTTGCTGGCTTTTTAACTTTATTATTTTTATTGCATCTTAATAGTACCTTAAATTGTATAATAGCATTTTCTCTCAGAGAATAGAAAAGCAAATCTGTCTTTAATTTAGCATAGAAGATCCTTTTTAAAATTGAAAATTTCAGCACATATAACTTCATGCATAGAAATCTCCACTGTTGGTACTAATGGTACATCTTTTTGCCCACAAATAAAAGAATTTTGATAAATTCTGTAACTTCCATAAAAAAGAAAAAATGGATTATATATTTATAGTTATATACATCACATTATTATGTTACAGACAGGAGAGAACTTCAGTTTTGCCTAGACTTCTATAAAAAACAATTCCTTTGCTTACAATTTGGAAAAAAATATTCCATATACTAATTTCTAACTCTAGACATACCAATTTTGCTATTCCTCCACAACTCATATTCTTCTGGTGTCAGGTGCTATAGGACACTTTTGTATTGTATAACACCAGGTGAATTGGCATAGAGGGCTGCAGGAATATTCTGGAAGGCATTTCTGTGCTGGCATGGCTAACAATAACTTAGCTATAAATTGTGAGTTACATTCTTATGTTTCATTGAACTCAAACTAAACTCCAACTCAGTTTTCCCTTAGAGAAGAGCCAGAAATGATTACGGCAACTCTAAATCCACTCAACCTGAAGAAGAACATAAGAGAGACGAAATTGGAGTAAAAAGAGGCAGTAGTCTTTATAACATGAGATTACAATACCTGATGTTTGCACATTTTGCGAATATGTCTAGTTGTAAAATTCATGTGAACATATTACTAGGTTCCCTTTTAGGGCTTTAGAATGAACCAATGGAAGTGGAGGGAGCTGAAGCCTAAGTTTGATTTAACTTCTTAATATACCTGTCCTTGATCCCCATCTTTCTAGCCTTTGATAGCATTTGCCTGATCACCTGCTTCTGAACACCTAATCCAATGCCACTTATTTTAGACTTTATGTCAGAATCTCACATGTATGAACCAAATTCTCTAAGAATCAGAGTAGACAAGGTGAGGCTTTGGGATTAAACACCTCCAAAATTTCAGTGGCTTGAAAGAAAACAAAAAAGGGTTTTTTTGTGGGTTGCCAAAGTTTTTTGGGGGGGTTGGGAAGGCACTTGTTCATTTATTCTCTCATCCTGCTTACTTAAGGATGCAGATGATGATGCTCAGTCTCAGCTTGTGCTCCCACAATCATCTTAGCCTGGGAAAGAGAACTCTGGAGTTTATCACACTGGGAACTGAGAGTTACAACTTGGAAATAACATGACATTTACCTCCCTTACCTCACCAGCTAGTACTAGAGACGCCCAAACTCAAAGGCTTCAGCAGATTCAGTCTTCCGTATGTCTAGAAAGAGTGGAAACTGGATATCAGTGAGCAGCACACAACACTCCCAAATGGTATAATAGGGATGTCAGCCTTAGCCTGTCAAAAACTGATCTCCTAGGCTGCTCCCAACACATCCTGCTACCCATGCTGTTGTTTCAACATAATGTGTTGTCTGCCCTATTTTATTATTGAAGTATAGTATATGAAAATAATCAAAACTGAAATGTTTCAAAACTTTTTATTTATGAACTACATTAGTGTTTATGAGACTTGTTGCTACATATGATACAGCAAAAATCAACAGCAATCTTAAGTGAAATATGATATGAACTGAAAGATAATGAAGAAAGGCACACAGGAGACATATTTTCATGATGGTCAGATGATACATTATTTCCCTCTGTAGAGAATTAGTTAACAGCAGATATGGGACTTTCCCAGTAACTTGATTCCCAGTTCAATGCTTTCTGTTTTTTTGATAAGCATTTACCCTAATTTTTCTCCTAGAAATTTAACCAAATAAGCAATAGCAGTTCAACAAAAATTCCCTTTTTTAACTTGCAATGCATTATTTCTTAAATTGAAATAATGCTGTGTTTTGTATCTGCAAGAATAATCATCTCTCTGATACCTTTGACCTTTCTCATTCAATTATTTTAATAAGACACTTGTATTTTTGTGAATTTATTTAAATCTTACAATGTGGCCTGATCTGGGGACACAAAATGGAATAAAGCAAACCTCCTGTCATCAAGAAATTCACATGTGGAATTGAGACAAGGAAATAAATTGAGACGAAATAAAAGGACATTTTCAGGCAGAAAAAAATATATATAATAGCATAATAGTCTGAAACTACATTATTGGAGGACTATTGCCACTCTACTGCATTTCAGTAGAATTGGAAGTAAGGATGTGTATGCCTTGTCCTGGAGATGGGTCACACAGCAGGATGAGGGGACTGGAGAGAGACAAAAGAAAAAATGAGCAGTGATCAGACCACGAACCACGCCTTTGGCCACAAGGAAGTAATCACCTTTATCCTGTCTGTGCTGGGAGCCGTTGAAAAGAATACCACTATTGGATTATCTGCTTCTTGTTCTATTAGAGTGCCTTTATTCTATTTTCTATTTTTTTATACTCAATAAATATCTAGACCATTTTGATGACTTTTGTACAAATACTGTCTTCCTATAATGATCATCCTTTACTTTCCTTTGTTCAACCCTGGGGTTCATAATCTCTTTTTCTTGATCATTTCTTCTTGAACTCCTTTCCTGTGGTATAGCATTTCAATAAGCATTATTTTCCCTTTATGATCATTTTACATTAAGCTGCTTTACTTCACTGTTTACAGGCTAAAATTCACAGAATAATAATTTTGCTCTTTGTTTTTAGATGAATTATTATAGTAATAATGTAGCAACTACCATATTAATAATTAGTAGACATTATGTAAAAATAG